>NW_025963595.1:0-300000 GCF_910591885.1 Bombus terrestris
GTCCCACGTTGTCCCACGTTGTCCCACGGTGTCCAACGATGTCCAACGGTGTCCCACGTTGTCCAACGGTGTCCCACGTTGTCCAACGGTGTCCCACGTTGTCCCACGTTGTCCCACGTTGTCCCACGTTGTCCCACGATGTCCCACGTTGTCCCACGTTGTCCCACGTTGTCCCACGTTGTCCCACGTTGTCCCACGTTGTCCCACGTTGTCCCACGTTGTCCCACGTTGTCCCACGTTG
Organism: Bombus terrestris; assembly: GCF_910591885.1. NCBI lineage: Eukaryota > Metazoa > Arthropoda > Insecta > Hymenoptera > Apidae > Bombus > Bombus terrestris. Next base: position 242 of record NW_025963595.1, read on the forward strand.
TCCCACGTTGTCCCACGGTGTCCAACGATGTCCAACGGTGTCCAACGGTGTCCCACGGTGTCCAACGGTGTCCCACGTTGTCCCACGTTGTCCCACGTTGTCCCACGTTGTCCCACGTTGCCCCACGTTGTCCCACGTTGTCCAACGATGTCCAACGGTGTCCCACGTTGTCCCACGTTGTTCCATGGTTTCCCACGTTGTCCCACGTTGTCCCACGTTGTCCCACGGTGTCCAACGATGTCCAACGGTGTCCAACGGTGTCCAACGGTGTCCAACGGTGTCCCACGTTGTCCCACGTTGTCCCACGTTGTCCCACGGTGTCCAACGATGTCCAACGGTGTCCCACGTTGTCCCACGTTGTCCCACGATGTCCCACGTTGTCCCACGTTGTCCCACGTTGTCCCACGTTGTCCAACGTTGTCCCACGTTGTCCCACGTTGTCCCACGTTGTCCCACGTTGTCCCACGTTGTCCCACGGTGTCCAACGATGTCCAACGGTGTCCAACGGTGTCCCACGTTGTCCCACGTTGTCCCACGTTGTCCCACGTTGTCCCACGTTGTCCCACGTTGTCCAACGATGTCCAACGGTGTCCCACGTTGTCCCACGTTGTCCCACGTTGTCCCACGTTGTCCCACGTTGTCCCACGTTGTCCCACGTTGTCCCACGGTGTCCAACGATGTCCAACGGTGTCCAACGGTGTCCCACGGTGTCCAACGGTGTCCCACGTTGTCCCACGTTGTCCCACGTTGTCCCACGTTGTCCCACGTTGTCCCACGTTGTCCCACGTTGTCCCACGTTGTCCCACGTTGTCCCACGTTGTCCCACGTTGTCCCACGTTGTCCCACGTTGTCCCACATTGTCCCACGGTGTCCCACGGTGTCCAACGATGTCCAACGGTGTCCCACGTTGTCCCACGTTGTCCCACGATGTCCCACGTTGTCCCACGTTGTCCCACGTTGTCCCACGTTGTCCCACGTTGTCCCACGTTGTCCCACGTGGTCCCACGTTGTCCCACGTTGTCCCACGGTGTCCAACGATGTCCAACGGTGTCCCACGTTGTCCAACGGTGTCCCACGTTGTCCCACGTTGTCCCACGTTGTCCCACGTTGTCCCACGATGTCCCACGTTGTCCCACGTTGTCCCACGTTGTCCCACGTTGTCCCACGTTGTCCCACGTTGTCCCACGTTGTCCCACGTTGTCCCACGTTGTCCCACGTTGTCCCACGTTGTCCCACGTTGTCCCACGTTGTCCCACGGTGTCCAACGATGTCCAACGGTGTCCAACGGTGTCCCACGGTGTCCAACGGTGTCCCACGTTGTCCCACGTTGTCCCACGTTGTCCCACGTTGTCCCACGTTGTCCCACGTTGTCCCACGTTGTCCAACGATGTCCAACGGTGTCCCACGTTGTCCCACGTTGTTCCATGGTTTCCCACGTTGTCCCACGTTGTCCCACGTTGTCCCACGGTGTCCAACGATGTCCAACGGTGTCCAACGGTGTCCAACGGTGTCCAACGGTGTCCCACGTTGTCCCACGTTGTCCCACGTTGTCCCACGGTGTCCAACGATGTCCAACGGTGTCCCACGTTGTCCCACGTTGTCCCACGATGTCCCACGTTGTCCCACGTTGTCCCACGTTGTCCCACGTTGTCCAACGTTGTCCCACGTTGTCCCACGTTGTCCCACGTTGTCCCACGTTGTCCCACGTTGTCCCACGGTGTCCAACGATGTCCAACGGTGTCCAACGGTGTCCCACGTTGTCCCACGTTGTCCCACGTTGTCCCACGTTGTCCCACGTTGTCCCACGTTGTCCAACGATGTCCAACGGTGTCCCACGTTGTCCCACGTTGTCCCACGTTGTCCCACGTTGTCCCACGTTGTCCCACGTTGTCCCACGTTGTCCCACGTTGTCCCACGTTGTCCCACGTTGTCCCACGTTGTCCCACGTTGTCCCACGGTGTCCAACGGTGTCCAACGATGTCCCACGTTGTCCCACGTTGTCCCACGTTGTCCCACGTTGTCCCACGATGTCCCACGTTGTCCCACGTTGTCCCACGTTGTCCCACGTTGTCCCACGTTGTCCCACGTTGTCCCACGTTGTCCCACGTTGTCCCACGTTGTCCCACGTTGTCCGACGTTGTCCCACGTTGTCCCACGTTGTCCCACGTTGTCCCACGGTGTCCAACGATGTCCAACGATGTCCAACGGTGTCCCACGTTGTCCCACGTTGTTCCATGGTTTCCCACGTTGTCCCACGTTGTCCCACGTTGTCCCACGGTGTCCAACGATGTCCAACGGTGTCCAACGGTGTCCAACGGTGTCCAACGGTGTCCCACGTTGTCCCACGTTGTCCCACGTTGTCCCACGTTGTCCCACGTTGTCCCACGATGTCCCACGTTGTCCCACGTTGTCCCACGTTGTCCCACGATGTCCCACGTTGTCCCACGTTGTCCCACGTTGTCCCACGTTGTCCCACGATGTCCCACGTTGTCCCACGTTGTCCCACGTTGTCCCACGTTGTCCCACGGTGTCCAACGGTGTCCAACGGTGTCCCACGTTGTCCCACGTTGTCCCACGTTGTCCCACGTTGTCCCACGTTGTCCCACGTTGTCCCACGTTGTCCCACGTTGTCCCACGTTGTCCCACGTTGTCCCACGTTGTCCCACGTTGTCCCACGTTGTCCCACGTTGTCCCACGATGTCCCACGTTGTCCCACGTTGTCCAACGGTGTCCAACGATGTCCAACGATGTCCAACGGTGTCCCACGATGTCCAACGATGTCCAACGATGTCCAACGGTGTCCCACGTTGTCCCACGTTGTCCCACGTTGTCCCACGTTGTCCCACGGTGTCCAACGATGTCCAACGATGTCCAACGATGTCCAACGGTGTCCAACGATGTCCAACGGTGTCCAACGATGTCCAACGATGTCCAACGGTGTCCCACGATGTCCCACGATGTCCAACGATGTCCAACGGTGTCCAACGGTGTCCAACGGTGTCCCACGGTGTCCAACGGTGTCCCACGTTGTCCCACGTTGTCCCACGTTGTCCCACGTTGTCCCACGATGTCCCACGTTGTCCAACGGTGTCCAACGGTGTCCAACGATGTCCAACGATGTCCAACGGTGTCCCACGATGTCCAACGATGTCCAACGATGTCCAACGGTGTCCCACGTTGTCCCACGTTGTCCCACGTTGTCCCACGTTGTCCCACGGTGTCCAACGATGTCCAACGGTGTCCCACGTTGTCCAACGGTGTCCCACGTTGTCCCACGTTGTCCCACGTTGTCCCACGTTGTCCCACGTTGTCCCACGTTGTCCCACGTTGTCCCACGTTGTCCCACGTTGTCCCACGTTGTCCCACGTTGTCCCACGTTGTCCCACGGTGTCCAACGATGTCCAACGGTGTCCAACGGTGTCCAACGGTGTCCAACGGTGTCCCACGTTGTCCCACGTTGTCCCACGTTGTCCCACGGTGTCCAACGATGTCCAACGGTGTCCCACGTTGTCCCACGTTGTCCCACGTTGTCCCACGTTGTCCCACGTTGTCCCACGATGTCCCACGTTGTCCCACGTTGTCCCACGTTGTCCCACGTTGTCCCACGTTGTCCCACGTTGTCCCACGTTGTCCCACGTTGTCCCACGTTGTCCCACGTTGTCCCACGTTTTCCCACGTTGTCCCACGTTGTCCCACGGTGTCCAACGATGTCCAACGGTGTCCAACGGTTTCCCACGGTGTCCAACGTTGTCCCACGTTGTCCCACGTTGTCCCACGTTGTCCCACGTTGTCCCACGTTGTCCCACGTTGTCCCACGTTGTCAAACGATGTCCCACGTTGTCCCACGTTGTCCCACGTTGTCCCACGTTGTCCCACGTTGTCCCACGTTGTCCCACGTTGTCCCACGTTGTCCCACGTTGTCCCACGTTGTCCCACGTTGTCCCACGTTGTCCCACGTTGTCCCACGTTGTCCCACGTTGTCCCACGTTGTCCCACGTTGTCCCACGTTGTCCCACGGTGTCCAACGATGTCCAACGATGTCCAACGGTGTCCCACGTTGTCCCACGTTGTTCCATGGTTTCCCACGTTGTCCCACGTTGTCCCACGTTGTCCCTCGGTGTCCCACGTTGTCCCACGGTGTCCAACGATGTCCAACGGTGTCCAACGGTGTCCAACGGTGTCCAACGGTGTCCCACGTTGTCCCACGTTGTCCCACGTTGTCCCACGGTGTCCAACGATGTCCAACGGTGTCCAACGGTGTCCAACGGTGTCCAACGGTGTCCCACGTTGTCCCACGTTGTCCCACGTTGTCCCACGTTGTCCCACGTTGTCCCACGTTGTCCCACGTTGTCCCACGTTGTCGCACGTTGTCCCACGTTTTCCCACGTTGTCCCACGTTGTCCCACGGTGTCCAACGATGTCCAACGGTGTCCCACGTTGTCCAACGGTGTCCCACGTTGTCCCACGTTGTCCCACGTTGTCCCACGTTGTCAAACGATGTCCCACGTTGTCCCACGTTGTCCCACGTTGTCCCACGTTGTCCCACGTTGTCCCACGTTGTCCCACGTTGTCCCACGTTGTCCCACGGTGTCCAACGATGTCCAACGGTGTCCAACGGTGTCCCACGGTGTCCAACGGTGTCCCACGTTGTCCCACGTTGTCCCACGTTGTCCCACGTTGTCCCACGTTGTCCCACGTTGTCCCACGTTGTCCAACGATGTCCAACGGTGTCCCACGTTGTCCCACGTTGTTCCATGGTTTCCCACGTTGTACCACGTTGTCCCACGTTGTCCCACGGTGTCCAACGATGTCCAACGGTGTCCAACGGTGTCCAACGGTGTCCAACGGTGTCCCACGTTGTCCCACGTTGTCCCACGTTGTCCCACGGTGTCCAACGATGTCCAACGGTGTCCCACGTTGTCCCACGTTGTCCCACGTTGTCCCACGTTGTCCCACGTTGTCCCACGTTGTCCCACGTTGTCCCACGTTGTCCCACGATGTCCCACGTTGTCCCACGTTGTCCCACGTTGTCCCACGTTGTCCCACGTTGTCCCACGTTGTCCCACGTTGTCCCACGTTGTCCCACGTTGTCCCACGTTGTCCCACGTTGTCCCACGGTGTCCAACGATGTCCAACGGTGTCCAACGGTGTCCCACGGTGTCCAACGGTGTCCCACGTTGTCCCACGTTGTCCCACGTTGTCCCACGTTGTCCCACGTTGTCCCACGTTGTCCCACGTTGTCCAACGATGTCCAACGGTGTCCCACGTTGTCCCACGTTGTTCCATGGTTTCCCACGTTGTCCCACGTTGTCCCACGTTGTCCCACGGTGTCCAACGATGTCCAACGATGTCCAACGGTGTCCCACGATGTCCAACGATGTCCAACGATGTCCAACGGTGTCCAACGATGTCCAACGGTGTCCAACGATGTCCAACGATGTCCAACGGTGTCCCACGATGTCCAACGATGTCCAACGATGTCCAACGGTGTCCAACGGTGTCCAACGGTGTCCCACGGTGTCCAACGGTGTCCCACGTTGTCCCACGTTGTCCCACGTTGTCCCACGTTGTCCCACGATGTCCCACGTTGTCCAACGGTGTCCAACGGTGTCCAACGATGTCCAACGATGTCCAACGGTGTCCCACGATGTCCAACGATGTCCAACGATGTCCAACGGTGTCCCACGTTGTCCCACGTTGTCCCACGTTGTCCCACGTTGTCCCACGGTGTCCAACGATGTCCAACGGTGTCCCACGTTGTCCAACGGTGTCCCACGTTGTCCCACGTTGTCCCACGTTGTCCCACGTTGTCCCACGTTGTCCCACGTTGTCCCACGTTGTCCCACGGTGTCCAACGATGTCCAACGGTGTCCAACGGTGTCCCACGGTGTCCAACGGTGTCCCACGTTGTCCCACGTTGTCCCACGTTGTCCCACGTTGTCCCACGTTGTCCCACGTTGTCCAACGATGTCCAACGGTGTCCCACGTTGTCCCACGTTGTTCCATGGTTTCCCACGTTGTCCCACGTTGTCCCACGTTGTCCCACGGTGTCCAACGATGTCCAACGGTGTCCAACGGTGTCCAACGGTGTCCAACGGTGTCCCACGTTGTCCCACGTTGTCCCACGTTGTCCCACGGTGTCCAACGATGTCCAACGGTGTCCCATGTTGTCCCACGTTGTCCCACGTTGTCCCACGTTGTCCCACGTTGTCCCACGATGTCCCACGTTGTCCCACGTTGTCCCACGTTGTCCCACGTTGTCCCACGTTGTCCCACGTTGTCCCACGTTGTCCCACGTTGTCCCACGTTGTCCCACGTTGTCCCACGTTGTCTCACGTTGTCCCACGTTGTCCCACGTTGTCCCACGGTGTCCAACGGTGTCCAACGATGTCCCACGTTGTCCCACGTTGTCCCACGTTGTCCCACGTTGTCCCACGATGTCCCACGTTGTCCAACGGTGTCCCACGTTGTCCCACGGTGTCCAACGATGTCCAACGGTGTCCCACGTTGTCCCACGTTGTCCCACGTTGTCCCACGTTGTCCCACGTTGTCCCACGATGTCCCACGTTGTCCCACGTTGTCCAACGATGTCCAACGGTGTCCCACGTTGTCCCACGTTTTTCCATGGTTTCCCACGTTGTCCCACGTTGTCCCACGTTGTCCCACGGTGTCCAACGATGTCCAACGGTGTCCAACGGTGTCCAACGGTGTCCCACGTTGTCCCACGTTTTCCCACGTTGTCCCACGTTGTCCCACGGTGTCCAACGATGTCCAACGGTGTCCAACGGTTTCCCACGGTGTCCAACGGTGTCCCACGTTGTCCCACGTTGTCCCACGTTGTCCCACGTTGTCCCACGTTGTCCCACGTTGTCCCACGTTGTCCAACGATGTCCAACGGTGTCCCACGTTGTCCCACGTTTTTCCATGGTTTCCCACGTTGTCCCACGTTGTCCCACGTTGTCCCACGGTGTCCAACGATGTCCAACGGTGTCCAACGGTGTCCAACGGCGTCCAACGGTGTCCCACGTTGTCCCACGTTGTCCCACGTTGTCCCACGGTGTCCAACGATATCCAACGGTGTCCCACGTTGTCCCACGTTGTCCCACGTTGTCCCACGTTGTCCCACGTTGTCCCACGATGTCCCACGTTGTCCCACGTTGTCCCACGTTGTCCCACGTTGTCCCACGTTGTTCCACGTTGTCCCACGTTGTCCCACGTTGTCCCACGTTGTCCCACGTTGTCCCACGTTTTCCCACGTTGTCCCACGTTGTCCCACGGTGTCCAACGATGTCCAACGGTGTCCAACGGTTTCCCACGGTGTCCAACGTTGTCCCACGTTGTCCCACGTTGTCCCACGTTGTCCCACGTTGTCCCACGTTGTCCCACGTTGTCCCACGGTGTCCAACGATGTCCCACGTTGTCCCACGTTGTCCCACGTTGTCCCACGTTGTCCCACGTTGTCCCACGTTGTCCCACGTTGTCCCACGTTGTCCCACGTTGTCCCACGTTTTCCCACGTTGTCCCACGTTGTCCCACGGTGTCCAACGATGTCCAACGGTGTCCCACGTTGTCCAACGGTGTCCCACGTTGTCCCACGTTGTCCCACGTTGTCCCACGTTGTCAAACGATGTCCCACGTTGTCCCACGTTGTCCCACGTTGTCCCACGTTGTCCCACGTTGTCCCACGTTGTCCCACGTTGTCCCACGTTGTCCCACGTTGTCCCACGGTGTCCAGCGATGTCCAACGGTGTCCAACGGTGTCCCACGGTGTCCAACGTTGTCCCACGTTGTCCCACGATGTCCCACGTTGTCCCACGTTGTCCCACGTTGTCCCACGTTGTCCCACGTTGTCCCACGTTGTCCCACGTTGTCCCACGTTGTCCCACGTTGTCCCACGTTGTCCCACGTTGTCCCACGTTGTCCCACGTTGTCCCACGTTGTCCCACGGTGTCCAACGGTGTCCAACGATGTCCCACGTTGTCCCACGTTGTCCCACGTTGTCCCACGTTGTCCCACGATGTCCCACGTTGTCCCACGTTGTCCCACGTTGTCCCACGTTGTCCCACGTTGTCGCACGTTGTCCCACGTTGTCCCACGTTGTCCCACGTTGTCCCACGTTGTCCCACGTTGTTCCATGGTTTCCCACGTTGTCCCACGTTGTCCCACGTTGTCCCACGTTGTCCAACGGTGTCCAACGGTGTCCCACGGTGTCCAACGGTGTCCCACGTTGTCCCACGTTGTCCCACGTTGTCCCACGTTGTCCAACGATGTCCAACGGTGTCCCACGTTGTCCCACGTTTTTCCATGGTTTCCCACGTTGTCCCACGTTGTCCCACGTTGTCCCACGGTGTCCAACGATGTCCAACGGTGTCCAACGGTGTCCCACGTTGTCCCACGTTGTCCCACGTTGTCCCACGTTGTCCCACGTTGTCCCACGATGTCCCACGTTGTCCCACGTTGTCCCACGTTGTCCCACGTTGTCCCACGATGTCCCACGTTGTCCCACGTTGTCCCACGTTGTCCCACGTTGTCCCACGTGGTCCCACGTTGTCCCACGTTGTCCCACGGTGTCCAACGGTGTCCAACGATGTCCCACGTTGTCACACGTTGTCCCACGTTGTCCCACGTTGTCCCACGTTGTCCCACGTTGTCCCACGTTGTCCCACGTTGTCCCACGTTGTCCCACGTTGTCCCACGTTGTCCCACGTTGTCCCACGGTGTCCAACGATGTCCAACGGTGTCCAGCGATGTCCAACGGTGTCCCACGTTGTCCCACGTTTTCCCACGTTGTCCCACGTTGTCCCACGGTGTCCAACGATGTCCAACGATGTCCAACGGTGTCCCACGTTGTCCCACGTTGTTCCATGGTTTCCCACGTTGTCCCACGTTGTCCCACGTTGTCCCACGTTGTCCCACGTTGTCCCACGTTGTCCCACGTTGTCCCACGTTGTCCCACGTTGTCCCACGTTGTCCCACGTTGTCCCACGGTGTCCAACGGTGTCCAACGATGTCCCACGTTGTCCCACGTTGTCCCACGTTGTCCCACGTTGTCCCACGATGTCCCACGTTGTCCCACGTTGTCCCACGTTGTCCCACGTTGTCCCACGTTGTCCCACGTTGTCCCACGTTGTCCCACGTTGTCCCACGTTGTCCCACGTTGTCCCACGTTGCCCCACGTTGTCCCACGGTGTCCAACGATGTCCAACGGTGTCCAGCGATGTCCAACGGTGTCCCACGTTGTCCCACGTTGTCCCACGATGTCCCACGTTGTCCCACGTTGTCCCACGTTGTCCCACGTTGTCCCACGTTGTCCCACGTTGTCCCACGGTGTCCAACGATGTCCAACGGTGTCCAGCGATGTCCAACGGTGTCCCACGTTGTCCCACGTTTTCCCACGTTGTCCCACGTTGTCCCACGGTGTCCAACGATGTCCAACGATGTCCAACGATGTCCAACGGTGTCCCACGTTGTCCCACGTTGTTCCATGGTTTCCCACGTTGTCCCACGTTGTCCCACGTTGTCCCACGGTGTCCAACGATGTCCAACGGTGTCCAACGGTGTCCAACGGTGTCCAACGGTGTCCCACGTTGTCCCACGTTGTCCCACGTTGTCCCACGTTGTCCCACGTTGTCCCACGATGTCCCACGTTGTCCCACGTTGTCCCACGTTGTCCCACGTTGTCCCACGTGGTCCCACGTTGTCCCACGTTGTCCCACGGTGTCCAACGGTGTCCAACGATGTCCCACGTTGTCCCACGTTGTCCCACGTTGTCCCACGTTTTCCCACGTTGTCCCACGTTGTCCCACGTTGTCCCACGGTGTCCAACGGTGTCCAACGGTGTCCCACGTTGTCCCACGTTGTCCCACGTTGTCCCACGTTGTCCCACGTTGTCCCACGATGTCCCACGTTGTCCCACGTTGTCCCACGTTGTCCCAAGTTGTCCCACGTTGTCCCACGATGTCCCACGTTGTCCCACGTTGTCCCACGATGTCCCACGTTGTCCCACGTTGTCCCACGATGTCCCACGTTGTCCCACGTTGTCCCACGTTGTCCCACGTTGTCCCACGTTGTCCCACGTTGTCCCACGTTGTCCCACGTTGTCCCACGTTGTCCCACGTTGTCCCACGTTGTCCCACGTTGTCCCACGTTGTCCCACGTTGTCCCACGTTGTCCCACGTTGTCCCACGTTGTCCCACGTTGTCCCACGTTGTCCCACGATGTCCAACGGTGTCCCACGTTGTCCCACGTTGTTCCATGGTTTCCCACGTTGTCCCACGTTGTCCCACGTTGTCCCACGATGTCCCACGTTGTCCCACGTTGTTCCATGGTTTCCTACGTTGTCCCACGTTGACCCACGTTGTCCCACGGTGTCCAACGATGTCCAACGGTGTCCAACGGTGTCCAACGGTGTCCAACGGTGTCCCACGTTGTCCCACGTTGTCCCACGTTGTCCCACGTTGTCCCACGTTGTCCCACGTTGTCCCACGTTGTCCCACGTTGTCCCACGTTGTCCCACGTCGTCCCACGTTGTCCCACGTTGTCCCACGTTGTCCCACGTTGTCCCACGTTGTCCCACGGTGTCCAACGATGTCCAACGGTGTCCAGCGATGTCCAACGGTGTCCCACGTTGTCCCACGTTTTCCCACGTTGTCCCACGTTGTCCCACGGTGTCCAACGATGTCCAACGATGTCCAACGGTGTCCCACGTTGTCCCACGTTGTTCCATGGTTTCCCACGTGGTCCCACGTTGTCCCACGTTGTCCCACGGTGTCCAACGGTGTCCCACGTTGTCCCACGTTTTCCCACGTTGTCCCACGTTGTCCCACGGTGTCCAACGATGTCCAACGATGTCCAACGGTGTCCCACGTTGTCCCACGTTGTTCCATGGTTTCCCACGTTGTCCCACGTTGTCCCACGTTGTCCCACGTTGTCCCACGGTGTCCAACGATGTCCAACGGTGTCCAACGGTGTCCAACGGTGTCCTACGGTGTCCAACGGTGTCCCACGTTGTCCCACGTTGTCCCACGTTGTCCCACGTTGTCCCACGTTGTCCCACGTTGTCCCACGTTGTCCAACGATGTCAAACGGTGTCCCACGTTGTCCCACGTTGTTCCATGGTTTCCCACGTTGTCCCACGTTGTCCCACGTTGTCCCACGGTGTCCAACGATGTCCAACGGTGTCCAACGGTGTCCAACGGTGTCCAACGGTGTCCCACGTTGTCCCACGTTGTCCAACGGTGTCCAACGGTGTCCAACGGTGTCCAACGGTGTCCCAAGTTGTCCCACGTTGTCCCACGTTGTCCCACGGTGTCCAACGATGTCCAACGGTGTCCCACGTTGTCCCACGGTGTCCAACGATGTCCAACGGTGTCCCACGTTGTCCAACGGTGTCCCACGTTGTCCCACGTTGTCCCACGTTGTCCCACGTTGTCCCACGTTGTCCCACGTTGTCCCACGTTGTCCCACGTTGTCCAACGATGTCCAACGGTGTCCCACGTTGTCCCACGTTGTTCCATGGTTTCCCACGTTGTCCCACGTTGTCCCACGTTGTCCCACGTTGTCCCACGTTGTCCCACGGTGTCCCACGGTGTCCAACGATGTCCCACGTTGTCCCACGTTGTCCCACGTTGTCCCACGTTGTCCCACGTTGTCCCACGTTGTCCCACGTTGTCCCACGTTGTCCCACGATGTCCCACGTTGTCCCACGTTGTCCCACGTTGTCCCACGTTGTCCCACGTTGTCCCACGTTGTCCCACGTTGTCCCACGGTGTCCAACGGTGTCCAACGATGTCCCACGTTGTCCCACGTTGTCCCACGTTGTCCCACGTTGTCCCACGATGTCCAACGGTGTCCAGCGATGTCCAACGGTGTCCAGCGATGTCCAACGGTGTCCCACGTTGTCCCACGTTTTCCCACGTTGTCCCACGTTGTCCCACGGTGTCCAACGATGTCCAACGATGTCCAACGGTGTCCCACGTTGTCCCACGTTGTTCCATGGTTTCCCACGTTGTCCCACGTTGTCCCACGTTGTCCCACGGTGTCCAACGATGTCCAACGGTGTCCAACGGTGTCCAACGGTGTCCAACGGTGTCCCACGTTGTCCCACGTTGTCCCACGTTGTCCCACGATGTCCCACGTTGTCCCACGTTGTCCCACGTTGTCCCACGTTGTCCCACGATGTCCCACGTTGTCCCACGTTGTCCCACGTTGTCCCACGTTGTCCCACGTTGTCCCACGTTGTCCAACGATGTCCAACGGTGTCCCACGTTGTCCCACGTTGTTCCATGGTTTCCCACGTTGTCCCACGTGGTCCCACGTTGTCCCACGGTGTCCAACGATGTCCAACGGTGTCCAACGGTGTCCAACGGTGTCCAACGGTGTCCAACGGTGTCCCACGTTGTCCCACGTTGTCCCACGTTGTCCCACGTCCCACGTTGTCCCACGTTGTCCCACGTTGTCCCACGTTGTCCCACGTTGTCCCACGTTGTCCCACGGTGTCCAACGATGTCCAACGGTGTCCAACGGTGTCCCACGGTGTCCAACGGTGTCCCACGTTGTCCCACGTTGTCCCACGTTGTCCCACGTTGTCCCACGTTGTCCCACGTTGTCCCACGTTGTCCAACGATGTCCAACGGTGTCCCACGTTGTCCCACGTTGTTCCATGGTTTCCCACGTTGTCCCACGTTGTCCCACGTTGTCCCACGGTGTCCAACGATGTCCAACGGTGTCCAACGGTGTCCAACGGTGTCCAACGGTGTCCCACGTTGTCCCCACGTTGTCCCACGTTGTCCCACGGTGTCCAACGATGTCCAACGGTGTCCCACGTTGTCCCACGTTGTCCCACGTTGTCCCACGTTGTCCCACGTTGTCCCACGATGTCCCACGTTGTCCCACGTTGTCCCACGTTGTCCCACGTTGTCCCACGTTTCCCACGTTGTCCCACGTTGTCCCACGTTGTCCCACGTTGTCCCACGTTGTCCCACGTTGTCCCACGTTGTCCCACGTTGTCCCACGTTGTCCCACGGTGTCCAACGGTGTCCAACGATGTCCCACGTTGTCCCACGTTGTCCCACGTTGTCCCACGTTGTCCCACGATGTCCAACGGTGTCCAGCGATGTCCAACGGTGTCCAGCGATGTCCAACGGTGTCCCACGTTTGTCCCACGTTTTCCCACGTTGTCCCACGTTGTCCCACGGTGTCCAACGATGTCCAACGATGTCCAACGGTGTCCCACGTTGTCCCACGTTGTTCCATGGTTTCCCACGTTGTCCCACGTTGTCCCACGTTGTCCCACGGTGTCCAACGATGTCCAACGGTGTCCAACGGTGTCCAACGGTGTCCCACGGTGTCCCACGTTGTCCCACGTTGTCCCACGTTGTCCCACGATGTCCCACGTTGTCCCACGTTGTCCCACGTTGTCCCACGTTGTCCCACGATGTCCCACGTTGTCCCACGTTGTCCCACGTTGTCCCACGTTGTCCCACGTTGTCCCACGTTGTCCAACGATGTCCAACGGTGTCCCACGTTTGTCCCACGTTGTTCCATGGTTTCCCACGTTGTCCCACGTGGTCCCACGTTGTCCCACGGTGTCCAACGATGTCCAACGGTGTCCAACGGTGTCCAACGGTGTCCAACGGTGTCCCACGTTGTCCCACGTTGTCCCACGTTGTCCCACGGTGTCCAACGATGTCCAACGGTGTCCCACGTTGTCCCACGTTGTCCCACGTTGTCCCACGTTGTCCCACGTTGTCCCACGATGTCCCACGTTATCCCACGTTGTCCCACGTTGTCCCACGTTGTCCCACGTTGTCCCACGTTGTCCCACGATGTCCCACGTTGTCCCACGTTGTCCCACGTTGTCCCACGTTGTCCCACGTTGTCCCACGTTGTCCCACGTTGTCCCACGTTGTCCCACGTTGTCCCACGTTGTCCACGATGTCCCACGTTGTCCCACGTTGTCCCACGTTGTCCCACGTTGTCCCACGTTGTCCCACGTTGTCCCACGTTGTCCCACGTTGTCCCACGTTGTCCCACGTTGTCCCACGTTGTCCCACGTTGTCCCACGTTGTCCCACGTTGTCCCACGGTGTCCAACGGTGTCCAACGATGTCCCCACGTTGTCCCACGTTGTCCCACGTTGTCCCACGTTGTCCCACGATGTCCCAACGGTGTCCAGCGATGTCCAACGGTGTCCACCGATGTCCAACGGTGTCCCACGTTGTCCCACGTTTTCCCACGTTGTCCCACGTTGTCCCACGGTGTCCAACGATGTCCAACGATGTCCAACGGTGTCCCACGTTGTCCCACGTTGTTCCATGGTTTCCCACGTTGTCCCACGTTGTCCCACGTTGTCCCACGGTGTCCAACGATGTCCAACGGTGTCCAACGGTGTCCAACGGTGTCCAACGGTGTCCCACGTTGTCCCACGTTGTCCCACGTTGTCCCACGATGTCCCACGTTGTCCCACGTTGTCCCACGTTGTCCCACGTTGTCCCACGATGTCCCACGTTGTCCCACGTTGTCCCACGTTGTCCCACGTTGTCCCACGTTGTCCCACGTTGTCCAACGATGTCCAACGGTGTCCCACGTTGTCCCACGTTGTTCCGTGGTTTCCCACGTTGTCCCACGTGGTCCCACGTTGTCCCACGGTGTCCAACGATGTCCAACGGTGTCCAACGGTGTCCAACGGTGTCCAACGGTGTCCAACGGTGTCCCACGTTGTCCCACGTTGTCCCACGTTGTCCCACGTTGTCCCACGTTGTCCCACGTTGTCCCACGTTGTCCCACGTTGTCCCACGTTGTCCCACGTTGTCCCACGGTGTCCAACGATGTCCAACGGTGTCCCACGGTGTCCAACGGTGTCCCACGTTGTCCCACGTTGTCCCACGTTGTCCCACGTTGTCCCACGTTGTCCCACGTTGTCCCACGTTGTCCAACGATGTCCAACGGTGTCCCACGTTGTCCCACGTTGTTCCATGGTTTCCCACGTTGTCCCACGTTGTCCCACGTTGTCCCACGGTGTCCAACGATGTCCAACGGTGTCCAACGGTGTCCAACGGTGTCCAACGGTGTCCCACGTTGTCCCACGTTGTCCCACGTTGTCCCACGGTGTGCAACGATGTCCAACGGTGTCCCACGTTGTCCCACGTTGTCCCACGTTGTCCCACGTTGTCCCACGTTGTCCCACGATGTCCCACGTTGTCCCACGTTGTCCCACGTTGTCCCACGTTGTCCCACGTTGTCCCACGTTGTCCCACGTTGTCCCACGTTGTCCCACGGTGTCCAACGATGTCCAACGGTGTCCAACGGTGTCCAACGGTGTCCAACGGTGTCCAACGGTGTCCAACGGTGTCCCACGTTGTCCCACGTTGTCCCACGTTGTCCCACGATGTCCCACGTTGTCCCACGTTGTCCCACGTTGTCCCACGTTGTCCCACGATGTCCCACGTTGTCCCACGTTGTCCCACGTTGTCCCACGTTGTCCCACGTTGTCCCACGTTGTCCAACGATGTCCAACGGTGTCCCACGTTGTCCCACGTTGTTCCATGGTTTCCCACGTTGTCCCACGTTGTCCCACGTTGTCCCACGGTGTCCAACGATGTCCAACGGTGTCCAACGGTGTCCCACGTTGTCCCACGTTGTTCCATGGTTTCCCACGTTGTCCCACGTGGTCCCACGTTGTCCCACGGTGTCCAACGATGTCCAACGGTGTCCAACGGTGTCCAACGGTGTCCAACGGTGTCCCACGTTGTCCCACGTTGTCCCACGTTGTCCCACGGTGTCCAACGATGTCCAACGGTGTCCCACGTTGTCCCACGTTGTCCCACGTTGTCCCACGTTGTCCCACGTTGTCCCACGATGTCCCACGTTGTCCCACGTTGTCCCACGTTGTCCCACGTTGTCCCACGTTGTCCCACGTTGTCCCACGTTGTCCCACGTTGTCCCACGTTGTCCCACGTTGTCCCACGTTGTCCCACGTTGTCCCACGTTGTCCCACGTTGTCCCACGGTGTCCAACGATGTCCAACGGTGTCCAACGGTGTCCAACGGTGTCCAACGGTGTCCCACGTTGTCCCACGTTGTCCCACGTTGTCCCACGGTGTCCAACGATGTCCAACGGTGTCCCACGTTGTCCCACGTTGTCCCACGTTGTCCCACGTTGTCCCACGTTGTCCCACGATGTCCCACGTTGTCCCACGTTGTCCCACGTTGTCCTACGTTGTCCCACGTTGTCCCACGTTGTCCCACGTTGTCCCACGTTGTCCCACGTTGTCCCACGTTGTCCCACGTTGTCCCACGTTGTCCCACGTTGTCCCACGTTGTCCCACGTTGTCCCACGGTGTCCCACGGTGTCCAACGATGTCCCACGTTGTCCCACGTTGTCCCACGTTGTCCCACGTTGTCCCACGATGTCCCACGTTGTCCCACGTTGTCCCACGTTGTCCCACGTTGTCCCACGTTGTCCCACGGTGTCCAACGATGTCCAACGGTGTCCAACGATGTCCAACGGTGTCCCACGTTGTCCCACGTTTTCCCACGTTGTCCCACGTTTTCCCACGTTGTCCCACGTTGTCCCACAGTGTCCAACAATGTCCAACGATGTCCAACGGTGTCCCACGTTGTCCCACGTTGTTCCATGGTTTCCCACGTTGTCCCACGTTGTCCCACGTTGTCCCACGGTGTCCAACGATGTCCAACGGTGTCCAACGGTGTCCAACGGTGTCCAACGGTGTCCCACGTTGTCCCACGTTGTCCCACGTTGTCCCACGTTGTCCCACGTTGTCCCACGTTGTCCAACGATGTCCAACGGTGTCCCACGTTGTCCCACGTTGTCCCACGTTGTCCCACGTTGTCCCACGTTGTCCCACGTTGTCCCACGTTGTCCCACGTTGTCCCACGTTGTCCCACGTTGTCCCACGTTGTCCCACGTTGTCCCACGGTGTCCAACGGTGTCCAACGATGTCCCTCGTTGTCCCACGTTGTCCCACGTTGTCCCACGTTGTCCCACGATGTCCCACGTTGTCCCACGTTGTCCCACGTTGTCCCACGTTGTCCCACGTTGTCCCACGGTGTCCAACGGTGTCCAACGATGTCCCACGTTGTCCCACGTTGTCCCACGTTGTCCCACGTTGTCCCACGTTGTCCCACGTTGTCCCACGTTGTCCCACGTTGTCCCACGTTGTCCCACGTTGTCCCACGTTGTCCCACGTTGTCCCACGTTGTCCCACGTTGTCCCACGTTGTCCCACGGTGTCCAACGATGTCCAACGGTGTCCAGCGATGTCCAACGGTGTCCCACGTTGCCCCACGTTTTCCCACGTTGTCCCACGTTTTCCCACGTTGTCCCACGTTGTCCCACGGTGTCCAACGATGTCCTACGATGTCCAACGGTGTCCCACGTTGTCCCACGTTGTTCCATGGTTTCCCACGTTGTCCCACGTTGTCCCACGTTGTCCCACGTTGTCCCACGTTGTCCCACGTTGTCCCACGTTGTCCCACGCTGTCCCACGTTGTCCCACGTTGTCCCACGTTGTCCCACGTTGTCCCACGGTGTCCAACGGTGTCCAACGATGTCCCACGTTGTCCCACGTTGTCCCACGTTGTCCCACGTTGTCCCACGATGTCCCACGTTGTCCCACGTTGTCCCACGTTGTCCCACGTTGTCCCACGTTGTCCCACGTTGTCCCACGTTGTCCCACGTTGTCCCACGTTGTCCCACGTTGTCCCACGTTGTCCCACGTTGTCCCACGGTGTCCAACGGTGTCCAACGATGTCCCACGTTGTCCCACGTTGTCCCACGTTGTCCCACGTTGTCCCACGTTGTCCCACGTTGTCCCACGCTGTCCCACGTTGTCCCACGTTGTCCCACGTTGTCCCACGTTGTCCCACGGTGTCCAACGATGTCCCACGTTGTCCCACGTTGTCCCACGTTGTCCCACGTTGTCCCACGATGTCCCACGTTGTCCCACGTTGTCCCACGTTGTCCCACGTTGTCCCACGTTGTCCCACGTTGTCCCACGTTGTCCCACGTTGTCCCACGTTGTCCCACGTTGTCCCACGTTGTCCCACGTTGTCCCACGGTGTCCAACGGTGTCCAACGATGTCCCACGTTGTCCCACGTTGTCCCACGTTGTCCCACGTTGTCCCACGATGTCCAACGGTGTCCAGCGATGTCCAACGGTGTCCAGCGATGTCCAACGGTGTCCCACGTTGTCCCACGTTTTCCCACGTTGTCCCACGTTGTCCCACGGTGTCCAACGATGTCCAACGATGTCCAACGGTGTCCCACGTTGTCCCACGTTGTTCCATTGTTTCCCACGTTGTCCCACGTTGTCCCACGTTGTCCCACGGTGTCCAACGATGTCCAACGGTGTCCAACGGTGTCCAACGGTGTCCAACGGTGTCCCACGTTGTCCCACGTTGTCCCACGTTGTCCCACGATGTCCCACGTTGTCCCACGTTGTCCCACGTTGTCCCACGTTGTCCCACGTTGTCCCACGTTGTCCCACGGTGTCCAACGGTGTCCAACGATGTCCCACGTTGTCCCACGTTGTCCCACGTTGTCCCACGTTGTCCCACGATGTCCCACGTTGTCCCACGTTGTCCCACGTTGTCCCACGTTGTCCCACGTTGTCCCACGTTGTCCCACGTTGTCCCACGTTGTCCCACGTTGTCCCACGGTGTCCAACGGTGTCCAACGATGTCCCACGTTGTCCCACGTTGTCCCACGTTGTCCCACGTTGTCCCACGATGTCCCACGTTGTCCCACGTTGTCCCACGTTGTCCCACGTTGTCCCACGTTGTCCCACGGTGTCCAACGATGTCCAACGGTGTCCAGCGATGTCCAACGGTGTCCCACGTTGTCCCACGTTGTCCCACGTTGTCCCACGTTGTCCCACGTTGTCCCACGGTGTCCAACGGTGTCCAACGATGTCCCACGTTGTCCCACGTTGTCCCACGTTGTCCCACGTTGTCCCACGTTGTCCCACGTTGTCCCACGCTGTCCCACGTTGTCCCACGTTGTCCCACGTTGTCCCACGTTGTCCCACGGTGTCCAACGGTGTCCCACGTTGTCCCACGTTGTCCCACGTTGTCCCACGTTGTCCCACGCTGTCCCACGTTGTCCCACGTTGTCCCACGTTGTCCCACGTTGTCCCACGGTGTCCAACGGTGTCCAACGATGTCCCACGTTGTCCCACGTTGTCCCACGTTGTCCCACGTTGTCCCACGATGTCCCACGTTGTCCCACGTTGTCCCACGTTGTCCCACGTTGTCCCACGTTGTCCCACGTTGTCCCACGTTGTCCCACGTTGTCCCACGTTGTCCCACGTTGTCCCACGTTGTCCCACGTTGTCCCACGGTGTCCAACGGTGTCCCACGATGTCCCACGTTGTCCCACGTTGTCCCACGTTGTCCCACGTTGTCCCACGATGTCCAACGGTGTCCAGCGATGTCCAACGGTGTCCAGCGATGTCCAACGGTGTCCCACGTTGTCCCACGTTTTCCCACGTTGTCCCACGTTGTCCCACGGTGTCCAACGATGTCCAACGATGTCCAAACGGTGTCCCACGTTGTCCCACGTTGTTCCATTGTTTCCCACGTTGTCCCACGTTGTCCCACGTTGTCCCACGGTGTCCAACGATGTCCAACGGTGTCCAACGGTGTCCAACGGTGTCCAACGGTGTCCCACGTTGTCCCACGTTGTCCCACGTTGTCCCACGATGTCCCACGTTGTCCCACGTTGTCCCACGTTGTCCCACGTTGTCCCACGTTGTCCCACGTTGTCCCACGGTGTCCAACGGTGTCCAACGATGTCCCACGTTGTCCCACGTTGTCCCACGTTGTCCCACGTTGTCCCACGATGTCCCACGTTGTCCCACGTTGTCCCACGTTGTCCCACGTTGTCCCACGTTGTCCCACGTTGTCCCACGTTGTCCCACGTTGTCCCACGTTGTCCCACGGTGTCCAACGATGTCCAACGGTGTCCAGCGATGTCCAACGGTGTCCCACGTTGTCCCACGTTTTCCCACGTTGTCCCACGTTTTCCCACGTTGTCCCACGTTGTCCCACAGTGTCCAACGATGTCCAACGATGTCCAACGGTGTCCCACGTTGTCCCACGTTGTTCCATGGTTTCCCACGTTGTCCCACGTTGTCCCACGTTGTCCCACGGTGTCCAACGATGTCCAACGGTGTCCAACGGTGTCCAACGGTGTCCAACGGTGTCCCACGTTGTCCCACGTTGTCCCACGTTGTCCCACGTTGTCCCACGTTGTCCCACGTTGTCCAACGATGTCCAACGGTGTCCCACGTTGTCCCACGTTGTCCCACGTTGTCCCACGTTGTCCCACGTTGTCCCACGTTGTCCCACGTTGTCCCACGTTGTCCCACGTTGTCCCACGTTGTCCCACGTTGTCCCACGTTGTCCCACGGTGTCCAACGGTGTCCAACGATGTCCCACGTTGTCCCACGTTGTCCCACGTTGTCCCACGTTGTCCCACGATGTCCCACGTTGTCCCACGTTGTCCCACGTTGTCCCACGTTGTCCCACGGTGTCCAACGGTGTCCAACGATGTCCCACGTTGTCCCACGTTGTCCCACGTTGTCCCACGTTGTCCCACGTTGTCCCACGTTGTCCCACGTTGTCCCACGTTGTCCCACGTTGTCCCACGTTGTCCCACGTTGTCCCACGTTGTCCCACGTTGTCCCACGTTGTCCCACGTTGTCCCACGTTGTCCCACGTTGTCCCACGTTGTCCCACGTTGTCCCACGTTTTCCCACGTTGTCCCACGTTTTCCCACGTTGTCCCACGTTGTCCCACGGTGTCCAACGATGTCCAACGATGTCCAACGGTGTCCCACGTTGTCCCACGGTTTCCCACGTTGTCCCACGTTGTCCCACGTTGTCCCACGTTGTCCCACGTTGTCCCACGTTGTCCCACGTTGTCCCACGTTGTCCCACGTTGTCCCACGTTGTCCCACGTTGTCCCACGGTGTCCAACGGTGTCCAACGATGTCCCACGT
This sequence comes from Bombus terrestris, assembly GCF_910591885.1. Taxonomy (NCBI): domain Eukaryota; kingdom Metazoa; phylum Arthropoda; class Insecta; order Hymenoptera; family Apidae; genus Bombus; species Bombus terrestris. The sequence goes on from NW_025963595.1 coordinate 21,261, forward strand.
TGTCCCACGTTGTCCCACGTTGTCCCACGTTGTCCCACGATGTCCCACGTTGTCCCACGTTGTCCCACGTTGTCCCACGTTGTCCCACGTTGTCCCACGTTGTCCCACGTTGTCCCACGTTGTCCCACGTTGTCCCACGTTGTCCCACGTTGTCCCACGGTGTCCAACGGTGTCCAACGATGTCCCACGTTGTCCCACGTTGTCCCACGTTGTCCCACGTTGTCCCACGTTGTCCCACGATGTCCAACGGTGTCCAGCGATGTCCAACGGTGTCCAGCGATGTCCAACGGTGTCCCACGTTGTCCCACGTTTTCCCACGTTGTCCCACGTTGTCCCACGGTGTCCAACGATGTCCAACGATGTCCGACGGTGTCCCACGTTGTCCCACGTTGTTCCATGGTTTCCCACGTTGTCCCACGTTGTCCCACGTTGTCCCACGGTGTCCAACGATGTCCAACGGTGTCCAACGGTGTCCAACGGTGTCCAACGGTGTCCCACGTTGTCCCACGTTGTCCCACGTTGTCCCACGATGTCCCACGTTGTCCCACGTTGTCCCACGTTGTCCCACGTTGTCCCACGATGTCCCACGTTGTCCCACGTTGTCCCACGTTGTCCCACGTTGTCCCACGTTGTCCCACGTTGTCCAACGATGTCCAACGGTGTCCCACGTTGTCCCACGTTGTTCCATGGTTTCCCACGTTGTCCCACGTGGTCCCACGTTGTCCAACGGTGTCCCACGTTGTCCCACGTTGTCCCACGTTGTCCCACGATGTCCCACGTTGTCCCACGTTGTCCCACGTTGTCCCACGTTGTCCCACGATGTCCCACGTTGTCCCACGTTGTCCCACGTTGTCCCACGTTGTCCCACGTTGTCCCACGTTGTCCCACGTTGTCCCACGATGTCCCACGTTGTCCCACGTTGTCCCACGTTGTCCCACGTTGTCCCACGTTGTCCCACGGTGTCCAACGGTGTCCAACGATGTCCCACGTTGTCCCACGTTGTCCCACGTTGTCCCACGTTGTCCCACGTTGTCCCACGTTGTCCCACGTTGTCCCACGTTGTCCCACGTTGTCCCACGTTGTCCCACGTTGTCCCACGTTGTCCCACGTTGTCCCACGTTGTCCCACGGTGTCCAACGGTGTCCAACGATGTCCCACGTTGTCCCACGTTGTCCCACGTTGTCCCACGTTGTCCCACGATGTCCCACGTTGTCCCACGTTGTCCCACGTTGTCCCACGTTGTCCCACGTTGTCCCACGTTGTCCCACGTTGTCCCACGTTGTCCCACGTTGTCCCACGGTGTCCAACGATGTCCAACGGTGTCCAGCGATGTCCAACGGTGTCCCACGTTGTCCCACGTTTTCCCACGTTGTCCCACGTTTTCCCACGTTGTCCCACGTTGTCCCACGGTGTCCAACGATGTCCAACGATGTCCAACGGTGTCCCACGTTGTCCCACGTTGTTCCATGGTTTCCCACGTTGTCCCACGTTGTCCCACGTTGTCCCACGGTGTCCAACGATGTCCAACGGTGTCCAACGGTGTCCAACGGTGTCCAACGGTGTCCCACGTTGTCCCACGTTGTCCCACGTTGTCCCACGTTGTCCCACGTTGTCCCACGTTGTCCAACGATGTCCAACGGTGTCCCACGTTGTCCCACGTTGTCCCACGTTGTCCCACGTTGTCCCACGTTGTCCCACGTTGTCCCACGTTGTCCCACGTTGTCCCACGTTGTCCCACGTTGTCCCACGTTGTCCCACGTTGTCCCACGTTGTCCCACGTTGTCCCACGTTGTCCCACGTTGTCCCACGTTGTCCCACGTTGTCCCACGTTGTCCCACGTTGTCCCACGTTGTCCCACGTTGTCCCACGTTGTCCCACGGTGTCCAACGGTGTCCAACGATGTCCCACGTTGTCCCACGTTGTCCCACGTTGTCCCACGTTGTCCCACGATGTCCAACGGTGTCCAGCGATGTCCAACGGTGTCCAGCGATGTCCAACGGTGTCCCACGTTGTCCCACGTTTTCCCACGTTGTCCCACGTTGTCCCACGGTGTCCAACGATGTCCAACGATGTCCAACGGTGTCCCACGTTGTCCCACGTTGTTCCATGGTTTCCCACGTTGTCCCACGTTGTCCCACGTTGTCCCACGGTGTCCAACGATGTCCAACGGTGTCCAACGGTGTCCAACGGTGTCCCACGTTGTCCCACGTTGTCCCACGTTGTCCCACGATGTCCCACGTTGTCCCACGTTGTCCCACGTTGTCCCACGTTGTCCCACGATGTCCCACGTTGTCCCACATTGTCCCACGTTGTCCCACGTTGTCCCACGTTGTCCCACGTTGTCCAACGATGTCCAACGGTGTCCCACGTTGTCCCACGTTGTTCCATGGTTTCCCACGTTGTCCCACGTGGTCCCACGTTGTCCCACGGTGTCCAACGATGTCCAACGGTGTCCAACGGTGTCCAACGGTGTCCAACGGTGTCCCACGTTGTCCCACGTTGTCCCACGTTGTCCCACGGTGTCCAACGATGTCCAACGGTGTCCCACGTTGTCCCACGTTGTCCCACGTTGTCCCACGTTGTCCCACGTTGTCCCACGATGTCCCACGTTGTCCCACGTTGTCCCACGTTGTCCCACGTTGTCCCACGTTGTCCCACGTTGTCCCACGTTGTCCAACGGTGTCCAACGGTGTCCCACGTTGTCCCACGTTGTCCCACGTTGTCCCACGTTGTCCCACGTTGTCCCACGTTGTCCCACGTTGTCCCACGTTGTCCCACGTTGTCCCACGTTGTCCCACGTTGTCCCACGTTGTCCCACGTTGTCCCACGTTGTCCCACGGTGTCCAACGATGTCCAACGGTGTCCAACGGTGTCCCACGGTGTCCAACGGTGTCCCACGTTGTCCCACGTTGTCCCACGTTGTCCCACGTTGTCCCACGTTGTCCCACGTTGTCCCACGTTGTCCAACGATGTCCAACGGTGTCCCACGTTGTCCCACGTTGTTCCATGGTTTCCCACGTTGTCCCACGTTGTCCCACGTTGTCCCACGGTGTCCAACGATGTCCAACGGTGTCCAACGGTGTCCAACGGTGTCCAACGGTGTCCCACGTTGTCCCACGTTGTCCCACGTTGTCCCACGGTGTCCAACGATGTCCAACGGTGTCCCACGTTGTCCCACGTTGTCCCACGTTGTCCCACGTTGTCCCACGATGTCCCACGTTGTCCCACGTTGTCCCACGTTGTCCCACGTTGTCCCACGTTGTCCCACGTTGTCCCACGTTGTCCCACGTTGTCCCACGTTGTCCCACGTTGTCCCACGTTGTCCCACGTTGTCCCACGTTGTCCCACGTTGTCCCACGGTGTCCAACGGTGTCCAACGATGTCCCACGTTGTCCCACGTTGTCCCACGTTGTCCCACGTTGTCCCACGATGTCCAACGGTGTCCAGCGATGTCCAACGGTGTCCAGCGATGTCCAACGGTGTCCCACGTTGTCCCACGTTGTCCCACGTTGTCCCACGTTGTCCCACGTTGTCCCACGGTGTCCAACGATGTCCAACGGTGTCCAACGGTGTCCCACGGTGTCCAACGGTGTCCCACGTTGTCCCACGTTGTCCCACGTTGTCCCACGTTGTCCCACGTTGTCCCACGTTGTCCCACGTTGTCCAACGATGTCCAACGGTGTCCCACGTTGTCCCACGTTGTTCCATGGTTTCCCACGTTGTCCCACGTTGTCCCACGTTGTCCCACGGTGTCCAACGATGTCCAACGGTGTCCAACGGTGTCCAACGGTGTCCAACGGTGTCCCACGTTGTCCCACGTTGTCCCACGTTGTCCCACGGTGTCCAACGATGTCCAACGGTGTCCCACGTTGTCCCACGTTGTCCCACGTTGTCCCACGTTGTCCCACGATGTCCCACGTTGTCCCACGTTGTCCCACGTTGTCCCACGTTGTCCCACGTTGTCCCACGTTGTCCCACGTTGTCCCACGTTGTCCCACGTTGTCCCACGTTGTCCCACGGTGTCCCACGTTGTCCCACGTTGTCCCACGTTGTCCCACGGTGTCCAACGGTGTCCAACGATGTCCCACGTTGTCCCACGTTGTCCCACGTTGTCCCACGTTGTCCCACGATGTCCAACGGTGTCCAGCGATGTCCAACGGTGTCCAGCGATGTCCAACGGTGTCCCACGTTGTCCCACGTTTTCCCACGTTGTCCCACGTTGTCCCACGGTGTCCAACGATGTCCAACGATGTCCAACGGTGTCCCACGTTGTCCCACGTTGTTCCATGGTTTCCCACGTTGTCCCACGTTGTCCCACGTTGTCCCACGGTGTCCAACGATGTCCAACGGTGTCCAACGGTGTCCAACGGTGTCCAACGGTGTCCCACGTTGTCCCACGTTGTCCCACGTTGTCCCACGATGTCCCACGTTGTCCCACGTTGTCCCACGTTGTCCCACGTTGTCCCACGATGTCCCACGTTGTCCCACGTTGTCCCACGTTGTCCCACGTGGTCCCACGTTGTCCCACGGTGTCCAACGATGTCCAACGGTGTCCAACGGTGTCCAACGGTGTCCAACGGTGTCCCACGTTGTCCCACGTTGTCCCACGTTGTCCCACGGTGTCCAACGATGTCCAACGGTGTCCCACGTTGTCCCACGTTGTCCCACGTTGTCCCACGTTGTCCCACGTTGTCCCACGATGTCCCACGTTGTCCCACGTTGTCCCACGTTGTCCCACGTTGTCCCACGTTGTCCCACGGTGTCCAACGATGTCCAACGGTGTCCCACGTTGTCCCACGTTGTCCCACGTTGTCCCACGTTGTCCCACGTTGTCCCACGATGTCCCACGTTGTCCCACGTTGTCCCACGTTGTCCCACGTTGTCCCACGGTGTCCAACGATGTCCAACGGTGTCCAGCGATGTCCAACGGTGTCCCACGTTGTCCCACGTTTTCCCACGTTGTCCCACGTTTTCCCACGTTGTCCCACGTTGTCCCACGGTGTCCAACGATGTCCAACGATGTCCAACGGTGTCCCACGTTGTCCCACGTTGTTCCATGGTTTCCCACGTTGTCCCACGTTGTCCCACGTTGTCCCACGGTGTCCAACGATGTCCAACGGTGTCCAACGGTGTCCAACGGTGTCCAACGGTGTCCCACGTTGTCCCACGTTGTCCCACGTTGTCCCACGTTGTCCCACGTTGTCCCACGTTGTCCAACGATGTCCAACGGTGTCCCACGTTGTCCCACGTTGTCCCACGTTGTCCCACGTTGTCCCACGTTGTCCCACGTTGTCCCACGGTGTCCAACGGTGTCCAACGATGTCCCACGTTGTCCCACGTTGTCCCACGTTGTCCCACGTTGTCCCACGATGTCCCACGTTGTCCCACGTTGTCCCACGTTGTCCCACGTTGTCCCACGTTGTCCCACGATGTCCCACGTTGTCCCACGTTGTCCCACGTTGTCCCACGTTGTCCCACGTTGTCCCACGTTGTCCCACGTTGTCCCACGTTGTCCCACGTTGTCCCACGGTGTCCAACGATGTCCAACGGTGTCCAGCGATGTCCAACGGTGTCCCACGTTGTCCCACGTTTTCCCACGTTGTCCCACGTTTTCCCACGTTGTCCCACGTTGTCCCACGGTGTCCAACGATGTCCAACGATGTCCAACGGTGTCCCACGTTGTCCCACGTTGTTCCATGGTTTCCCACGTTGTCCCACGTTGTCCCACGTTATCCCACGGTGTCCAACGATGTCCAACGGTGTCCAACGGTGTCCAACGGTGTCCAACGGTGTCCCACGTTGTCCCACGTTGTCCCACGTTGTCCCACGTTGTCCCACGTTGTCCCACGTTGTCCAACGATGTCCAACGGTGTCCCACGTTGTCCCACGTTGTCCCACGTTGTCCCACGTTGTCCCACGTTGTCCCACGTTGTCCCACGTTGTCCCACGTTGTCCCACGTTGTCCCACGTTGTCCCACGTTGTCCCACGTTGTCCCACGGTGTCCAACGGTGTCCAACGATGTCCCACGTTGTCCCACGTTGTCCCACGTTGTCCCACGTTGTCCCACGATGTCCCACGTTGTCCCACGTTGTCCCACGTTGTCCCACGTTGTCCCACGTTGTCCCACGTTGTCCCACGTTGTCCCACCTTGTCCCACGTTGTCCCACGTTGTCCGACGTTGTCCCACGTTGTCCCACGTTGTCCCACGTTGTCCCACGTTGTCCCACGGTGTCCAACGATGTCCAACGGTGTCCAACGGTGTCCCACGGTGTCCAACGGTGTCCAACGGTGTCCCACGGTGTCCAACGGTGTCCCACGATGTCCCACGTTGTCCCACGTTGTCCCACGTTGTCCCACGATGTCCCACGTTGTCCAACGATGTCCAACGGTGTCCCACGTTGTCCCACGTTGTCCTACGTTGTCCCACGTTGTCCCACGTTGTCCCAAGTTGTCCCACGTTGTCCCACGTTGTCCCACGGTGTCCAACGGTGTCCCACGTTGTCCCACGTTGTCCCACGGTGTCCAACGATGTCCAACGGTGTCCAACGGTGTCCCACGGTGTCCCACGTTGTCCCACGTTGTCCCACGTTGTCCAACGGTGTCCCACGATGTCCAACGATGTCCAACGATGTCCAACGGTGTCCAACGGTGTCCAACGTTGTCCCACGTTGTCCCACGTTGTCCTACGTTGTCCCACGTTGTCCCACGTTGTCCCACGTTGTCCCACGTTGTCCCACGTTGTCCCACGGTGTCCAACGGTGTCCCACGTTGTCCCACGTTGTCCCACGGTGTCCAACTATGTCCAACGGTGTCCAACGGTGTCCCACGGTGTCCCACGTTGTCCCACGTTGTCCCACGTTGTCCAACGGTGTCCCACGATGTCCAACGATGTCCAACGATGTCCAACGGTGTCCAACGGTGTCCCACGTTGTCCCACGTTGTCCCACGTTGTCCCACGGTGTCCAACGGTGTCCCACGATGTCCACCGATGTCCAACGGTGTCCAACGGTGTCCAACGGTGTCCAACGGTGTCCAACGATGTCCCACGTTGTCCCACGTTGTCCCACGTTGTCCCACGGTGTCCAACGATGTCCAACGGTGTCCCACGTTGTCCCACGTTGTCCCACGTTGTCCCACGTTGTCCCACGTTGTCCCACGTTGTCCCACGTTGTCCCACGTTGTCCCACGTTGTCCCACGGTGTCCAACGATGTCCAACGATGTCCAACGGTGTCCAACGGTGTCCCACGTTGTCCCACGTTGTCCCACGTTGTCCCACGGTGTCCAACGATGTCCAACGGTGTCCCACGTTGTCCAACGGTGTCCCACGTTGTCCCACGTTGTCCCACGTTGTCCCACGTTGTCCCACGTTGTCCCACGATGTCCCACGTTGTCCCACGTTGTCCCACGTTGTCCCACGTTGTCCCACGTTGTCCCACGTTGTCCCACGTTGTCCCACGTTGTCCCACGTTGTCCCACGGTGTCCAACGATGTCCAACGGTGTCCAACGGTGTCCCACGGTGTCCAACGGTGTCCCACGTTGTCCCACGTTGTCCCACGTTGTCCCACGTTGTCCCACGTTGTCCAACGATGTCCAACGGTGTCCCACGTTGTCCCACGTTGTCCCACGTTGTCCCACGTTGTCCCACGTTGTCCCACGTTGTCCCACGTTGTCCCACGTTGTCCCACGTTGTCCCACGGTGTCCAACGATGTCCAACGATGTCCAACGGTGTCCCACGATGTCCAACGATGTCCAACGATGTCCAACGGTGTCCAACGGTGTCCCACGTTGTCCCACGTTGTCCCGCGTTGTCCCACGGTGTCCAACGATGTCCAGCGGTGTCCCACGTTGTCCAACGGTGTCCCACGTTGTCCCACGTTGTCCCACGTTGTCCCACGTTGTCCCACGTTGTCCCACGTTGTCCCACGTTGTCCCACGGTGTCCAACGGTGTCCAACGATGTCCCACGTTGTCCCACGTTGTCCCACGTTGTCCCACGTTGTCCCACGATGTCCAACGGTGTCCAGCGATGTCCAACGGTGTCCAGCGATGTCCAACGGTGTCCCACGTTGTCCCACGTTTTCCCACGTTGTCCCACGTTGTCCCACGGTGTCCAACGATGTCCAACGATGTCCAACGGTGTCCCACGTTGTCCCACGTTGTTCCATGGTTTCCCACGTTGTCCCACGTTGTCCCACGTTGTCCCACGGTGTCCAACGATGTCCAACGGTGTCCAACGGTGTCCAACGGTGTCCAACGGTGTCCCACGTTGTCCCACGTTGTCCCACGTTGTCCCACGATGTCCCACGTTGTCCCACGTTGTCCCACGTTGTCCCACGTTGTCCCACGATGTCCCACGTTGTCCCACGTTGTCCCACGTTGTCCCACGTGGTCCCACGTTGTCCCACGGTGTCCAACGATGTCCAACGGTGTCCAACGGTGTCCAACGGTGTCCAACGGTGTCCCACGTTGTCCCACGTTGTCCCACGTTGTCCCACGGTGTCCAACGATGTCCAACGGTGTCCCACGTTGTCCCACGTTGTCCCACGTTGTCCCACGTTGTCCCACGTTGTCCCACGATGTCCCACGTTGTCCCACGTTGTCCCACGTTGTCCCACGTTGTCCCACGTTGTCCCACGGTGTCCAACGATGTCCAACGGTGTCCCACGTTGTCCCACGTTGTCCCACGTTGTCCCACGTTGTCCCACGTTGTCCCACGATGTCCCACGTTGTCCCACGTTGTCCCACGTTGTCCCACGTTGTCCCACGGTGTCCAACGATGTCCAACGGTGTCCAGCGATGTCCAACGGTGTCCCACGTTGTCCCACGTTTTCCCACGTTGTCCCACGTTTTCCCACGTTATCCCACGTTGTCCCACGGTGTCCAACGATGTCCGACGATGTCCAACGGTGTCCCACGTTGTCCCACGTTGTTCCATGGTTTCCCACGTTGTCCCACGTTGTCCCACGTTGTCCCACGGTGTCCAACGATGTCCAACGGTGTCCAACGGTGTCCAACGGTGTCCAACGGTGTCCCACGTTGTCCCACGTTGTCCCACGTTGTCCCACGTTGTCCCACGTTGTCCCACGTTGTCCAACGATGTCCAACGGTGTCCCACGTTGTCCCACGTTGTCCCACGTTGTCCCACGTTGTCCCACGTTGTCCCACGTTGTCCCACGGTGTCCAACGGTGTCCAACGATGTCCCACGTTGTCCCACGTTGTCCCACGTTGTCCCACGTTGTCCCACGATGTCCCACGTTGTCCCACGTTGTCCCACGTTGTCCCACGTTGTCCCACGTTGTCCCACGGTGTCCAACGGTGTCCAACGATGTCCCACGTTGTCCCACGTTGTCCCACGTTGTCCCACGTTGTCCCACGTTGTCCCACGTTGTCCCACGTTGTCCCACGTTGTCCCACGTTGTCCCACGTTGTCCCACGTTGTCCCACGTTGTCCCACGTTGTCCCACGTTGTCCCACGTTGTCCCACGGTGTCCAACGGTGTCCAACGATGTCCCACGTTGTCCCACGTTGTCCCACGTTGTCCCACGTTGTCCCACGATGTCCCACGTTGTCCCACGTTGTCCCACGTTGTCCCACGTTGTCCCACGTTGTCCCACGTTGTCCCACGTTGTCCCACGTTGTCCCACGTTGTCCCACGGTGTCCAACGATGTCCAACGGTGTCCAGCGATGTCCAACGGTGTCCCACGTTGTCCCACGTTTTCCCACGTTGTCCCACGTTTTCCCACGTTGTCCCACGTTGTCCCACGGTGTCCAACGATGTCCAACGATGTCCAACGGTGTCCCACGTTGTCCCACGTTGTTCCATGGTTTCCCACGTTGTCCCACGTTGTCCCACGTTGTCCCACGGTGTCCAACGATGTCCAACGGTGTCCAACGGTGTCCAACGGTGTCCAACGGTGTCCCACGTTGTCCCACGTTGTCCCACGTTGTCCCACGTTGTCCCACGTTGTCCCACGTTGTCCAACGATGTCCAACGGTGTCCCACGTTGTCCCACGTTGTCCCACGTTGTCCCACGTTGTCCCACGTTGTCCCACGTTGTCCCACGTTGTCCCACGTTGTCCCACGTTGTCCCACGTTGTCCCACGTTGTCCCACGTTGTCCCACGGTGTCCAACGGTGTCCAACGATGTCCCACGTTGTCCCACGTTGTCCCACGTTGTCCCACGTTGTCCCACGATGTCCCACGTTGTCCCACGTTGTCCCACGTTGTCCCACGTTGTCCCACGTTGTCCCACGTTGTCCCACGTTGTCCCACATTGTCCCACGTTGTCCCACGTTGTCCCACGTTGTCCGACGTTGTCCCACGTTGTCCCACGTTGTCCCACGTTGTCCCACGTTGTCCCACGGTGTCCAACGATGTCCAACGGTGTCCAACGGTGTCCCACCGTGTCCAACGGTGTCCAACGGTGTCCCACGGTGTCCAACGGTGTCCCACGATGTCCCACGTTGTCCCACGTTGTCCCACGTTGTCCCACGATGTCCCACGTTGTCCAACGATGTCCAACGGTGTCCCACGTTGTCCCACGTTGTCCTACGTTGTCCCACGTTGTCCCACGTTGTCCCAAGTTGTCCCACGTTGTCCCACGTTGTCCCACGGTGTCCAACGGTGTCCCACGTTGTCCCACGTTGTCCCACGGTGTCCAACGATGTCCAACGGTGTCCAACGGTGTCCCACGGTGTCCCACGTTGTCCCACGTTGTCCCACGTTGTCCAACGGTGTCCCACGATGTCCAACGATGTCCAACGATGTCCAACGGTGTCCAACGGTGTCCAACGTTGTCCCACGTTGTCCCACGTTGTCCTACGTTGTCCCACGTTGTCCCACGTTGTCCCACGTTGTCCCACGTTGTCCCACGTTGTCCCACGGTGTCCAACGGTGTCCCACGTTGTCCCACGTTGTCCCACGGTGTCCAACGATGTCCAACGGTGTCCAACGGTGTCCCACGGTGTCCCACGTTGTCCCACGTTGTCCCACGTTGTCCAACGGTGTCCCACGATGTCCAACGATGTCCAACGATGTCCAACGGTGTCCAACGGTGTCCCACGTTGTCCCACGTTGTCCCACGTTGTCCCACGGTGTCCAACGGTGTCCCACGATGTCCACCGATGTCCAACGGTGTCCAACGGTGTCCAACGGTGTCCAACGGTGTCCAACGATGTCCCACGTTGTCCCACGTTGTCCCACGTTGTCCCACGGTGTCCAACGATGTCCAACGGTGTCCCACGTTGTCCCACTTTGTCCCACGTTGTCCCACGTTGTCCCACGTTGTCCCACGTTGTCCCACGTTGTCCCACGTTGTCCCACGTTGTCCCACGTTGTCCCACGGTGTCCAACGATGTCCAACGATGTCCAACGGTGTCCAACGGTGTCCCACGTTGTCCCACGTTGTCCCACGTTGTCCCACGTTGTCCCACGGTGTCCAACGATGTCCAGCGGTGTCCCACGTTGTCCAACGGTGTCCCACGTTGTCCCACGTTGTCCCACGTTGTCCCACGTTGTCCCACGTTGTCCCACGATGTCCCACGTTGTCCCACGTTGTCCCACGTTGTCCCACGTTGTCCCACGTTGTCCCACGTTGTCCCACGTTGTCCCACGTTGTCCCACGTTGTCCCACGGTGTCCAACGATGTCCAACGGTGTCCAACGGTGTCCCACGGTGTCCAACGGTGTCCCACGTTGTCCCACGTTGTCCCACGTTGTCCCACGTTGTCCCACGTTGTCCAACGATGTCCAACGGTGTCCCACGTTGTCCCACGTTGTCCCACGTTGTCCCATGTTGTCCCACGTTGTCCCACGTTGTCCCACGTTGTCCCACGTTGTCCCACGTTGTCCCACGGTGTCCAACGATGTCCAACGATGTCCAACGGTGTCCCACGTTGTCCCACGTTGTCCCACGTTGTCCCACGGTGTCCAACGATGTCCAACGGTGTCCAACGGTGTCCCACGGTGTCCAACGGTGTCCCACGTTGTCCCACGTTGTCCCACGTTGTCCCACGTTGTCCCACGTTGTCCCATGTTGTCCAACGATGTCCAACGGTGTCCCACGTTGTCCCACGTTGTCCCACGTTGTCCCACGTTGTCCCACGTTGTCCCACGTTGTCCCACGTTGTCCCACGTTGTCCCACGTTGTCCCACGTTGTCCCACGTTGTCCCACGTTGTCCCACGTTGTCCCACGGTGTCCAACGATGTCCAACGATGTCCAACGTTGTCCCACGTTGTCCCACGTTGTCCCACGTTGTCCCACGTTGTCCCACGTTGTCCCACGTGGTCCCACGTTGTCCCACGTTGTCCCACGGTGTCCAACGATGTCCAACGGTGTCCCACGTTGTCCAACGGTGTCCCACGTTGTCCCACGGTGTCCCACGTTGTCCCACGTTGTCCCACGTTGTCCAACGATGTCCAACGGTGTCCCACGTTGTCCCACGTTGTTCCATGGTTTCCCACGTTGTCCCACGTTGTCCCACGTTGTCCCACGGTGTCCAACGATGTCCAACGGTGTCCAACGGTGTCCAACGGTGTCCAACGGTGTCCCACGTTGTCCCACGTTGTCCCACGTTGTCCCACGGTGTCCAACGATGTCCAACGGTGTCCCACGTTGTCCCACGTTGTCCCACGTTGTCCCACGTTGTCCCACGTTGTCCCACGGTGTCCAACGGTGTCCAACGGTGTCCCACGTTGTCCCACGTTGTCCCACGTTGTCCCACGTTGTCCCACGTTGTCCCACGATGTCCCACGTTGTCCCACGTTGTCCCACGTTGTCCCACGTTGTCCCACGTTGTCCCACGTTGTCCCACGTTGTCCCACGTTGTCCCACGTTGTCCCACGTTGTCCCACGTTGTCCCACGGTGTCCAACGATGTCCAACGGTGTCCAGCGATGTCCAACGGTGTCCCACGTTGTCCCACGTCTTCCCACGTTGTCCCACGTTGTCCCACGGTGTCCAACGATGTCCAACGATGTCCAACGGTGTCCAACGATGTCCCACGTTGTCCCACGTTGTCCCACGTTGTCCCACGTTGTCCCACGATGTCCAACGGTGTCCAACGGTGTCCCACGTTGTCCCACGTTGTCCCACGTTGTCCCACGGTGTCCAACGATGTCCAACGGTGTCCCACGTTGTCCCACGTTGTCCCACGTTGTCCCACGTTGTCCCACGTTGTCCCACGGTGTCCAACGGTGTCCAACGATGTCCCACGTTGTCCCACGTTGTCCCACGTTGTCCCACGTTGTCCCACGATGTCCCACGTTGTCCCACGTTGTCCCACGTTGTCCCACGTTGTCCCACGTTGTCCCACGTTGTCCCACGTTGTCCCACGTTGTCCCACGTTGTCCCACGTTGTCCCACGTTGTCCCACGGTGTCCAACGATGTCCAACGGTGTCCAGCGATGTCCAACGGTGTCCCACGTTGTCCCACGTTTTCCCACGTTGTCCCACGTTGTCCCACGGTGTCCAACGATGTCCAACGATGTCCAACGGTGTCCCACGTTGTCCCACGTTGTTCCATGGTTTCCCACGTTGTCCCACGTTGTCCCACGTTGTCCCACGTTGTCCCACGTTGTCCAACGGTGTCCAACGGTATCCCACGGTGTCCAACGTTGTCCCACGTTGTCCCACGTTGTCCCACGTTGTCCCACGTTGTCCCACGTTGTCCCGCGTTGTCCAACGATGTCCAACGGTGTCCCACGTTGTCCCACGTTGTCCCACGTTGTCCCACGTAGTCCCACGTTGTCCCACGTTGTCCCACGTAGTCCCACGTTGTCCCACGTTGTCCCACGTTGTCCCACGTTGTCCCACGTTGTCCCACGGTGTCCCACGTTGTCCCACGTTGTCCCACGTTGTCCCACGTTGTCCCACGATGTCCCACGTTGTCCCACGTTGTCCCACGTTGTCCCACGTTGTCCCACGTTGTCCCACGTTGTCCCACGTTGTCCCACGTTGTCCCACGTTGTCCCACGTTGTCCCACGTTGTCCCACGTTGTCCCACGGTGTCCAACGATGTCCAACGGTGTCCAGCGATGTCCAACGGTGTCCCACGTTGTCCCACGTTTTCCCACGTTGTCCCACGTTGTCCCACGGTGTCCAACGATGTCCAACGATGTCCAACGGTGTCCCACGTTGTCCCACGTTGTTCCATGGTTTCCCACGTTGTCCCACGTTGTCCCACGTTGTCCCACGTTGTGCCACGTTGTCCAACGGTGTCCAACGGTGTCCCACGGTGTCCAACGTTGTCCCACGTTGTCCCACGTTGTCCCACGTTGTCCCACGTTGTCCCACGTTGTCCCACGTTGTCCAACGATGTCCAACGGTGTCCCACGTTGTCCCACGTTGTCCCACGTTGTCCCACGTTGTCCCACGTTGTCCCACGTTGTCCCACGTTGTCCCACGTTGTCCCACGTTGTCCCACGTTGTCCCACGTTGTCCCACGTTGTCCCACGGTGTCCAACGGTGTCCAACGATGTCCCACGTTGTCCCACGTTGTCCCACGTTGTCCCACGTTGTCCCACGATGTCCCACGTTGTCCCACGTTGTCCCACGTTGTCCCACGTTGTCCCACGTTGTCCCACGTTGTCCCACGTTGTCCCACATTGTCCCACGTTGTCCCACGTTGTCCGACGTTGTCCCACGTTGTCCCACGTTGTCCCACGTTGTCCCACGTTGTCCCACGGTGTCCAACGATGTCCAACGGTGTCCAACGGTGTCCAACGATGTCCCACGTTGTCCCACGTTGTCCCACGTTGTCCCACGGTGTCCAACGATGTCCAACGGTGTCCCACGTTGTCCCACGTTGTCCCACGTTGTCCCACGTTGTCCCACGTTGTCCCACGTTGTCCCACGTTGTCCCACGTTGTCCAACGGTGTCCCACGATGTCCAACGATGTCCAACGATGTCCAACGGTGTCCAACGGTGTCCCACGTTGTCCCACGTTGTCCCACGTTGTCCCACGGTGTCCAACGGTGTCCCACGATGTCCACCGATGTCCAACGGTGTCCAACGGTGTCCAACGGTGTCCAACGGTGTCCAACGATGTCCCACGTTGTCCCACGTTGTCCCACGTTGTCCCACGGTGTCCAACGATGTCCAACGGTGTCCCACGTTGTCCCACGTTGTCCCACGTTGTCCCACGTTGTCCCACGTTGTCCCACGTTGTCCCACGTTGTCCCACGTTGTCCCACGTTGTCCCACGGTGTCCAACGATGTCCAACGATGTCCAACGGTGTCCAACGGTGTGCCACGTTGTCCCACGTTGTCCCACGTTGTCCCACGGTGTCCAACGATGTCCAACGGTGTCCCACGTTGTCCCACGTTGTCCCACGTTGTCCCTCGTTGTCCCACGTTGTCCCACGATGTCCCACGTTGTCCCACGTTGCCCCACGTTGTCCCACGTTGTCCCACGTTGTCCCACGTTGTCCCACGTTGTCCCACGTTGTCCCACGTTGTCCCACGTTGTCCCACGGTGTCCAACGATGTCCAACGGTGTCCAGCGATGTCCAACGGTGTCCCACGATGTCCAACGATGTCCAACGATGTCCAACGGTGTCCAACGGTGTCCCACGTTGTCCCACGTTGTCCCACGTTGTCCCACGGTGTCCCACGTTGTCCCACGTTGTCCCACGATGTCCCACGTTGTCCCACGTTGTCCCACGTTGTCCCACGTTGTCCCACGTTGTCCCACGTTGTCCCACGTTGTCCCACGTTGTCCCACGTTGTCCCACGTTGTCCCACGTTTTCCCACGTTGTCCCACGTTGTCCCACGGTGTCCAACGATGTCCAACGGTGTCCAACGGTGTCCCACGGTGTCCAACGTTGTCCCACGTTGTCCCACGTTGTCCCACGTTGTCCCACGTTGTCCCACGTTGTCCCACGTTGTCCCACGTTGTCCCACGTTGTCCCACGTTGTCCCACGTTGTCCCACGTTGTCCCACGTTGTCCCACGTTGTCCCACGTTGTCCCACGGTGTCCAACGATGTCCAACGGTGTCCAACGGTGTCCCACGGTGTCCAACGATGTCCAACGGTGTCCAACGGTGTCCCACGGTGTCCAACGTTGTCCCACGTTGTCCCACGTTGTCCCACGTTGTCCCACGTTGTCCCACGTTGTCCCACGTTGTCCCACGTTGTCCCACGTTGTCCCACGGTGTCCAACGATGTCCAACGGTGTCCAACGGTGTCCCACGGTGTCCAACGGTGTCCCACGTTGTCCCACGTTGTCCCACGTTGTCCCACGTTGTCCCACGTTGTCCCACGTTGTCCAACGATGTCCAACGGTGTCCCACGTTGTCCCACGTTGTTCCATGGTTTCCCACGTTGTCCCACGTTGTCCCACGTTGTCCCACGGTGTCCAACGATGTCCAACGGTGTCCAACGGTGTCCAACGGTGTCCAACGGTGTCCCACGTTGTCCCACGTTGTCCCACGTTGTCCCACGGTGTCCAACGATGTCCAACGGTGTCCCACGTTGTCCCACGTTGTCCCACGTTGTCCCACGTTGTCCCACGTTGTCCCACGATGTCCCGCGTTGTCCCACGTTGTCCCACGTTGTCCCACGTTGTCCCACGTTGTCCCACGTTGTCCCACGTTGTCCCACGTTGTCCCACGTTGTCCCACGTTGTCCCACGTTTTCCGACGTTGTCCCACGATGTCCCACGGTGTCCAACGATGTCCAACGGTGTCCAACGGTGTCCCACGGTGTCCAACGTTGTCCCACGTTGTCCCACGTTGTCCCACGTTGTCCCACGTTGTCCCACGTTGTCCCACGTTGTCCCACGTTGTCCCACGTTGTCCCACGTTGTCCCACGTTGTCCCACGTTGTCCCACGTTGTCCCACGTTGTCCCACGTTGTCCCACGTTTTCCCACGTTGTCCCACGTTTTCCCACGTTGTCCCACGTTGTCCCACGGTGTCAAACGATGTCCAACGGTGTCCCACGTTGTCCAACGGTGTCCCACGTTGTCCCACGTTGTCCCACGATGTCCCACGTTGTCAAACGATGTCCCACGTTGTCCCACGTTGTCCCACGTTGTCCCACGTTGTCCCACGTTGTCCCACGTTGTCCCACGTTGTCCCACGTTGTCCCACGTTGTCCCACGTTGTCCCACGGTGTCCAACGATGTCCAACGGTGTCCAACGGTGTCCCACGGTGTCCAACGGTGTCCCACGTTGTCCCACGTTGTCCCACGTTGTCCCACGTTGTCCCACGTTGTCCCACGTTGTCCCACGTTGTCCAACGATGTCCAACGGTGTCCCACGTTGTCCCACGTTGTTCCATGGTTTCCCACGTTGTCCCACGTTGTCCCACGTTGTCCCACGGTGTCCAACGATGTCCAACGGTGTCCAACGGTGTCCAACGGTGTCCAACGGTGTCCCACGTTGTCCCACGTTGTCCCACGTTGTCCCACGGTGTCCAACGATGTCCAACGGTGTCCCACGTTGTCCCACGTTGTCCCACGTTGTCCCACGTTGTCCCACGTTGTCCCACGTTGTCCCACGTTGTCCCACGTTGTCCCACGTTGTCCCACGTTGTCCCACGTTGTCCCACGTTGTCCCACGTTGTCCCACGTTGTCCCACGTTGTCCCACGTTGTCCCACGTTGTCCCACGTTGTCCCACGTTGTCCCACGTTGTTCCATGGTTTCCCACGTTGTCCCACGTTGTCCCACGTTGTCCCACGTTGTCCCACGGTGTCCAACGATGTCCAACGATGTCCAACGGTGTCCCACGTTGTCCCACGTTGTTCCATGGTTTCCCACGTTGTCCCACGTTGTCCCACGTTGTCCCACGGTGTCCAACGATGTCCAACGGTGTCCAACGGTGTCCAACGGTGTCCAACGGTGTCCCACGTTGTCCCACGTTGTCCCACGTTGTCCCACGATGTCCCACGTTGTCCCACGTTGTTCCATGGTTTCCCACGTTGTCCCACGTTGTCCCACGTTGTCCCACGGTGTCCAACGATGTCCAACGGTGTCCAACGGTGTCCAACGGTGTCCAACGGTGTCCAACGGTGTCCCACGTTGTCCCACGTTGTCCCACGTTGTCCCACGATGTCCCACGTTGTCCCACGTTGTTCCATGGTTTCCCACGTTGTCCCACGTTGTCCCACGTTGTCCCACGGTGTCCAACGATGTCCAACGGTGTCCAACGGTGTCCAACGGTGTCCAACGGTGTCCCACGTTGTCCCACGTTGTCCCACGTTGTCCCACGTTGTCCCACGGTGTCCAACGATGTCCAACGGTGTCCAACGGTGTCCAACGGTGTCCAACGGTGTCCCACGATGTCCCACGTTGTCCCACGTTGTTCCATGGTTTCCCACGGTGTCCAACGATGTCCAACGGTGTCCAACGGTGTCCAACGGTGTCCAACGGTGTCCCACGTTGTCCCACGTTGTCCCACGTTGTCCCACGGTGTCCAACGATGTCCCACGTTGTCCCACGTTGTCCCACGGTGTCCAACGGTGTCCAACGATGTCCCACGTTGTCCCACGTTGTCCCACGTTGTCCCACGTTGTCCCACGATGTCCCACGTTGTCCCACGTTGTCCCACGTTGTCCCACGTTGTCCCACGTTGTCCCACGTTGTCCCACGTTGTCCCACGTTGTCCCACGTTGTCCCACGTTGTCCCACGTTGTCCCACGTTGTCCCACGTTGTCCCACGTTGTCCCACGGTGTCCAACGATGTCCAACGGTGTCCAGCGATGTCCAACGGTGTCCCACGTTGTCCCACGTTTTCCCACGTTGTCCCACGTTGTCCCACGGTGTCCAACGATGTCCAACGATGTCCAAGGGTCCCACGTTGTCCCACGTTGTTCCATGGTTTCCCACGTTGTCCCACGTTGTCCCACGTTGTCCCACGTTGTCCCACGTTGTCCCACGTTGTCCCACGTTGTCCCACGTTGTCCCACGGTGTCCAACGATGTCCAACGGTGTCCAGCGATGTCCAACGGTGTCCCACGTTGTCCCACGTTGTCCCACGTTGTCCCACGTTGTCCCACGATGTCCCACGTTGTCCAACGGTGTCCCACGTTGTCCCACGTTGTTCCATGGTTTCCCACGTTGTCCCACGTTGTCCCACGTTGTCCCACGGTGTCCAACGATGTCCAACGGTGTCCAACGGTGTCCAACGGTGTCCAACGGTCGTCCCACGTTGTCCCACGTTGTCCCACGTTGTCCCACGATGTCCCACGTTGTCCCACGTTGTTCCATGGTTTCCCACGTTGTCCCAACGTTGTCCCACGTTGTCCCACGGTGTCCAACGATGTCCAACGGTGTCCAACGGTGTCCAACGGTGTCCAACGGTGTCCAACGGTGTCCCACGTTGTCCCACGTTGTCCCACGTTGTCCCACGATGTCCCACGTTGTCCCACGTTGTTCCATGGTTTCCCACGTTGTCCCACGTTGTCCCACGTTGTCCCACGGTGTCCAACGATGTCCAACGGTGTCCAACGGTGTCCAACGGTGTCCAACGGTGTCCCACGTTGTCCCACGTTGTCCCACGTTGTCCCACGTTGTCCCACGGTGTCCAACGATGTCCAACGGTGTCAACGGTGTCCAACGGTGTCCAACGGTGTCCAACGGTGTCCCACGTTGTCCCACGTTGTTCCATGGTTTCCCACGGTGTCCAACGATGTCCAACGGTGTCCAACGGTGTCCCACGGTGTCCAACGGTGTCCCACGTTGTCCCACGTTGTCCCACGTTGTCCCACGGTGTCCAACGATGTCCCACGTTGTCCCACGTTGTCCCACGGTGTCCAACGGTGTCCAACGATGTCCCACGTTGTCCCACGTTGTCCCACGTTGTCCCACGTTGTCCCACGATGTCCCACGTTGTCCCACGTTGTCCCACGTTGTCCCACGTTGTCCCACGTTGTCCCACGTTGTCCCACGTTGTCCCACGTTGTCCCACGTTGTCCCACGTTGTCCCACGTTGTCCCACGTTGTCCCACGTTGTCCCACGTTGTCCCACGGTGTCCAACGATGTCCAACGGTGTCCAGCGATGTCCAACGGTGTCCCACGTTGTCCCACGTTTTCCCACGTTGTCCCACGTTGTCCCACGGTGTCCAACGATGTCCAACGATGTCCAAGGGTGTCCCACGTTGTCCCACGTTGTTCCATGGTTTCCCACGTTGTCCCACGTTGTCCCACGTTGTCCCACGTTGTCCCACGTTGTCCCACGTTGTCCCACGTTGTCCCACGTTGTCCCACGGTGTCCAACGATGTCCAACGGTGTCCAGCGATGTCCAACGGTGTCCCACGTTGTCCCACGTTGTCCCACGTTGTCCCACGTTGTCCCACGATGTCCCACGTTGTCCAACGATGTCCAACGGTGTCCCACGTTGTCCCACGTTGTCCTACGTTGTCCCACATTGTCCCACGTTGTCCCACGTTGTCCCACGTTGTCCACGTTGTCCCACGTTGTCCCACGGTGTCCAACGGTGTCCAACGGTGTCCAACGGTGTCCAACGATGTCCAACGATGTCCAACGGTGTCCAACGGTGTTACGTCGCCTAAACATCTGCATGCCAGCCCTCGCGACCGGACAGCCAGCGGCCTGCGTAACGTCACTCCGACCCTCAATAAACCTAAGGACCCAATATATTCTTTCGCTGTCACTGTATTGTATTAACAGGCGTCTTCAGTCAACCCCTTTGTCCTGAAGAATTTCTTAAGCCCAGAAATATTTTCGAAGCACATCTGGTTTTTAGAGTGGTCCTTGGGTTTATTAGGCGCGCTGAAAAAATACGGAGAAAGCGAACACGCACCCATCGGGAAGAATCGAATGTCTGGCTAATAAATCAATCAGGTTTTTCCACCACAAGGTCTCCTATCAACCACGATGGTAGGAGACCTTCTACCCATCCCTTCAAGCATCAGCGTAGGGCATAACCAATCGACATCGCGGATCGTTACCCTCACTTTTCGTTAAGAAAAGTGAGAACAACGAATCCGCGTTCGTCATGCAAAAGGGCACACCCACACTTACCCCTCTTCCATCTCAACGCAAGAGCGACCAATCATTCAAACTTCTAACGCCAAACGTCTAACTCAGAACAGAACGCCAAGTCGATCCGCGACATTGCCAGACATTCGCTTATCCTGTTAAGTATCATATCGTGCTACGTCCACCAAGAGACTAACTTCAAGTGTAAGAGCCTTGCTCGATACTGTATACAGTTACATTATCTGCGTGCGATAAAGTTGTTAATTGTTTATATCTTTTCAATCGTGTAGACTAGTTGTTGGAAATATACATTATTATAATTCTGTGACTCTCAGTGTTATACCGCATCAACCACCCCGATTATCCTAACCGAAATACGGGGATCGAACTATTCGTGGTGTCGATTATTCTAATCGTAACGGGAATTTACGACTCTCGTTGACGCGTATTCTAACGACCGCGTCTCCCCGCGATAGTACGAATTTACAAACGGTGTCCCACGTTGTCCCACGTTGTCCCACGGTGTCCAACGATGTCCAACGGTGTCCCACGTTGTCCCACGTTGTCCCACGTTGTCCCACGTTGTCCCACGTTGTCCCACGTTGTTCCATGGTTTCCCACGTTGTCCCACGTTGTCCCACGTTGTCCCACGGTGTCCAACGATGTCCAACGGTGTCCAACGGTGTCCCACGGTGTCCAACGGTGTCCCACGTTGTCCCACGTTGTCCCACGTTGTCCCACGTTGTCCCACGTTGTCCAACGGTGTCCCACGGTGTCCAACGGTGTCCCACGTTGTCCCACGTTGTCCCACGTTGTCCCACGTTGTCCCACGTTGTCCCACGTTGTCCCACGTTGTCCCACGGTGTCCAACGGTGTCCAACGATGTCCAACGGTGTCCAACGGTGTCCCACGATGTCCACCGATGTCCAACGGTGTCCAACGGTATCCAACGGTGTCCAACGGTGTCCAACGGTGTCCAACGATGTCCAACGATGTCCAACGATGTCCAACGGTGTCCCACGTTGTCCCACGTTGTCCCACGTTGTCCCACGGTGTCCAACGGTGTCCCACGTTGTCCCACGTTGTCCCACGTTGTCCCACGGTGTCCAACGATGTCCAACGGTGTCCAACGGTGTCCCACGGTGTCCAACGGTGTCCCACGTTGTCCAACGATGTCCAACGGTGTCCCACGTTGTCCCACGTTGTCCCACGTTGTCCCACGTTGTCCCACGTTGTCCCACGTTGTTCCATGGTTTCCCACGTTGTCCCACGTTGTCCCACGTTGTCCCACGATGTCCAACGATGTCCAACGATGTCCAACGGTGTCCCACGTTGTCCCACGTTGTCCCACGTTGTCCCACGGTATCCAACGGTGTCCCACGTTGTCCCACGTTGTCCCACGTTGTCCCACGGTGTCCAACGGTGTCCCACGTTGTCCCACGTTGTCCCACGTTGTCCCACGTTGTCCCACGATGTCCCACGTTGTCCAACGATGTCCAACGGTGTCCCACGTTGTCCCACGTTGTCCCACGGTGTCCAACGATGTCCAACGGTGTCCAACGGTGTCCCACGGTGTCCCACGTTGTCCCACGATGTCCCACGTTGTCCAACGATGTCCAACGGTGTCCCACGTTGTCCCACGTTGTCCTACGTTGTCCCACGTTGTCCCACGTTGTCCCACGTTGTCCCACGTTGTCCCACGTTGTCCCACGGTGTCCAACGGTGTCCCACGTTGTCCCACGTTGTCCCACGGTGTCCAACGATATCCAACGGTGTCCAACGGTGTCCCACGGTGTCCCACGTTGTCCCACGTTGTCCCACGTTGTCCCACGTTGTCCCACGTTGTCCCACGTTGTCCCACGTTGTCCCACGTTGTCCCACGTTGTCCCACGTTGTCCCACGTTGTCCCACGTTGTCCCACGTTGTCCCACGTTGTCCAACGATGTCCAACGGTGTCCCACGTTGTCCCACGTTGTCCCACGGTGTCCAACGATGTCCAACGGTGTCCAACGGTATCCCACGGTGTCCAACGGTGTCCCACGTTGTCCCACGTTGTCCCACGTTGTCCCACGTTGTCCCACGTTGTCCACGTTGTCCCACGTTGTCCCACGTTGTCCCACGTTGTCCCACGATGTCCCACGTTGTCCAACGATGTCCAACGGTGTCCCACGTAGTCCCACGTTGTCCT
Source organism: Bombus terrestris (assembly GCF_910591885.1). Lineage (NCBI taxonomy): Eukaryota > Metazoa > Arthropoda > Insecta > Hymenoptera > Apidae > Bombus > Bombus terrestris. Next base: position 44,402 of record NW_025963595.1, read on the forward strand.
ACGTTGTCCCACGTTGTCCCACGTTGTCCCACGTTGTCCCACGTTGTCCCACGTTGTCCCACGGTGTCCAACGGTGTCCCACGTTGTCCCACGTTGTCCCACGGTGTCCAACGGTGTCCAACGGTGTCCAACGGTGTCCAACGGTGTCCAACGATGTCCAACGGTGTCCAACGGTGTCCCACGGTGTCCAACGGTGTCCAACGATGTCCAACGGTGTCCAACGGTGTCCCACGTTGTCCCACGTTGTCCTACGTTGTCCCACGTTGTCCCACGTTGTCCCACGTTGTCCCACGTTGTCCCACGGTGTCCAACGGTGTCCAACGATGTCCAACGGTGTCCAACGGTGTCCCACGTTGTCCCACGTTGTCCCACGGTGTCCAACGTTGTCCCACGTTGTCCCACGGTGTCCAACGGTGTCCCACGTTGTCCCACGTTGTCCCACGGTGTCCAACGATGTCCAACGGTGTCCAACGGTGTCCCACGGTGTCCCACGTTGTCCCACGATGTCCCACGTTGTCCCACGTTGTCCCACGGTGTCCAACGATGTCCAACGGTGTCCAACGGTGTCCCACGGTGTCCCACGGTGTCCCACGTTGTCCCACGATGTCCCACGTTGTCCAACGATGTCCAACGGTGTCCCACGTTGTCCCACGTTGTCCTACGTTGTCCCACGTTGTCCCACGTTGTCCCACGTTGTCCCACGTTGTCCCACGTTGTCCCACGGTGTCCAACGGTGTCCCACGTTGTCCCACGTTGTCCCACGTTGTCCCACGTTGTCGCACGTTGTCCCACGGTGTCCAACGGTGTCCCACGGTGTCCCACGTTGTCCCACGTTGTCCCACGTTGTCCCACGTTGTCCCACGTTGTCCCACGTTGTCCCACGTTGTCCCACGTTGTCCCACGATGTCCCACGTTGTCCAACGATGTCCAACGGTGTCCCACGTTGTCCCACGTTGTCCCACGGTGTCCAACGATGTCCAACGGTGTCCAACGGTGTCCCACGGTGTCCAACGGTGTCCCACGTTGTCCCACGTTGTCCCACGTTGTCCCACGTTGTCCCACGTTGTCCCACGTTGTCCCACGTTGTCCCACGTTGTCCCACGTTGTCCCACGATGTCCCACGTTGTCCAACGATGTCCAACGGTGTCCCACGTAGTCCCACGTTGTCCTACGTTGTCCCACGTTGTCCCACGTTGTCCCACGTTGTCCCACGTTGTCCCACGTTGTCCCACGTTGTCCCACGGTGTCCAACGGTGTCCCACGTTGTCCCACGTTGTCCCACGGTGTCCAACGGTGTCCAACGGTGTCCAACGGTGTCCAACGGTGTCCAACGATGTCCAACGGTGTCCAACGGTGTCCCACGGTGTCCAACGGTGTCCAACGGTGTCCCACGGTGTCCAACGGTGTCCCACGTTGTCCCACGTTGTCCCACGTTGTCCCACGTTGTCCCACGATGTCCCACGTTGTCCAACGATGTCCAGCGGTGTCCCACGTTGTCCCACGTTGTCCTACGTTGTCCCACGTTGTCCCACGTTGTCCCACGTTGTCCCACGTTGTCCCACGGTGTCCAACGGTGTCCAACGATGTCCAACGGTGTCCAACGGTGTCCCACGTTGTCCCACGTTGTCCCACGGTGTCCAACGATGTCCAACGGTGTCCCACGTTGTCCCACGTTGTCCCACGTTGTCCCACGTTGTCCCACGATGTCCCACGTTGTCCAACGATGTCCAACGGTGTCCCACGTTGTCCCACGTTGTCCTACGTTGTCCCACGTTGTCCCACGGTGTCCAACGGTGTCCCACGTTGTCCCACGTTGTCCCACGGTGTCCAACGATGTCCAACGGTGTCCAACGGTGTCCCACGGTGTCCCACGTTGTCCCACGTTGTCCCACGTTGTCCAACGGTGTCCCACGGTGTCCAACGGTGTCCCACGGTGTCCAACGGTGTCCCACGTTGTACCACGTTGTCCCACGTTGTCCCACGTTGTCCCACGTTGTCCCACGTTGTCCCACGTTGTCCCACGTTGTCCCACGTTGTCCCACGTTGTCCCACGGTGTCCAACGATGTCCAACGATGTCCAACGGTGTCCCACGTTGTCCCACGTTGTTCCATGGTTTCCCACGTTGTCCCACGTTGTCCCACGTTGTCCCACGGTGTCCAACGATGTCCAACGGTGTCCAACGGTGTCCAACGGTGTCCAACGGTGTCCCACGTTGTCCCACGTTGTCCCACGTTGTCCCACGATGTCCCACGTTGTCCCACGTTGTTCCATGGTTTCCCACGTTGTCCCACGTTGTCCCACGTTGTCCCACGGTGTCCAACGATGTCCAACGGTGTCCAACGGTGTCCAACGGTGTCCAACGGTGTCCAACGGTGTCCCACGTTGTCCCACGTTGTCCCACGTTGTCCCACGATGTCCCACGTTGTCCCACGTTGTTCCACGGTGTCCCACGTTGTCCCACGTTGTCCCACGTTGTCCCACGGTGTCCAACGATGTCCAACGGTGTCCAACGGTGTCCAACGGTGTCCAACGGTGTCCCACGTTGTCCCACGTTGTCCCACGTTGTCCCACGTTGTCCCACGGTGTCCAACGATGTCCAACGGTGTCCAACGGTGTCCAACGGTGTCCAACGGTGTCCCACGATGTCCCACGTTGTCCCACGTTGTTCCATGGTTTCCCACGGTGTCCAACGATGTCCAACGGTGTCCAACGGTGTCCAACGGTGTCCAACGGTGTCCCACGTTGTCCCACGTTGTCCCACGTTGTCCCACGGTGTCCAACGATGTCCCACGTTGTCCCACGTTGTCCCACGGTGTCCAACGGTGTCCAACGATGTCCCACGTTGTCCCACGTTGTCCCACGTTGTCCCACGTTGTCCCACGATGTCCCACGTTGTCCCACGTTGTCCCACGTTGTCCCACGTTGTCCCACGTTGTCCCACGTTGTCCCACGTTGTCCCACGTTGTCCCACGTTGTCCCACGTTGTCCCACGTTGTCCCACGTTGTCCCACGTTGTCCCACGTTGTCCCACGGTGTCCAACGATGTCCAACGGTGTCCAGCGATGTCCAACGGTGTCCCACGTTGTCCCACGTTTTCCCACGTTGTCCCACGTTGTCCCACGGTGTCCAACGATGTCCAACGATGTCCAAGGGTGTCCCACGTTGTCCCACGTTGTCCCATGGTTTCCCACGTTGTCCCACGTTGTCCCACGTTGTCCCACGTTGTCCCACGTTGTCCCACGTTGTCCCACGTTGTCCCACGTTGTCCCACGGTGTCCAACGATGTCCAACGGTGTCCAGCGATGTCCAACGGTGTCCCACGTTGTCCCACGTTGTCCCACGTTGTCCCACGTTGTCCCACGATGTCCCACGTTGTCCAACGATGTCCAACGGTGTCCCACGTTGTCCCACGTTGTCCTACGTTGTCCCACATTGTCCCACGTTGTCCCACGTTGTCCCACGTTGTCCCACGTTGTCCCACGTTGTCCCACGGTGTCCAACGGTGTCCAACGGTGTCCAACGGTGTCCAACGATGTCCAACGATGTCCAACGGTGTCCAACGGTGTTACGTCGCCTAAACATCTGCATGCCAGCCCTCGCGACCGGACAGCCAGCGGCCTGCGTAACGTCACTCCGACCCTCAATAAACCTAAGGACCCAATATATTCTTTCGCTGTCACTGTATTGTATTAACAGGCGTCTTCAGTCAACCCCTTTGTCCTGAAGAATTTCTTAAGCCCAGAAATATTTTCGAAGCACATCTGGTTTTTAGAGTGGTCCTTGGGTTTATTAGGCGCGCTGAAAAAATACGGAGAAAGCGAACACGCACCCATCGGGAAGAATCGAATGTCTGGCTAATAAATCAATCAGGTTTTTCCACCACAAGGTCTCCTATCAACCACGATGGTAGGAGACCTTCTACCCATCCCTTCAAGCATCAGCGTAGGGCATAACCAATCGACATCGCGGATCGTTACCCTCACTTTTCTTAACGAAAAGTGTGAACAACGAATCCGCGTTCGTCATGCAAAAGGGCACACCCACACTTACCCTCTTCCATCTCAACGCAAGAGCGACCAATCATTCAAACTTCTAACGCCAAACGTCTAACTCAGAACAGAACGCCAAGTCGATCCGCGACATTGCCAGACATTCGCTTATCCTGTTAAGTATCATATCGTGCTACGTCCACCAAGAGACTAACTTCAAGTGTAAGAGCCTTGCTCGATACTGTATACAGTTACATTATCTGCGTGCGATAAAGTTGTTAATTGTTTATATCTTTTCAATCGTGTAGACTAGTTGTTGGAAATATACATTATTATAATTCTGTGACTCTCAGTGTTATACCGCATCAACCACCCCGATTATCCTAACCGAAATACGGGGATCGAACTATTCGTGGTGTCGATTATTCTAATCGTAACGGGAATTTACGACTCTCGTTGACGCGTATTCTAACGACCGCGTCTCCCCGCGATAGTACGAATTTACAAACGGTGTCCCACGTTGTCCCACGTTGTCCCACGGTGTCCAACGATGTCCAACGGTGTCCCACGTTGTCCCACGTTGTCCCACGTTGTCCCACGTTGTCCCACGTTGTCCCACGTTGTTCCATGGTTTCCCACGTTGTCCCACGTTGTCCCACGTTGTCCCACGGTGTCCAACGATGTCCAACGGTGTCCAACGGTGTCCCACGGTGTCCCACGGTGTCCCACGTTGTCCCACGTTGTCCCACGTTGTCCCACGTTGTCCCACGTTGTCCAACGGTGTCCCACGGTGTCCAACGGTGTCCCACGTTGTCCCACGTTGTCCCACGTTGTCCCACGTTGTCCCACGTTGTCCCACGTTGTCCCACGTTGTCCCACGGTGTCCAACGGTGTCCAACGATGTCCAACGGTGTCCAACGGTGTCCCACGATGTCCACCGATGTCCAACGGTGTCCAACGGTATCCAACGGTGTCCAACGGTGTCCAACGGTGTCCAACGATGTCCAACGATGTCCAACGATGTCCAACGGTGTCCCACGTTGTCCCACGTTGTCCCACGTTGTCCCACGGTGTCCAACGGTGTCCCACGTTGTCCCACGTTGTCCCACGTTGTCCCACGGTGTCCAACGATGTCCAACGGTGTCCAACGGTGTCCCACGGTGTCCAACGGTGTCCCACGTTGTCCAACGATGTCCAACGGTGTCCCACGTTGTCCCACGTTGTCCCACGTTGTCCCACGTTGTCCCACGTTGTCCCACGTTGTTCCATGGTTTCCCACGTTGTCCCACGTTGTCCCACGTTGTCCCACGGTGTCCAACGATGTCCAACGGTGTCCAACGGTGTTCCACGGTGTCCAACGGTGTCCCACGTTGTCCCACGTTGTCCCACGTTGTCCCACGTTGTCCCACGTTGTCCAACGGTGTCCCACGGTGTCCAACGGTGTCCCACGATGTCCCACGTTGTCCCACGTTGTCCCACGTTGTCCCACGTTGTACCACGTTGTCCCACGTTGTCCCACGTTGTCCCACGTTGTCCAACGGTGTCCCACGGTGTCCAACGGTGTCCCACGTTGTTCCATGGTTTCCCACGTTGTCCCACGTTGTCCCACGTTGTCCCACGGTGTCCAACGATGTCCAACGGTGTCCAACGGTGTCCCACGGTGTCCAACGGTGTCCCACGTTGTCCCACGTTGTCCCACGTTGTCCCACGTTGTCCCACGTTGTCCAACGGTGTCCCACGGTGTCCAACGGTGTCCCACGTTGTACCACGTTGTCCCACGTTGTCCCACGTTGTCCCACGTTGTCCCACGTTGTCCCACGGTGTCCAACGGTGTCCAACGATGTCCAACGGTGTCCAACGGTGTCCCACGATGTCCACCGATGTCCAACGGTGTCCAACGGTATCCAACGGTGTCCAACGGTGTCCAACGGTGTCCAACGATGTCCAACGATGTCCAACGATGTCCAACGGTGTCCCACGTTGTCCCACGTTGTCCCACGTTGTCCCACGGTGTCCAACGGTGTCCCACGTTGTCCCACGTTGTCCCACGTTGTCCCACGGTGTCCAACGATGTCCAACGGTGTCCAACGGTGTCCCACGGTGTCCAACGGTGTCCCACGTTGTCCCACGTTGTCCCACGTTGTCCCACGTTGTCCCACGTTGTCCCACGTTGTCCAACGATGTCCAACGGTGTCCCACGTTGTCCCACGTTGTCCCACGTTGTCCCACGTTGTCCCACGTTGTCCCACGTTGTTCCATGGTTTCCCACGTTGTCCCACGTTGTCCCACGTTGTCCCACGGTGTCCAACGATGTCCAACGGTGTCCAACGGTGTCCCACGGTGTCCAACGGTGTCCCACGTTGTCCCACGTTGTCCCACGTTGTCCCACGTTGTCCCACGTTGTCCAACGGTGTCCCACGGTGTCCAACGGTGTCCCACGATGTCCCACGTTGTCCCACGTTGTCCCACGTTGTCCCACGTTGTACCACGTTGTCCCACGTTGTCCCACGTTGTCCCACGTTGTCCAACGGTGTCCCACGGAGTCCAACGGTGTCCCACGTTGTCCCACGTTGTCCCACATTGTCCCACGGTGTCCAACGATGTCCAACGGTGTCCCACGTTGTCCCACGTTGTCCCACGCTGTCCCACGTTGTCCCACGTTGTTCCATGGTTTCCCACGTTGTCCCACGTTGTCCCACGTTGTCCCACGGTGTCCAACGATGTCCAACGGTGTCCAACGGTGTCCCACGGTGTCCAACGGTGTCCCACGTTGTCCCACGTTGTCCCACGTTGTCCCACGTTGTCCCACGTTGTCCAACGGTGTCCCACGGTGTCCAACGGTGTCCCACGATGTCCCACGTTGTCCCACGTTGTCCCACGTTGTCCCACGTTGTCCCACGTTGTCCCACGTTGTCCCACGTTGTCCCACGTTGTCCAACGGTGTCCCACGGTGTCCAACGGTGTCCCACGTTGTCCCACGTTGTCCCACGTTGTCCCACGGTGTCCAACGATGTCCAACGGTGTCCCACGTTGTCCCACGTTGTCCCACGTTGTCCCACGTTGTCCCACGTTGTTCCATGGTTTCCCACGTTGTCCCACGTTGTCCCACGTTGTCCCACGGTGTCCAACGATGTCCAACGGTGTCCAACGGTGTCCCACGGTGTCCAACGGTGTCCCACGATGTCCCACGTTGTCCCACGTTGTCCCACGTTGTCCCACGTTGTCCAACGAAGTCCCACGGTGTCCAACGGTGTCCCACGTTGTCCCACGTTGTCCCACGTTGTCCCACGTTGTCCCACGTTGTCCCACGGTGTCCAACGATGTCCAACGGTGTCCAACGGTGTCCCACGGTGTCCCACGTTGTCCTACGTTGTCCCACGTTGTCCCACGTTGTCCCACGTTGTCCCACGTTGTCCCACGTTGTCCCACGGTGTCCAACGGTGTCCCACGTTGTCCCACGTTGTCCCACGTTGTCCCACGTTGTCCCACGTTGTCCCACGGTGTCCAACGGTGTCCCACGGTGTCCCACGTTGTCCCACGTTGTCCCACGTTGTCCCACGTTGTCCCACGTTGTCCCACGTTGTCCCACGTTGTCCCACGTTGTCCCACGATGTCCCACGTTGTCCAACGATGTCCAACGGTGTCCCACGTTGTCCCACGTTGTCCCACGGTGTCCAACGATGTCCAACGGTGTCCAACGGTGTCCCACGGTGTCCAACGGTGTCCCACGTTGTCCCACGTTGTCCCACGTTGTCCGACGTTGTCCCACGTTGTCCCACGGTGTCCCACGTTGTCCCACGTTGTCCCACGTTGTCCCACGTTGTCCCACGATGTCCCACGTTGTCCAACGATGTCCAACGGTGTCCCACGTTGTCCCACGTTGTCCCACGGTGTCCAACGATGTCCAACGGTGTCCAACGTTGTCCCACGGTGTCCAACGGTGTCCCACGTTGTCCCACGTTGTCCCACGTTGTCCCACGTTGTCCCACGTTGTCCCACGTTGTCCCACGTTGTCCCACGTTGTCCCACGATGTCCCACGTTGTCCAACGATGTCCAACGGTGTCCCACGTTGTCCCACGTTGTCCCACGTTGTCCCACGTTGTCCCACGTTGTCCCACGTTGTCCCACGTTGTCCCACGTTGTCCCACGGTGTCCAACGGTGTCCCACGTTGTCCCACGTTGTCCCACGTTGTCCCACGTTGTCCCACGATGTCCCACGTTGTCCAAGGATGTCCAACGGTGTCCCACGTTGTCCCACGTTGTCCTACGTTGTCCCACGTTGTCCCACGTTGTCCCACGTTGTCCCACGTTGTCCCACGGTGTCCAACGGTGTCCAACGATGTCCAACGGTGTCCAACGGTGTCCCACGTTGTCCCACGTTGTCCCACGGTGTCCAACGATGTCCAACGGTGTCCCACGTTGTCCCACGTTGTCCCACGTTGTCCCACGTTGTCCCACGTTGTTCCATGGTTTCCCACGTTGTCCCACGTTGTCCCACGTTGTCCCACGTTCTCCCACGTTGTCCCACGATGTCCAACGGTGTCCAACGGAGTCCAACGATGTCCAACGGTGTCCAACGGTGTCCCACGTTGTCCCACGTTGTCCCACGTTGTCCCACGTTGCCCCACGATGTCCCACGTTGTCCAACGATGTCCAACGGTGTCCCACGTTGTCCCACGTTGTCCTACGTTGTCCCACGTTGTCCCACGTTGTCCCACGTTGTCCCACGTTGTCCCACGGTGTCCAACGGTGTCCCACGTTGTCCCACGTTGTCCCACGGTGTCCAACGATGTCCAACGGTGTCCAACGGTGTCCCACGGTGTCCCACGTTGTCCCACGATGTCCCACGTTGTCCAACGATGTCCAACGGTGTCCCACGTTGTCCCACGTTGTCCTACGTTGTCCCACGTTGTCCCACGTTGTCCCACGTTGTCCCACGTTGTCCCACGTTGTCCCACGGTGTCCAACGGTGTCCCACGTTGTCCCACGTTGTCCCACGGTGTCCAACGATATCCAACGGTGTCCAACGGTGTCCCACGGTGTCCCACGTTGTCCCACGTTGTCCCACGTTGTCCCACGTTGTCCCACGTCGTCCCACGTTGTCCCACGTTGTCCCACGTTGTCCCACGTTGTCCCACGTTGTCCCACGTTGTCCCACGTTGTCCCACGTTGTCCCACGTTGTCCAACGATGTCCAACGGTGTCCCACGTTGTCCCACGTTGTCCCACGGTGTCCAACGATGTCCAACGGTGTCCAACGGTGTCCCACGGTGTCCAACGGTGTCCAACGATGTCCAACGGTGTCCAACGGTGTCCCACGTTGTCCCACGTTGTCCTACGTTGTCCCACGTTGTTCCACGTTGTCCCACGTTGTCCCACGTTGTCCCACGGTGTCCAACGGTGTCCAACGATGTCCAACGGTGTCCAACGGTGTCCCACGTTGTCCCACGTTGTCCCACGGTGTCCAACGTTGTCCCACGTTGTCCCACGGTGTCCAACGGTGTCCCACGTTGTCCCACGTTGTCCCACGGTGTCCAACGATGTCCAACGGTGTCCAACGGTGTCCCACGGTGTCCCACGTTGTCCTACGTTGTCCCACGTTGTCCCACGTTGTCCCACGTTGTCCCACGTTGTCCCACGTTGTCCCACGGTGTCCAACGGTGTCCCACGTTGTCCCACGTTGTCCCACGTTGTCCCACGTTGTCCCACGTTGTCCCACGGTGTCCAACGGTGTCCCACGGTGTCCCACGTTGTCCCACGTTGTCCCACGTTGTCCCACGTTGTCCCACGTTGTCCCACGTTGTCCCACGTTGTCCCACGTTGTCCCACGATGTCCCACGTTGTCCAACGATGTCCAACGGTGTCCCACGTTGTCCCACGTTGTCCCACGGTGTCCAACGATGTCCAACGGTGTCCAACGGTGTCCCACGGTGTCCAACGGTGTCCCACGTTGTCCCACGTTGTCCCACGTTGTCCCACGTTGTCCCACGTTGTCCCACGTTGTCCCACGTTGTCCCACGTTGTCCCACGTTGTCCCACGATGTCCCACGTTGTCCAACGATGTCCAACGGTGTCCCACGTAGTCCCACGTTGTCCTACGTTGTCCCACGTTGTCCCACGTTGTCCCACGTTGTCCCACGTTGTCCCACGTTGTCCCACGTTGTCCCACGGTGTCCAACGGTGTCCCACGTTGTCCCACGTTGTCCCACGGTGTCCAACGGTGTCCAACGCTGTCCAACGGTGTCCAACGGTGTCCAACGATGTCCAACGGTGTCCAACGGTGTCCCACGGTGTCCAACGGTGTCCAACGGTGTCCCACGGTGTCCAACGGTGTCCCACGTTGTCCCACGTTGTCCCACGTTGTCCCACGTTGTCCCACGATGTCCCACGTTGTCCAACGATGTCCAGCGGTGTCCCACGTTGTCCCACGTTGTCCTACGTTGTCCCACGTTGTCCCACGTTGTCCCACGTTGTCCCACGTTGTCCCACGTTGTCCCACGTTGTCCCACGTTGTCCCACGGTGTCCAACGGTGTCCAACGATGTCCAACGGTGTCCAACGGTGTCCCACGTTGTCCCACGTTGTCCCACGGTGTCCAACGATGTCCAACGGTGTCCCACGTTGTCCCACGTTGTCCCACGTTGTCCCACGTTGTCCCACGTTGTTCCATGGTTTCCCACGTTGTCCCACGTTGTCCCACGGTGTCCAACGATGTCCAACGGTGTCCCACGGTGTCCAACGGTGTCCCACGTTGTCCCACGTTGTCCCACGTTGTCCCACGTTGTCCCACGTTGTCCCACGTTGTCCCACGTTGTCCCACGTTGTCCCACGTTGTCCAACGGTGTCCCACGGTGTCCAACGGTGTCCCACGGTGTCCAACGGTGTCCCACGTTGTACCACGTTGTCCCACGTTGTCCCACGTTGTCCCACGTTGTCCCACGTTGTCCCACGTTGTCCCACGTTGTCCCACGTTGTCCCACGGTGTCCAACGGTGTCCAACGGTGTCCAACGGTGTCCAACGATGTCCAACGGTGTCCAACGGTGTCCCACGGTGTCCAACGGTGTCCAACGGTGTCCCACGGTGTCCAACGGTGTCCCACGTTGTCCCACGTTGTCCCACGTTGTCCCACGATGTCCCACGTTGTCCCACGTTGTCCCACGTTGTCCCACGTTGTCCCACGTTGTCCCACGTTGTCCCACGTTGTCCCACGTTGTCCCACGTTGTCCCACGTTGTCCCACGGTGTCCAACGGTGTCCAACGGTGTCCAACGGTGTCCAACGATGTCCAACGATGTCCAACGGTGTCCAACGGTGTCCCACGTTGTCCCACGTTGTCCCACGTTGTCCCACGTTGTCCCACGTTGTCCCACGTTGTCCCACGTTGTCCCACGTTGTCCCACGGTGTCCAACGGTGTCCAACGGTGTCCAACGGTGTCCAACGATGTCCAACGGTGTCCAACGGTGTCCCACGGTGTCCAACGGTGTCCAACGGTGTCCCACGGTGTCCAACGGTGTCCCACGTTGTCCCACGTTGTCCCACGTTGTCCCACGTTGTCCCACGGTGTCCAACGATGTCCAACGGTGTCCCACGTTGTCCCACGTTGTCCCACGTTGTCCCACGTTGTCCCACGTTGTTCCATGGTTTCCCACGTTGTCCCACGCTGTCCCACGTTGTCCCACGGTGTCCAACGATGTCCAACGGTGTCCAACGGTGTCCCACGGTGTCCAACGGTGTCCCACGTTGTCCCACGTTGTCCCACGTTGTCCCACGTTGTCCCACGGTGTCCAACGGTGTCCCACGGTGTCCAACGGTGTCCCACGTTGTCCCACGTTGTCCCATGTTGTCCCACGTTGTCCCACGTTGTCCCACGTTGTCCCACGTTGTCCCACGGTGTCCAACGGTGTCCAACGATGTCCAACGGTGTCCAACGGTGTCCCACGATGTCCACCGATGTCCAACGGTGTCCAACGGTGTCCAACGGTGTCCCACGGTGTCCAACGATGTCCAACGGTGTCCAACGATGTCCAACGGTGTCCCACGTTGTCCGACGTTGTCCCACGTTGTCCCACGGTGTCCAACGATGTCCAACGTTGTCCCACGATGTCCCACGTTGTCCAACGATGTCCAACGGTGTCCCACGTTGTCCAACGTTGTCCTACGTTGTCCCACGTTGTCCCACGTTGTCCCACGTTGTCCCACGTTGACCCACGTTGTCCCACGGTGTCCAACGGTGTCCCACGTTGTCCCACGTTGTCCCACGGTGTCCAACGATGTCCAACGGTGTCCAACGGTGTCCCACGGTGTCCCACGCTGTCCCACGTTGTCCCACGTTGTCCCACGTTGTCCCACGTTGTCCCACGTTGTCCCACGTTGTCCCACGTTGTCCCACGTTGTCCCACGTTGTCCCACGTTGTCCCACGTTGTCCCACGTTGTCCCACGTTGTCCCACGATGTCCCACGTTGTCCAACGATGTCCAACGGTGTCCCACGTTGTCCCACGTTGTCCCACGGTGTCCAACGATGTCCAACGGTGTCCAACGGTGTCCCACGGTGTCCAACGGTGTCCCACGTTGTCCCACGTTGTCCCACGTTGTCCCACGTTGTCCCACGTTGTCCCACGTTGTCCCACGTTGTCCCACGTTGTCCCACGATGTCCCACGTTGTCCAACGATGTCCAACGGTGTCCCACGTTGTCCCACGTTGTCCTACGTTGTCCCACGTTGTCCCACGTTGTCCCACGTTGTCCCACGTTGTCCCACGTTGTCCCACGGTGTCCAACGGTGTCCCACGTTGTCCCACGGTGTCCAACGGTGTCCCACGTTGTCCCACGTTGTCCCACGTTGTCCCACGTTGTCCCACGATGTCCCACGTTGTCCAAGGATGTCCAACGGTGTCCCACGTTGTCCCACGTTGTCCTACGTTGTCCCACGTTGTCCCACGTTGTCCCACGTTGTCCCACGTTGTCCCACGGTGTCCAACGGTGTCCAACGATGTCCAACGGTGTCCAACGGTGTCCCACGTTGTCCCACGTTGTCCCACGGTGTCCAACGATGTCCAACGGTGTCCCACGTTGTCCCACGTTGTCCCACGTTGTCCCACGTTGTCCCACGTTGTTCCATGGTTTCCCACGTTGTCCCACGTTGTCCCACGGTGTCCAACGATGTCCAACGGTGTCCAACGGTGTCCCACGGTGTCCAACGGTGTCCCACGTTGTCCCACGTTGTCTCACGTTGTCCCACGTTGTCCCACGTTGTCCCACGTTGTCCCACGTTGTCCAACGGTGTCCAACGATGTCCAACGGTGTCCCACGATGTCCAACGATGTCCAACGATGTCCAACGGTGTCCAACGGTGTCCCACGTTGTCCCACGTTGTCCCACGTTGTCCCACGCTGTCCAACGATGTCCAACGGTGTCCCACGTTGTCCAACGGTGTCGCACGGTGTCCAACGATGTCCAACGGTGTCCAACGATGTCCAACGGTGTCCCACGTTGTCCCACGTTGTCCCACGTTGTCCCACGGTGTCCAACGATGTCCAACGGTGTCCAACGATGTCCAACGGTGTCCCACGATGTCCAACGATGTCCAACGATGTCCAACGGTGTCCAACGGTGTCCCACGTTGTCCCACGTTGTCCCACGTTGTCCCACGGTGTCCAACGGTGTCCAACGATGTCCAACGGTGTCCAACGGTGTCCCACGATGTCCACCGATGTCCAACGGTGTCCCACGGTGTCCAACGGTGTCCAACGGTGTCCAACGATGTCCAACGATGTCCAACGATGTCCAACGGTGTCCCACGTTGTCCCACGTTGTCCCACGTTGTCCCACGGTATCCAACGGTGTCCCACGTTGTCCCACGTTGTCCCACGTTGTCCCACGGTGTCCAACGGTGTCCCACGTTGTCCCACGTTGTCCCACGTTGTCCCACGTTGTCCCACGATGTCCCACGTTGTCCAACGATGTCCCACGGTGTCCCACGTTGTCCCACGTTGTCCCACGTTGTCCCACGTTGTCCCACGTTGTCCCACGTTGTCCCACGTTGTCCCACGGTGTCCAACGGTGTCCCACGTTGTCCCACGTTGTGCCACGGTGTCCAACGATGTCCAACGGTGTCCAACGGTGTCCCACGGTGTCCCACGTTGTCCCACGATGTCCCACGTTGTCCAACGATGTCCAACGGTGTCCCACGTTGTCCCACGTTGTCCTACGTTGTCCCACGTTGTCCCACGTTGTCCCACGTTGTCCCACGTTGTCCCACGTTGTCCCACGGTGTCCAACGGTGTCCCACGTTGTCCCACGTTGTCCCACGGTGTCCAACGATATCCAACGGTGTCCAACGGTGTCCCACGGTGTCCCACGTTGTCCCACGTTGTCCCACGTTGTCCCACGTTGTCCCACGTTGTCCCACGTTGTCCCACGTTGTCCCACGTTGTCCCACGTTGTCCCACGTTGTCCCACGTTGTCCCACGTTGTCCCACGTTGTCCCACGTTGTCCCACGTTGTCCCACGTTGTCCCACGTTGTCCCACGTTGTCCCACGTTGTCCCACGATGTCCCACGTTGTCCAACGATGTCCAACGGTGTCCCACGTAGTCCCACGTTGACCTACGTTGTCCCACGTTGTCCCACGTTGTCCCACGTTGTCCCACGTTGTCCCACGTTGTCCCACGGTGTCCAACGGTGTCCCACGTTGTCCCACGTTGTCCCACGGTGTCCAACGGTGTCCAACGGTGTCCAACGGTGTCCAACGGTGTCCAACGGTGTCCAACGGTGTCCAACGATGTCCAACGGTGTCCAACGGTGTCCCACGGTGTCCAACGGTGTCCCACGTTGTCCCACGTTGTCCCACGGTGTCCAACGGTGTCCCACGTTGTCCCACGTTGTCCCACGTTGTCCCACGTTGTCCCACGATGTCCCACGTTGTCCAACGATGTCCCACGTTGTCCCACGTTGTCCCACGTTGTCCCACGGTGTCCAACGGTGTCCCACGTTGTCCCACGTTGTGCCACGGTGTCCAACGATGTCCAACGGTGTCCAACGGTGTCCCACGATGTCCACCGATGTCCAACGGTGTCCCACGGTGTCCAACGGTGTCCAACGGTGTCCAACGATGTCCAACGATGTCCAACGATGTCCAACGGTGTCCCACGTTGTCCCACGTTGTCCCACGTTGTCCCACGGTATCCAACGGTGTCCCACGTTGTCCCACGTTGTCCAACGATGTCCAACGGTGTCCAACGATGTCCAACGGTGTCCCACGTTGTCCGACGTTGTCCCACGTTGTCCCACGGTGTCCAACGATGTCCAACGTTGTCCCACGATGTCCCACGTTGTCCAACGATGTCCAACGGTGTCCCACGTTGTCCAACGTTGTCCTACGTTGTCCCACGTTGTCCCACGTTGTCCCACGTTGTCCCACGTTGACCCACGTTGTCCCACGGTGTCCAACGGTGTCCCACGTTGTCCCACGTTGTCCCACGGTGTCCAACGATGTCCAACGGTGTCCAACGGTGTCCCACGGTGTCCCACGTTGTCCCACGTTGTCCCACGTTGTCCCACGTTGTCCCACGTTGTCCCACGTTGTCCCACGTTGTCCCACGTTGTCCCACGTTGTCCCACGTTGTCCCACGTTGTCCCACGTTGTCCCACGTTGTCCCACGTTGTCCCACGATGTCCCACGTTGTCCAACGATGTCCAACGGTGTCCCACGTTGTCCCACGTTGTCCCACGGTGTCCAACGATGTCCAACGGTGTCCAACGGTGTCCCACGGTGTCCAACGGTGTCCCACGTTGTCCCACGTTGTCCCACGTTGTCCCACGTTGTCCCACGTTGTCCCACGTTGTCCCACGTTGTCCCACGTTGTCCCACGATGTCCCACGTTGTCCAACGATGTCCAACGGTGTCCCACGTTGTCCCACGTTGTCCTACGTTGTCCCACGTTGTCCCACGTTGTCCCACGTTGTCCCACGTTGTCCCACGTTGTCCCACGGTGTCCAACGGTGTCCCACGTTGTCCCACGTTGTCCCACGTTGTCCCACGTTGTCCCACGATGTCCCACGTTGTCCAAGGATGTCCAACGGTGTCCCACGTTGTCCCACGTTGTCCTACGTTGTCCCACGTTGTCCCACGTTGTCCCACGTTGTCCCACGTTGTCCCACGGTGTCCAACGGTGTCCAACGATGTCCAACGGTGTCCAACGGTGTCCCACGTTGTCCCACGTTGTCCCACGGTGTCCAACGATGTCCAACGGTGTCCCACGTTGTCCCACGTTGTCCCACGTTGTCCCACGTTGTCCCACGTTGTTCCATGGTTTCCCACGTTGTCCCACGTTGTCCCACGGTGTCCAACGATGTCCAACGGTGTCCAACGGTGTCCCACGGTGTCCAACGGTGTCCCACGTTGTCCCACGTTGTCTCACGTTGTCCCACGTTGTCCCACGTTGTCCCACGTTGTCCCACGTTTTCCAACGGTGTCCAACGATGTCCAACGGTGTCCCACGATGTCCAACGATGTCCAACGATGTCCAACGGTGTCCAACGGTGTCCCACGTTGTCCCACGTTGTCCCACGTTGTCCCACGCTGTCCCACGATGTCCAACGGTGTCCCACGTTGTCCAACGGTGTCGCACGGTGTCCAACGATGTCCAACGGTGTCCAACGATGTCCAACGGTGTCCCACGTTGTCCCACGTTGTCCCACGTTGTCCCACGGTGTCCAACGATGTCCAACGGTGTCCAACGATGTCCAACGGTGTCCCACGATGTCCAACGATGTCCAACGGTGTCCCACGGTGTCCAACGGTGTCCAACGGTGTCCAACGATGTCCAACGATGTCCAACGATGTCCAACGGTGTCCCACGTTGTCCCACGTTGTCCCACGTTGTCCCACGGTATCCAACGGTGTCCAACGGTGTCCCACGGTGTCCCACGTTGTCCCACGTTGTCCCACGTTGTCCCACGTTGTCCCACGTTGTCCCACGTTGTCCCACGTTGTCCCACGTTGTCCCACGTTGTCCCACGTTGTCCCACGTTGTCCCACGTTGTCCCACGTTGTCCCACGTTGTCCCACGATGTCCCACGTTGTCCAACGATGTCCAACGGTGTCCCACGTTGTCCCACGTTGTCCCACGGTGTCCAACGATGTCCAACGGTGTCCAACGGTGTCCCACGGTGTCCAACGGTGTCCCACGTTGTCCCACGTTGTCCCACGTTGTCCCACGTTGTCCCACGTTGTCCCACGTTGTCCCACGTTGTCCCACGTTGTCCCACGATGTCCCACGTTGTCCAACGATGTCCAACGGTGTCCCACGTTGTCCCACGTTGTCCTACGTTGTCCCACGTTGTCCCACGTTGTCCCACGTTGTCCCACGTTGTCCCACGTTGTCCCACGGTGTCCAACGGTGTCCCACGTTGTCCCACGTTGTCCCACGTTGTCCCACGTTGTCCCACGATGTCCCACGTTGTCCAAGGATGTCCAACGGTGTCCCACGTTGTCCCACGTTGTCCTACGTTGTCCCACGTTGTCCCACGTTGTCCCACGTTGTCCCACGTTGTCCCACGGTGTCCAACGGTGTCCAACGATGTCCAACGGTGTCCCACGGTGTCCCACGTTGTCCCACGTTGTCCCACGGTGTCCAACGATGTCCAACGGTGTCCCACGTTGTCCCACGTTGTCCCACGTTGTCCCACGTTGTCCCACGTTGTTCCATGGTTTCCCACGTTGTCCCACGTTGTCCCACGGTGTCCAACGATGTCCAACGGTGTCCAACGGTGTCCCACGGTGTCCAACGGTGTCCCACGTTGTCCCACGTTGTCTCACGTTGTCCCACGTTGTCCCACGTTGTCCCACGTTGTCCCACGTTTTCCAACGGTGTCCAACGATGTCCAACGGTGTCCCACGATGTCCAACGATGTCCAACGATGTCCAACGGTGTCCAACGGTGTCCCACGTTGTCCCACGTTGTCCCACGTTGTCCCACGCTGTCCAACGATGTCCAACGGTGTCCCACGTTGTCCAACGGTGTCGCACGGTGTCCAACGATGTCCAACGGTGTCCAACGATGTCCAACGGTGTCCCACGTTGTCCCACGTTGTCCCACGTTGTCCCACGGTGTCCAACGGTGTCCAACGGTGTCCAACGATGTCCAACGGTGTCCCACGATGTCCAACGATGTCCAACGGTGTCCCACGGTGTCCAACGGTGTCCAACGGTGTCCAACGATGTCCAACGATGTCCAACGATGTCCAACGGTGTCCCACGTTGTCCCACGTTGTCCCACGTTGTCCCACGGTATCCAACGGTGTCCCACGTTGTCCCACGTTGTCCCACGTTGTCCCACGGTGTCCAACGGTGTCCCACGTTGTCCCACGTTGTCCCACGTTGTCCCACGTTGTCCCACGATGTCCCACGTTGTCCAACGATGTCCAACGGTGTCCCACGTTGTCCCACGTTGTCCTACGTTGTCCCACGTTGTCCCACGTTGTCCCACGTTGTCCCACGTTGTCCCACGGTGTCCAACGGTGTCCCACGTTGTCCCACGTTGTGCCACGGTGTCCAACGATGTCCAACGGTGTCCAACGGTGTCCCACGGTGTCCCACGTTGTCCCACGATGTCCCACGTTGTCCAACGATGTCCAACGGTGTCCCACGTTGTCCCACGTTGTCCTACGTTGTCCCACGTTGTCCCACGTTGTCCCACGTTGTCCCACGTTGTCCCACGTTGTCCCACGGTGTCCAACGGTGTCCCACGTTGTCCCACGTTGTCCCACGGTGTCCAACGATATCCAACGGTGTCCAACGGTGTCCCACGGTGTCCCACGTTGTCCCACGTTGTCCCACGTTGTCCCACGTTGTCCCACGTTGTCCCACGTTGTCCCACGTTGTCCCACGTTGTCCCACGTTGTCCCACGTTGTCCCACGTTGTCCCACGTTGTCCAACGGTGTCCCACGTTGTCCCACGTTGTCCCACGTTGTCCCACGTTGTCCCACGTTGTCCCACGATGTCCCACGTTGTCCAACGATGTCCAACGGTGTCCCACGTAGTCCCACGTTGACCTACGTTGTCCCACGTTGTCCCACGTTGTCCCACGTTGTCCCACGTTGTCCCACGTTGTCCCACGGTGTCCAACGGTGTCCCACGTTGTCCCACGTTGTCCCACGGTGTCCCACGGTGTCCAACGGTGTCCAACGGTGTCCAACGGTGTCCAACGGTGTCCAACGGTGTCCAACGATGTCCAACGGTGTCCAACGGTGTCCCACGGTGTCCAACGGTGTCCAACGGTGTCCCACGGTGTCCAACGGTGTCCCACGTTGTCCCACGTTGTCCCACGTTGTCCCACGTTGTCCCACGATGTCCCACGTTGTCCAACGATGTCCAACGGTGTCCCACGTTGTCCCACGTTGTCCTACGTTGTCCCACGTTGTCCCACGTTGTCCCACGTTGTCCCACGTTGTCCCACGGTGTCCAACGGTGTCCAACGATGTCCAACGGTGTCCAACGGTGTCCCACGTTGTCCCACGTTGTCCCACGGTGTCCAACGATGTGCAACGGTGTCCCACGTTGTCCCACGTTGTCCCACGTTGTCCCACGTTGTCCCACGTTGTTCCATGGTTTCCCACGTTGTCCCACGTTGTCCCACGGTGTCCAACGATGTCCAACGGTGTCCAACGGTGTCCCACGGTGTCCAACGGTGTCCCACGTTGTCCCACGTTGTCCCACGTTGTCCCACGTTGTCCCACGTTGTCCCACGTTGTCCCACGTTGTCCCACGTTGTCCCACGTTGTCCAACGGTGTCCCACGGTGTCCAACGGTGTCCCACGGTGTCCAACGGTGTCCCACGTTGTCCCGCGTTGTCCCACGTTGTCCCACGTTGTCCCACGTTGTCCCACGTTGTCCCACGTTGTCCCACGTTGTCCCACGTTATCCCACGGTGTCCAACGGTGTCCAACGGTGTCCAACGGTGTCCAACGATGTCCAACGGTGTCCAACGGTGTCCCACGGTGTCCAACGGTGTCCAACGGTGTCCCACGGTGTCCAACGGTGTCCCACGTTGTCCCACGTTGTCCCACGTTGTCCCACGTTGTCCCACGATGTCCCACGTTGTCCAACGATGTCCAACGGTGTCCCACGTTGTCCCACGTTGTCCCACGTTGTCCCACGTTGTCCCACGTTGTCCCACGTTGTTCCATGGTTTCCCACGTTGTCCCACGATGTCCACCGATGTCCAACGGTGTCCAACGGTGTCCAACGGTGTCCCACGGTGTCCAACGATGTCCAACGGTGTCCAACGATGTCCAACGGTGTCCCACGTTGTCCCACGTTATCCCACGTTGTCCCACGGTGTCCAACGATGTCCAACGGTGTCCAACGATGTCCAACGGTGTCCCACGTTGTCCCACGTTGTCCCACGTTGTCCCACGGTGTCCAACGCTGTCCATCGGTGTCCAACGATGTCCAACGGTGTCCCACGATGTCCAACGATGTCCAACGATGTCCAACGGTGTCCAACGGTGTCCCACGTTGTCCCACGTTGTCCCACGTTGTCCCACGGTGTCCAACGATGTCCAACGGTGTCCCACGTTGTCCAACGGTGTCCCACGTTGTCCCACGTTGTCCCACGTTGTCCCACGTTGTCCCACGTTGTCCCACGATGTCCCACGTTGTCCCACGTTGTCCCACGTTGTCCCACGTTGTCCCACGTTGTCCCACGATGTCCCACGTTGTCCAACGATGTCCAACGGTGTCCCACGTTGTCCCACGTTGTCCCACGTTGTCCCACGTTGTCCCACGTTGTCCCACGTTGTCCCACGTTGTTCCATGGTTTCCCACGTTGTCCCACGTTGTCCCACGTTGTCCCACGGTGTCCAACGATGTCCAACGGTGTCCAACGGTGTCCCACGGTGTCCAACGGTGTCCCACGTTGTCCCACGTTGTCCCACGTTGTCCCACGTTGTCCCACGGTGTCCAACGGTGTCCCACGGTATCCAACGGTATCCCACGTTGTCCCACGTTGTCCCATGTTGTCCCACGTTGTCCCACGTTGTCCCACGTTGTCCCACGTTGTCCCACGGTGTCCAACGGTGTCCAACGATGTCCAACGGTGTCCAACGGTGTCCCACGATGTCCACCGATGTCCAACGGTGTCCAACGGTGTCCAACGGTGTCCCACGGTGTCCAACGATGTCCAACGGTGTCCAACGATGTCCAACGGTGTCCCACGTTGTCCGACGTTGTCCCACGTTGTCCCACGGTTTCCAACGATGTCCAACGTTGTCCCACGATGTCCCACGTTGTCCAACGATGTCCAACGGCGTCCCACGTTGTCCAACGTTGTCCTACGTTGTCCCACGTTGTCCCACGTTGTCCCACGTTGTCCCACGTTGTCCCACGTTGTCCCACGGTGTCCAACGGTGTCCCACGTTGTCCCACGTTGTCCCACGGTGTCCAACGATGTCCAACGGTGTCCAACGGTGTCCCACGGTGTCCCACGTTGTCCCACGTTGTCCCACGTTGTCCCACGTTGTCCCACGTTGTCCCACGTTGTCCCACGTTGTCCCACGTTGTCCCACGTTGTCCCACGTTGTCCCACGTTGTCCCACGTTGTCCCACGTTGTCCCACGATGTCCCACGTTGTCCAACGATGTCCAACGGTGTCCCACGTTGTCCCACGTTGTCCCACGGTGTCCAACGATGTCCAACGGTGTCCAACGGTGTCCCACGGTGTCCAACGGTGTCCCACGTTGTCCCACGTTGTCCCACGTTGTCCCACGTTGTCCCACGTTGTCCCACGTTGTCCCACGTTGTCCCACGTTGTCCCACGTTGTCCCACGTTGTCCAACGATGTCCAACGGTGTCCCACGTTGTCCCACGTTGTCCCACGTTGTCCCACGTTGTCCCACGTTGTTCCATGGTTTCCCACGTTGTCCCACGTTGTCCCACGGTGTCCAACGATGTCCAACGGTGTCCAACGGTGTCCCACGGTGTCCCACGTTGTCCCACGTTGTCCCACGTTGTCCCACGTTGTCCCACGTTGTCCCACGTTGTCCCACGTTGTCCCACGTTGTCCCACGTTGTCCCACGTTGTCCCACGGTGTCCAACGGTGTCCAACGGTGTCCAACGGTGTCCAACGATGTCCAACGGTGTCCAACGGTGTCCCACGGTGTCCAACGGTGTCCAACGGTGTCCCACGGTGTCCAACGGTGTCCCACGTTGTCCCACGTTGTCCCACGTTGTCCCACGTTGTCCCACGATGTCCCACGTTGTCCAACGATGTCCAACGGTGTCCCACGTTGTCCCACGTTGTCCTACGTTGTCCCACGTTGTCCCACGTTGTCCCACGTTGTCCCACGTTGTCCCACGGTGTCCAACGGTGTCCCACGGTGTCCAACGGTGTCCAACGGTGTCCCACGTTGTCCCACGTTGTCCCACGGTGTCCAACGATGTCCAACGGTGTCCCACGTTGTCCCACGTTGTCCCACGTTGTCCGACGTTGTCCCACGTTGTTCCATGGTTTCCCACGTTGTCCCACGTTGTCCCACGGTGTCCAACGATGTCCAACGGTGTCCAACGGTGTCCCACGGTGTCCAACGGTGTCCCACGTTGTCCCACGTTGTCTCACGTTGTCCCACGTTGTCCCACGTTGTCCCACGTTGTCCCACGTTGTCCCACGTTGTCCCACGTTGTCCCACGTTGTCCCACGTTGTCCAACGGTGTCCCACGGTGTCCAACGGTGTCCCACGGTGTCCAACGGTGTCCCACGTTGTCCCACGTTGTCCCACGTTGTCCCACGTTGTCCCACGTTGTCCCACGTTGTCCCACGTTGTCCCACGTTGTCCCACGTTGTCCCACGGTGTCCAACGGTGTCCAACGGTGTCCAACGGTGTCCAACGATGTCCAACGGTGTCCAACGGTGTCCCACGGTGTCCAACGGTGTCCAACGGTGTCCCACGGTGTCCAACGGTGTCCCACGTTGTCCCACGTTGTCCCACGTTGTCCCACGTTGTCCCACGATGTCCCACGTTGTCCAACGATGTCCAACGGTGTCCCACGTTGTCCCACGTTGTCCTACGTTGTCCAACGATGTCCAACGGTGTCCCACGTTGTCCCACGTTGTCCCACGTTGTCCCACGTTGTCCCACGATGTCCCACGTTGTCCCACGTTGTCCCACGTTGTCCCACGTTGTCCCACGGTGTCCAACGATGTCCAACGGTGTCCCACGTTGTCCCACGTTGTCCCACGTTGTCCCACGATGTCCCACGTTGTCCCACGTTGTCCCACGTTGTCCCACGTTGTCCCACGTTGTCCCATGTTGTCCCACGTTGTCCCACGTTGTCCCACGTTGTCCCACGTTGTCCCACGTTGTCCCACGTTGTCCCACGTTGTCCCACGTTGTCCCACGTTGTCCCACGTTGTCCCACGGTGTCCAACGATGTCCAACGGTGTCCCACGTTGTCCCACGTTGTCCCACGTTGTCCCACGGTGTCCAACGGTGTCCAACGGTGTCCAACGGTGTCCCACGGTGTCCAACGATGTCCAACGGTGTCCAACGATGTCCAACGGTGTCCCACGTTGTCCCACGTTGTCCCACGTTGTCCCACGTTGTCCCACGTTGTCCCACGGTGTCCAACGATGTCCAACGGTGTCCCACGTTGTCCCACGTTGTCCCACGTTGTCCCACGGTGTCCAACGATGTCCAACGGTGTCCCACGTTGTCCCACGTTGTCCCACGTTGTCCCACGTTGTTCCATGGTTTCCCACGTTGTCCCACGTTGTCCCACGGTGTCCAACGATGTCCAACGGTGTCCAACGGTGTCCCACGGTGTCCAACGGTGTCCCACGTTGTCCCACGTTGTCCCACGTTGTCCCACGTTGTCCCACGTTGTCCCACGTTGTCCCACGTTGTCCCACGTTGTCCCACGTTGTCCAACGGTGTCCCACGGTGTCCAACGGTGTCCCACGGTGTCCAACGGTGTCCCACGTTGTCCCACGTTGTCCCACGTTGTCCCACGTTGTCCCACGTTGTCCCACGTTGTCCCACGTTGTCCCACGTTGTCCCACGTTGTCCCACGGTGTCCAACGGTGTCCGACGGTGTCCAACGGTGTCCAACGATGTCCAACGGTGTCCAACGGTGTCCCACGTTGTCCCACGTTGTCCCACGGTGTCCAACGGTGTCCAACGGTGTCCAACGGTGTCCAACGATGTCCAACGATGTCCAACGGTGTCCAACGGTGTCCCACGTTGTCCCACGTTGTCCCACGGTGTCCAACGATGTCCAACGGTGTCCCACGTTGTCCCACGTTGTCCCACGTTGTCCCACGTTGTCCCACGTTGTTCCATGGTTTCCCACGTTGTCCCACGTTGTCCCACGTTGTCCCACGGTGTCCAACGATGTCCAACGGTGTCCAACGGTGTCCCACGGTGTCCAACGGTGTCCCACGTTGTCCCACGTTGTCCCACGTTGTCCCACGTTGTCCCACGGTGTCCAACGGTGTCCCACGGTATCCAACGGTATCCCACGTTGTCCCACGTTGTCCCATGTTGTCCCACGTTGTCCCACGTTGTCCCACGTTGTCCCACGTTGTCCCACGTTGTCCCACGTTGTCCCACGTTGTCCCACGTTGTCCCACGTTGTCCCACGTTGTCCCACGTTGTCCCACGTTGTCCCACGATGTCCCACGTTGTCCAACGATGTCCAACGGTGTCCCACGTTGTCCAACGTTGTCCTACGTTGTCCCACGTTGTCCCACGTTGTCCCACGTTGTCCCACGTTGTCCCACGTTGTCCCACGGTGTCCAACGGTGTCCCACGTTGTCCCACGTTGTCCCACGGTGTCCAACGATGTCCAACGGTGTCCAACGGTGTCCCAAGGTGTCCCACGTTGTCCCACG
This sequence comes from Bombus terrestris, assembly GCF_910591885.1. Lineage (NCBI taxonomy): Eukaryota > Metazoa > Arthropoda > Insecta > Hymenoptera > Apidae > Bombus > Bombus terrestris. The sequence goes on from NW_025963595.1 coordinate 69,282, forward strand.
TTGTCCCACGTTGTCCCACGTTGTCCCACGTTGTCCCACGTTGTCCCACGTTGTCCCACGTTGTCCCACGTTGTCCCACGTTGTCCCACGTTGTCCCACGTTGTCCCACGTTGTCCCACGTTGTCCCACGATGTCCCACGTTGTCCAACGATGTCCAACGGTGTCCCACGTTGTCCCACGTTGTCCCACGGTGTCCAACGATGTCCAACGGTGTCCAACGGTGTCCCACGGTGTCCAACGGTGTCCCACGTTGTCCCACGTTGTCCCACGTTGTCCCACGTTGTCCCACGTTGTCCCACGTTGTCCCACGTTGTCCCACGTTGTCCCACGATGTCCCACGTTGTCCAACGATGTCCAACGGTGTCCCACGTTGTCCCACGTTGTCCTACGTTGTCCCACGTTGTCCCACGTTGTCCCACGTTGTCCCACGTTGTCCCACGTTGTCCCACGGTGTCCAACGGTGTCCCACGTTGTCCCACGTTGTCCCACGTTGTCCCACGTTGTCCCACGATGTCCCACGTTGTCCAACGATGTCCAACGGTGTCCCACGTTGTCCCACGTTGTCCTACGTTGTCCCACGTTGTCCCACGTTGTCCCACGTTGTCCCACGTTGTCCCACGGTGTCCAACGGTGTCCAACGATGTCCAACGGTGTCCAACGGTGTCCCACGTTGTCCCACGTTGTCCCACGGTGTCCAACGATGTCCAACGGTGTCCCACGTTGTCCCACGTTGTCCCACGTTGTCCCACGTTGTCCCACGTTGTTCCATGGTTTCCCACGTTGTCCCACGTTGCCCCACGGTGTCCAACGATGTCCAACGGTGTCCAACGGTGTCCCACGGTGTCCAACGGTGTCCCACGTTGTCCCACGTTGTCTCACGTTGTCCCACGTTGTCCCACGTTGTCCCACGTTGTCCCACGTTGTCCAACGGTGTCCAACGATGTCCAACGGTGTCCCACGATGTCCCACGCTGTCCAACGATGTCCAACGGTGTCCCACGTTGTCCAACGGTGTCGCACGGTGTCCAACGATGTCCAACGGTGTCCAACGATGTCCAACGGTGTCCCACGATGTCCAACGATGTCCAACGATGTCCAACGGTGTCCAACGGTGTCCCACGTTGTCCCACGTTGTCCCACGTTGTCCCACGGTGTCCAACGATGTCCAACGGTGTCCCACGTTGTCCAACGGTGTCCTACGTTGTCCCACGTTGTCCCACGTTGTCCCACGTTGTCCCACGTTGTCCCACGTTGTCCCACGGTGTCCAACGGTGTCCCACGTTGTCCCACGTTGTCCCACGTTGTCCCACGTTGTCCCACGATGTCCCACGTTGTCCAACGATGTCCCACGATGTCCCACGTTGTCCCACGTTGTCCCACGTTGTCCCACGTTGTCCCACGTTGTCCCACGTTGTCCCACGATGTCCCACGTTGTCCAACGATGTCCAACGGTGTCCCACGTTGTCCCACGTTGTCCTACGTTGTCCCACGTTGTCCCACGTTGTCCCACGTTGTCCCACGTTGTCCCACGTTGTCCCACGGTGTCCAACGGTGTCCCACGTTGTCCCACGTTGTCCCACGTTGTCCCACGTTGTCCCACGATGTCCCACGTTGTCCAACGATGTCCAACGGTGTCCCACGTTGTCCCACGTTGTCCTACGTTGTCCCACGTTGTCCCACGTTGTCCCACGTTGTCCCACGTTGTCCCACGTTGTCCCACGGTGTCCAACGGTGTCCCACGTTGTCCCACGTTGTCCCACGTTGTCCCACGTTGTCCCACGATGTCCCACGTTGTCCAACGATGTCCAACGGTGTCCCACGTTGTCCCACGTTGTCCTACGTTGTCCCACGTTGTCCCACGTTGTCCCACGTTGTCCCACGTTGTCCCACGGTGTCCAACGGTGTCCAACGATGTCCAACGGTGTCCAACGGTGTCCCACGTTGTCCCACGTTGTCCCACGGTGTCCAACGATGTCCAACGGTGTCCCACGTTGTCCCACGTTGTCCCACGTTGTCCCACGTTGTCCCACGTTGTTCCATGGTTTCCCACGTTGTCCCACGTTGTCCCACGGTGTCCAAAGATGTCCAACGGTGTCCAACGGTGTCCCACGGTGTCCAACGGTGTCCCACGTTGTCCCACGTTGTCTCACGTTGTCCCACGTTGTCCCACGTTGTCCCACGTTGTCCCACGTTGTCCAACGGTGTCCAACGATGTCCAACGGTGTCCCACGATGTCCCACGCTGTCCAACGATGTCCAACGGTGTCCCACGTTGTCCAACGGTGTCGCACGGTGTCCAACGATGTCCAACGGTGTCCAACGATGTCCAACGGTGTCCCACGTTGTCCCACGTTGTCCCACGTTGTCCCACGGTGTCCAACGATGTCCAACGGTGTCCAACGATGTCCAACGGTGTCCCACGATGTCCAACGATGTCCAACGATGTCCAACGGTGTCCAACGGTGTCCCACGTTGTCCCACGTTGTCCCACGTTGTCCCACGGTGTCCAACGATGTCCAACGGTGTCCCACGTTGTCCAACGGTGTCCCACGTTGTCCCACGTTGTCCCACGTTGTCCCACGTTGTCCCACGTTGTCCCACGATGTCCCACGTTGTCCCACGTTGTCCCACGTTGTCCCACGTTGTCCCACGTTGTCCCACGTTGTCCCACGTTGTCCCACGATGTCCAACGGTGTCCAACGTTGTCCCACGTTGTCCCACGTTGTCCCACGTTGTCCCACGATGTCCAACGGTGTCCAACGGAGTCCAACGATGTCCAACGGTGTCCAACGGTGTCCCACGGTGTCCAACGGTGTCCCACGTTGTCCAACGGTGTCGCACGGTGTCCAACGATGTCCAACGGTGTCCAACGATGTCCAACGGTGTCCCACGTTGTCCCACGTTGTCCCACGTTGTCCCACGGTGTCCAACGATGTCCAACGGTGTCCAACGATGTCCAACGGTGTCCCACGATGTCCAACGATGTCCAACGATGTCCAACGGTGTCCAACGGTGTCCCACGTTGTCCCACGTGGTCCCACGTTGTCCCACGATGTCCCACGTTGTCCCACGGTGTCCAACGATGTCCCACGGTGTCCAACGATGTCCAACGGTGTCCAACGATGTCCAACGGTGTCCCACGTTGTCCGACGTTGTCCCACGTTGTCCCACGGTGTCCAACGATGTCCAACGTTGTCCCACGATGTCCCACGTTGTCCAACGATGTCCAACGGTGTCCCACGTTGTCCCACGTTGTCCCACGTTGTCCCACGTTGTCCCACGTTGTCCCACGTTGTCCCACGTTGTCCCACGTTGTCCCACGGTGTCCAACGATGTCCAACGGTGTCCAACGGTGTCCCACGGTGTCCAACGGTGTCCCACGTTGTCCCACGTTGTCCCACGTTGTCCCACGTTGTCCCACGGTGTCCAACGGTGTCCCACGGTATCCAACGGTATCCCACGTTGTCCCACGTTGTCCCATGTTGTCCCACGTTGTCCCACGTTGTCCCACGTTGTCCCACGTTGTCCCACGGTGTCCAACGGTGTCCAACGATGTCCAACGGTGTCCAACGGTGTCCCACGATGTCCACCGATGTCCAACGGTGTCCAACGGTGTCCAACGGTGTCCCACGGTGTCCAACGATGTCCAACGGTGTCCAACGATGTCCAACGGTGTCCCACGTTGTCCGACGTTGTCCCACGTTGTCCCACGGTGTCCAACGATGTCCAACGTTGTCCCACGATGTCCCACGTTGTCCAACGATGTCCAACGGTGTCCCACGTTGTCCAACGTTGTCCCACGTTGTCCCACGGTGTCCAACGGTGTCCCACGTTGTCCCACGGTGTCCAACGGTGTCCCACGTTGTCCCACGTTGTCTCACGTTGTCCCACGTTGTCCCACGTTGTCCCACGTTGTCCCACGGTGTCCAACGATGTCCAACGGTGTCCAACGGTGTCCCACGGTGTCCCACGTTGTCCCACGTTGTCCCACGGCGTCCAACGATGTCCAACGGTGTCCCACGTTGTCCCACGTTGTCCCACGTTGTCCCACGTTGTCCCACGTTGTCCCACGGTGTCCAACGGTGTCCAACGATGTCCAACGGTGTCCAACGGTGTCCCACGATGTACACCGATGTCCAACGGTGTCCCACGGTGTCCAACGGTGTCCAACGGTGTCCAACGATGTCCAACGATGTCCAACGATGTCCAACGGTGTCCCACGTTGTCCCACGTTGTCCCACGTTGTCCCACGGTATCCAACGGTGTCCCACGTTGTCCCACGTTGTCCCACGTTGTCCCACGGTGTCCAACGGTGTCCCACGTTGTCCCACGTTGTCCCACGTTGTCCCACGTTGTCCCACGATGTCCCACGTTGTCCAACGATGTCCAACGGTGTCCCACGTTGTCCCACGTTGTCCTACGTTGTCCCACGTTGTCCCACGTTGTCCCACGTTGTCCCACGTTGTCCCACGGTGTCCAACGGTGTCCCACGTTGTCCCACGTTGTCCCACGGTGTCCAACGATGTCCAACGGTGTCCAACGGTGTCCCACGGTGTCCCACGTTGTCCCACGATGTCCCACGTTGTCCAACGATGTCCAACGGTGTCCCACGTTGTCCCACGTTGTCCTACGTTGTCCCACGTTGTCCCACGTTGTCCCACGTTGTCCCACGTTGTCCCACGTTGTCCCACGGTGTCCAACGGTGTCCCACGTTGTCCCACGTTGTCCCACGGTGTCCAACGATATCCAACGGTGTCCAACGGTGTCCCACGGTGTCCCACGTTGTCCCACGTTGTCCCACGTTGTCCCACGTTGTCCCACGTTGTCCCACGTTGTCCCACGTTGTCCCACGTTGTCCCACGTTGTCCCACGTTGTCCCACGTTGTCCCACGTTGTCCCACGATGTCCCACGTTGTCCAACGATGTCCAACGGTGTCCCACGTTGTCCCACGTTGTCCCACGGTGTCCAACGATGTCCAACGGTGTCCAACGGTGTCCCACGGTGTCCAACGGTGTCCCACGTTGTCCCACGTTGTCCCACGTTGTCCCACGTTGTCCCACGTTGTCCCACGTTGTCCCACGTTGTCCCACGTTGTCCCACGTTGTCCCACGATGTCCCACGTTGTCCAACGATGTCCAACGGTGTCCCACGTAGTCCCACGTTGTCCTACGTTGTCCCACGTTGTCCCACGTTGTCCCACGTTGTCCCACGTTGTCCCACGTTGTCCCACGGTGTCCAACGGTGTCCCACGTTGTCCCACGTTGTCCCACGGTGTCCAACGGTGTCCAACGGTGTCCAACGGTGTCCAACGGTGTCCAACGATGTCCAACGGTGTCCAACGGTGTCCCACGGTGTCCAACGGTGTCCAACGGTGTCCCACGGTGTCCAACGGTGTCCCACGTTGTCCCACGTTGTCCCACGTTGTCCCACGTTGTCCCACGATGTCCCACGTTGTCCAACGATGTCCAACGGTGTCCCACGTTGTCCCACGTTGTCCTACGTTGTCCCACGTTGTCCCACGTTGTCCCACGTTGTCCCACGTTGTCCCACGGTGTCCAACGGTGTCCAACGATGTCCAACGGTGTCCAACGGTGTCCCACGTTGTCCCACGTTGTCCCACGGTGTCCAACGTTGTCCCACGTTGTCCCACGGTGTCCAACGGTGTCCCACGTTGTCCCACGTTGTCCCACGGTGTCCAACGATGTCCAACGGTGTCCAACGGTGTCCCACGGTGTCCCACGTTGTCCCACGATGTCCCACGTTGTCCCACGTTGTCCCACGGTGTCCAACGATGTCCAACGGTGTCCAACGGTGTCCCACGGTGTCCCACGTTGTCCCACGATGTCCCACGTTGTCCAACGATGTCCAACGGTGTCCCACGTTGTCCCACGTTGTCCTACGTTGTCCCACGTTGTCCCACGTTGTCCCACGTTGTCCCACGTTGTCCCACGTTGTCCCACGTTGTCCCACGTTGTCCCACGTTGTCCCACGTTGTCCCACGTTGTCCCACGATGTCCCACGTTGTCCAACGATGTCCAACGGTGTCCCACGTTGTCCCACGTTGTCCCACGGTGTCCAACGATGTCCAACGGTGTCCAACGGTGTCCCACGGTGTCCAACGGTGTCCCACGTTGTCCCACGTTGTCCCACGTTGTCCCACGTTGTCCCACGTTGTCCCACGTTGTCCCACGTTGTCCCACGTTGTCCCACGTTGTCCCACGATGTCCCACGTTGTCCAACGATGTCCAACGGTGTCCCACGTAGTCCCACGTTGACCTACGTTGTCCCACGTTGTCCCACGTTGTCCCACGTTGTCCCACGTTGTCCCACGTTGTCCCACGGTGTCCAACGGTGTCCCACGTTGTCCCACGTTGTCCCACGGTGTCCAACGGTGTCCAACGGTGTCCAACGGTGTCCAACGGTGTCCAACGGTGTCCAACGGTGTCCAACGATGTCCAACGGTGTCCAACGGTGTCCCACGGAGTCCAACGGTGTCCAACGGTGTCCCACGGTGTCCAACGGTGTCCCACGTTGTCCCACGTTGTCCCACGTTGTCCCACGTTGTCCCACGATGTCCCACGTTGTCCAACGATGTCCAACGGTGTCCCACGTTGTCCCACGTTGTCCTACGTTGTCCCACGTTGTCCCACGTTGTCCCACGTTGTCCCACGTTGTCCCACGGTGTCCAACGGTGTCCAACGATGTCCAACGGTGTCCAACGGTGTCCCACGTTGTCCCACGTTGTCCCACGGTGTCCAACGATGTCCAACGGTGTCCCACGTTGTCCCACGTTGTCCCACGTTGTCCCACGTTGGCCCACGTTGTTCCATGGTTTCCCACGTTGTCCCACGTTGTCCCACGGTGTCCAACGATGTCCAACGGTGTCCAACGGTGTCCCACGGTGTCCAACGGTGTCCCACGTTGTCCCACGTTGTCCCACGTTGTCCCACGTTGTCCCACGTTGTCCCACGTTGTCCCACGTTGTCCCACGTTGTCCCACGTTGTCCAACGGTGTCCCACGGTGTCCAACGGTGTCCCACGGTGTCCAACGGTGTCCCACGTTGTCCCACGTTGTCCCACGTTGTCCCACGTTGTCCCACGTTGTCCCACGTTGTCCCACGTTGTCCCACGTTGTCCCACGGTGTCCCACGGTGTCCAACGGTGTCCAACGGTGTCCAACGGTGTCCAACGGTGTCCAACGGTGTCCCACGGTGTCCAACGGTGTCCCACGTTGTCCCACGTTGTCCCACGTTGTCCCACGATGTCCCACGTTGTCCAACGATGTCCAACGGTGTCCCACGTTGTCCCACGTTGTCCCACGTTGTCCCACGTTGTCCCACGTTGTCCCACGTTGTTCCATGGTTTCCCACGTTGTCCCACGATGTCCACCGATGTCCAACGGTGTCCAACGGTGTCCAACGGTGTCCCACGGTGTCCAACGATGTCCAACGGTGTCCAACGATGTCCAACGGTGTCCCACGTTGTCCCACGTTGTCCCACGTTGTCCCACGGTGTCCAACGATGTCCAACGGTGTCCAACGATGTCCAACGGTGTCCCACGTTGTCCCACGTTGTCCCACGTTGTCCCACGGTGTCCAACGATGTCCAACGGTGTCCAACGATGTCCAACGGTGTCCCACGATGTCCAACGATGTCCAACGATGTCCAACGGTGTCCAACGGTGTCCCACGTTGTCCCACGTTGTCCCACGTTGTCCCACGGTGTCCAACGATGTCCAACGGTGTCCCACGTTGTCCAACGGTGTCCCACGTTGTCCCACGTTGCCCCACGTTGTCCCACGTTGTCCCACGTTGTCCCACGATGTCCCACGTTGTCCCACGTTGTCCCACGTTGTCCCACGTTGTCCCACGTTGTCCCACGTTGTCCCACGTTGTCCCACGTTGTCCCACGTTGTCCCACGATGTCCCACGTTGTCCCACGTTGTCCTACGTTGTCCCACGTTGTCCCACGTTGTCCCACGTTGTCCCACGTTGTCCCACGGTGTCCAACGGTGTCCAACGATGTCCAACGGTGTCCAACGGTGTCCCACGTTGTCCCACGTTGTCCCACGGTGTCCAACGATGTCCAACGGTGTCCCACGTTGTCCCACGTTGTCCCACGTTGTCCCACGTTGTCCCACGTTGTTCCATGGTTTCCCACGTTGTCCCACGTTGTCCCACGGTGTCCCACGATGTCCAACGGTGTCCAACGGTGTCCCACGGTGTCCAACGGTGTTCCACGTTGTCCCACGTTGTCCCACGTTGTCCCACGGTGTCCAACGATGTCCAACGGTGTCCCACGTTGTCCCACGTTGTCCCACGTTGTCCCACGGTGTCCAACGATGTCCAACGGTGTCCAACGATGTCCAACGGTGTCCCACGTTGTCCCACGTTGTCCCACGTTGTCCCACGGTGTCCCACGATGTCCAACGGTGTCCAACGATGTCCAACGGTGTCCCACGATGTCCAACGATGTCCAACGATGTCCAACGATGTCCAACGGTGTCCAACGGTGTCCCACGTTGTCCCACGTTGTCCCACGTTGTCCCACGGTGTCCAACGATGTCCAACGGTGTCCCACGTTGTCCAACGGTGTCCCACGTTGTCCCACGTTGTCCCACGTTGTCCCACGTTGTCCCACGTTGTTCCATGGTTTCCCACGTTGTCCCACGTTGTCCCACGGTGTCCAACGATGTCCAACGGTGTCCAACGGTGTCCCACGTTGTCCCACGTTGTCCCACGTTGTCCCACGTTGTCCCACGTTGTCCCACGGTGTCCAACGCTGTCCAACGATGTCCAACGGTGTCCAACGGTGTCCCACGATGTACACCGATGTCCAACGGTGTCCCACGGTGTCCAACGGTGTCCAACGGTGTCCAACGATGTCCAACGATGTCCAACGATGTCCAACGGTGTCCCACGTTGTCCCACGTTGTCCCACGTTGTCCCACGGTATCCAACGGTGTCCCACGTTGTCCCACGTTGTCCCACGTTGTCCCACGGTGTCCAACGGTGTCCCACGTTGTCCCACGTTGTCCCACGGTGTCCAACGATGTCCAACGGTGTCCAACGGTGTCCCACGGTGTCCCACGTTGTCCCACGATGTCCTACGTTGTCCCACGTTGTCCCACGTTGTCCCACGTTGTCCCACGTTGTCCCACGGTGTCCAACGGTGTCCAACGATGTCCAACGGTGTCCAACGGTGTCCCACGTTGTCCCACGTTGTCCCACGGTGTCCAACGATGTCCAACGGTGTCCCACGTTGTCCCACGTTGTCCCACGTTGTCCCACGTTGGCCCACGTTGTTCCATGGTTTCCCACGTTGTCCCACGTTGTCCCACGGTGTCCAACGATGTCCAACGGTGTCCAACGGTGTCCCACGGTGTCCAACGGTGTCCCACGTTGTCCCACGTTGTCCCACGTTGTCCCACGTTGTCCCACGTTGTCCCACGTTGTCCCACGTTGTCCCACGTTGTCCCACGTTGTCCAACGGTGTCCCACGGTGTCCAACGGTGTCCCACGGTGTCCAACGGTGTCCCACGTTGTCCCACGTTGTCCCACGTTGTCCCACGTTGTCCCACGTTGTCCCACGTTGTCCCACGTTGTCCCACGTTGTCCCACGTTATCCCACGGTGTCCAACGGTGTCCAACGGTGTCCAACGGTGTCCAACGGTGTCCAACGGTGTCCCACGGTGTCCAACGGTGTCCCACGTTGTCCCACGTTGTCCCACGTTGTCCCACGATGTCCCACGTTGTCCAACGATGTCCAACGGTGTCCCACGTTGTCCCACGTTGTCCCACGTTGTCCCACGTTGTCCCACGTTGTCCCACGTTGTTCCATGGTTTCCCACGTTGTCCCACGATGTCCACCGATGTCCAACGGTGTCCAACGGTGTCCAACGGTGTCCCACGGTGTCCAACGATGTCCAACGGTGTCCAACGATGTCCAACGGTGTCCCACGTTGTCCCACGTTGTCCCACGTTGTCCCACGGTGTCCAACGATGTCCAACGGTGTCCAACGATGTCCAACGGTGTCCCACGTTGTCCCACGTTGTCCCACGTTGTCCCACGGTGTCCAACGATGTCCAACGGTGTCCAACGATGTCCAACGGTGTCCCACGATGTCCAACGATGTCCAACGATGTCCAACGGTGTCCAACGGTGTCCCACGTTGTCCCACGTTGTCCCACGTTGTCCCACGGTGTCCAACGATGTCCAACGGTGTCCCACGTTGTCCAACGGTGTCCCACGTTGTCCCACGTTGCCCCACGTTGTCCCACGATGTCCCACGTTGTCCCACGATGTCCCACGTTGTCCCACGTTGTCCCACGTTGTCCCACGTTGTCCCACGTTGTCCCACGTTGTCCCACGTTGTCCCACGTTGTCCCACGTTGTCCCACGATGTCCCACGTTGTCCCACGTTGTCCTACGTTGTCCCACGTTGTCCCACGTTGTCCCACGTTGTCCCACGTTGTCCCACGGTGTCCAACGGTGTCCAACGATGTCCAACGGTGTCCAACGTTGTCCCACGTTGTCCCACGTTGTCCCACGGTGTCCAACGATGTCCAACGGTGTCCCACGTTGTCCCACGTTGTCCCACGTTGTCCCACGTTGTCCCACGTTGTTCCATGGTTTCCCACGTTGTCCCACGTTGTCCCACGGTGTCCAACGATGTCCAACGGTGTCCAACGGTGTCCCACGGTGTCCAACGGTGTTCCACGTTGTCCCACGTTGTCCCACGTTGTCCCACGGTGTCCAACGATGTCCAACGGTGTCCCACGTTGTCCCACGTTGTCCCACGTTGTCCCACGGTGTCCAACGATGTCCAACGGTGTCCAACGATGTCCAACGGTGTCCCACGTTGTCCCACGTTGTCCCACGTTGTCCCACGGTGTCCAACGATGTCCAACGGTGTCCAACGATGTCCAACGGTGTCCCACGATGTCCAACGATGTCCAACGATGTCCAACGATGTCCAACGGTGTCCAACGGTGTCCCACGTTGTCCCACGTTGTCCCACGTTGTCCCACGGTGTCCAACGATGTCCAACGGTGTCCCACGTTGTCCAACGGTGTCCCACGTTGTCCCACGTTGTCCCACGTTGTCCCACGTTGTCCCACGTTGTTCCATGGTTTCCCACGTTGTCCCACGTTGTCCCACGGTGTCCAACGATGTCCAACGGTGTCCAACGGTGTCCCACGTTGTCCCACGTTGTCCCACGTTGTCCCACGTTGTCCCACGTTGTCCCACGGTGTCCAACGCTGTCCAACGATGTCCAACGGTGTCCAACGGTGTCCCACGATGTACACCGATGTCCAACGGTGTCCCACGGTGTCCAACGGTGTCCAACGGTGTCCAACGATGTCCAACGATGTCCAACGATGTCCAACGGTGTCCCACGTTGTCCCACGTTGTCCCACGTTGTCCCACGGTATCCAACGGTGTCCCACGTTGTCCCACGTTGTCCCACGTTGTCCCACGGTGTCCAACGGTGTCCCACGTTGTCCCACGTTGTCCCACGTTGTCCCACGTTGTCCCACGATGTCCCACGTTGTCCAACGATGTCCAACGGTGTCCCACGTTGTCCCACGTTGTCCTACGTTGTCCCACGTTGTCCCACGTTGTCCCACGTTGTCCCACGTTGTCCCACGGTGTCCAACGGTGTCCCACGTTGTCCCACGTTGTCCCACGGTGTCCAACGATGTCCAACGGTGTCCAACGGTGTCCCACGGTGTCCCACGTTGTCCCACGATGTCCCACGTTGTCCAACGATGTCCAACGGTGTCCCACGTTGTCCCACGTTGTCCTACGTTGTCCCACGTTGTCCCACGTTGTCCCACGTTGTCCCACGTTGTCCCACGTTGTCCTACGGTGTCCAACGGTGTCCCACGTTGTCCCACGTTGTCCCACGTTGTCCCACGTTGTCCCACGATGTCCCACGTTGTCCAACGATGTCCAACGGTGTCCCACGTTGTCCCACGTTGTCCTACGTTGTCCCACGTTGTCCCACGTTGTCCCACGTTGTCCCACGTTGTCCCACGGTGTCCAACGGTGTCCCACGTTGTCCCACGTTGTCCCACGGTGTCCAACGATGTCCAACGGTGTCCAACGGTGTCCCACGGTGTCCCACGTTGTCCCACGATGTCCCACGTTGTCCAACGATGTCCAACGGTGTCCCACGTTGTCCCACGTTGTCCTACGTTGTCCCACGTTGTCCCACGTTGTCCCACGTTGTCCCACGTTGTCCCACGTTGTCCTACGGTGTCCAACGGTGTCCCACGTTGTCCCACGTTGTCCCACGGTGTCCAACGATATCCAACGGTGTCCAACGGTGTCCCACGGTGTCCCACGTTGTCCCACGTTGTCCCACGTTGTCCCACGTTGTCCCACGTTGTCCCACGTTGTCCCATGTTGTCCCACGTTGTCCCACGTTGTCCCACGTTGTCCCACGTTGTCCCACGTTGTCCCACGATGTCCCACGTTGTCCAACGATGTCCAACGGTGTCCCACGTTGTCCCACGTTGTCCCACGGTGTCCAACGATGTCCAACGGTGTCCAACGGTGTCCCACGGTGTCCAACGGTGTCCCACGTTGTCCCACGTTGTCCCACGTTGTCCCACGTTGTCCCACGTTGTCCCACGTTGTCCCACGTTGTCCCACGTTGTCCCACGTTGTCCCACGATGTCCCACGTTGTCCAACGATGTCCAACGGTGTCCCACGTAGTCCCACGTTGTCCTACGTTGTCCCACGTTGTCCCACGTTGTCCCACGTTGTCCCACGTTGTCCCACGTTGTCCCACGGTGTCCAACGGTGTCCCACGTTGTCCCACGTTGTCCCACGGTGTCCAACGGTGTCCAACGGTGTCCAACGGTGTCCAACGGTGTCCAACGATGTCCAACGGTGTCCAACGGTGTCCCACGGTGTCCAACGGTGTCCAACGGTGTCCCACGGTGTCCAACGGTGTCCCACGTTGTCCCACGTTGTCCCACGTTGTCCCACGTTGTCCCACGATGTCCCACGTTGTCCAACGATGTCCAACGGTGTCCCACGTTGTCCCACGTTGTCCTACGTTGTCCCACGTTGTCCCACGTTGTCCCACGTTGTCCCACGTTGTCCCACGGTGTCCAACGGTGTCCAACGATGTCCAACGGTGTCCAACGGTGTCCCACGTTGTCCCACGTTGTCCCACGGTGTCCAACGTTGTCCCACGTTGTCCCACGGTGTCCAACGGTGTCCCACGTTGTCCCACGTTGTCCCACGGTGTCCAACGATGTCCAACGGTGTCCAACGGTGTCCCACGGTGTCCCACGTTGTCCCACGATGTCCCACGTTGTCCCACGTTGTCCCACGGTGTCCAACGATGTCCAACGGTGTCCAACGGTGTCCCACGGTGTCCCACGTTGTCCCACGATGTCCCACGTTGTCCAACGATGTCCAACGGTGTCCCACGTTGTCCCACGTTGTCCTACGTTGTCCCACGTTGTCCCACGTTGTCCCACGTTGTCCCACGTTGTCCCACGTTGTCCCACGTTGTCCCACGTTGTCCCACGTTGTCCCACGTTGTCCCACGTTGTCCCACGATGTCCCACGTTGTCCAACGATGTCCAACGGTGTCCCACGTTGTCCCACGTTGTCCCACGGTGTCCAACGATGTCCAACGGTGTCCAACGGTGTCCCACGGTGTCCAACGGTGTCCCACGTTGTCCCACGTTGTCCCACGTTGTCCCACGTTGTCCCACGTTGTCCCACGTTGTCCCACGTTGTCCCACGTTGTCCCACGTTGTCCCACGATGTCCCACGTTGTCCAACGATGTCCAACGGTGTCCCACGTAGTCCCACGTTGTCCCACGGTGTCCAACGGTGTCCAACGATGTCCAACGGTGTCCAACGGTGTCCCACGTTGTCCCACGTTGTCCCACGGTGTCCAACGATGTCCAACGGTGTCCCACGTTGTCCCACGTTGTCCCACGTTGTCCCACGTTGGCCCACGTTGTTCCATGGTTTCCCACGTTGTCCCACGTTGTCCCACGGTGTCCAACGATGTCCAACGGTGTCCAACGGTGTCCCACGGTGTCCAACGGTGTCCCACGTTGTCCCACGTTGTCCCACGTTGTCCCACGTTGTCCCACGTTGTCCCACGTTGTCCCACGTTGTCCCACGTTGTCCCACGTTGTCCAACGGTGTCCCACGGTGTCCAACGGTGTCCCACGGTGTCCAACGGTGTCCCACGTTGTCCCACGTTGTCCCACGTTGTCCCACGTTGTCCCACGTTGTCCCACGTTGTCCCACGTTGTCCCACGTTGTCCCACGTTATCCCACGGTGTCCAACGGTGTCCAACGGTGTCCAACGGTGTCCAACGGTGTCCAACGGTGTCCCACGGTGTCCAACGGTGTCCCACGTTGTCCCACGTTGTCCCACGTTGTCCCACGTTGTCCCACGATGTCCCACGTTGTCCAACGATGTCCAACGGTGTCCCACGTTGTCCCACGTTGTCCCACGTTGTCCCACGTTGTCCCACGTTGTCCCACGTTGTTCCATGGTTTCCCACGTTGTCCCACGATGTCCACCGATGTCCAACGGTGTCCAACGGTGTCCAACGGTGTCCCACGGTGTCCAACGATGTCCAACGGTGTCCAACGATGTCCAACGGTGTCCCACGTTGTCCCACGTTGTCCCACGTTGTCCCACGGTGTCCAACGATGTCCAACGGTGTCCAACGATGTCCAACGGTGTCCCACGTTGTCCCACGTTGTCCCACGTTGTCCCACGGTGTCCAACGATGTCCAACGGTGTCCAACGATGTCCAACGGTGTCCCACGATGTCCAACGATGTCCAACGATGTCCAACGGTGTCCAACGGTGTCCCACGTTGTCCCACGTTGTCCCACGTTGTCCCACGGTGTCCAACGATGTCCAACGGTGTCCCACGTTGTCCAACGGTGTCCCACGTTGTCCCACGTTGCCCCACGTTGTCCCACGTTGTCCCACGTTGTCCCACGTTGTCCCACGTTGTCCCACGTTGTCCCACGATGTCCCACGTTGTCCCACGTTGTCCTACGTTGTCCCACGTTGTCCCACGTTGTCCCACGTTGTCCCACGTTGTCCCACGGTGTCCAACGGTGTCCAACGATGTCCAACGGTGTCCAACGGTGTCCCACGTTGTCCCACGTTGTCCCACGGTGTCCAACGATGTCCAACGGTGTCCCACGTTGTCCCACGTTGTCCCACGTTGTCCCACGTTGTCCCACGTTGTTCCATGGTTTCCCACGTTGTCCCACGTTGTCCCACGGTGTCCAACGATGTCCAACGGTGTCCAACGGTGTCCCACGGTGTCCAACGGTGTTCCACGTTGTCCCACGTTGTCTCACGTTGTCCCACGTTGTCCCACGTTGTCCCACGTTGTCCCACGTTGTCCCACGTTGTCCCACGTTGTCCCACGTTGTCCCACGTTGTCCAACGGTGTCCCACGGTGTCCAACGGTGTCCCACGGTGTCCAACGGTGTCCCACGTTGTCCCACGTTGTCCCACGTTGTCCCACGTTGTCCCACGTTGTCCCACGTTGTCCCACGTTGTCCCACGTTGTCCCACGGTGTCCAACGGTGTCCAACGGTGTCCAACGGTGTCCAACGCTGTCCAACGGTGTCCCACGGTGTCCAACGGTGTCCAACGGTGTCCCACGGTGTCCAACGGTGTCCCATGTTGTCCCACGTTGTCCCACGTTGTCCCACGTTGTCCCACGATGTCCCACGTTGTCCAACGATGTCCAACGGTGTCCCACGTTGTCCCACGTTGTCCTACGTTGTCCCACGTTGTCCCACGTTGTCCCACGTTGTCCCACGTTGTCCCACGGTGTCCAACGGTGTCCAACGATGTCCAACGGTGTCCAACGGTGTCCCACGTTGTCCCACGTTGTCCCACGGTGTCCAACGATGTCCAACGGTGTCCCACGTTGTCCCACGTTGTCCCACGTTGTCCCACGTTGTCCCACGTTGTTCCATGGTTTCCCACGTTGTCCCACGATGTCCACCGATGTCCAACGGTGTCCAACGGTGTCCAACGGTGTCCCACGGTGTCCAACGATGTCCAACGGTGTCCAACGATGTCCAACGGTGTCCCACGTTGTCCCACGTTGTCCCACGTTGTCCCACGGTGTCCAACGATGTCCAACGGTGTCCAACGATGTCCAACGGTGTCCCACGTTGTCCCACGTTGTCCCACGTTGTCCCACGTTGTCCCACGTTGTCCCACGGTGTCCAACGGTGTCCAACGGTGTCCAACGGTGTCCAACGATGTCCAACGATGTCCAACGGTGTCCAACGGTGTCCCACGTTGTCCCACGTTGTCCCACGGTGTCCAACGATGTCCAACGGTGTCCCACGTTGTCCCACGTTGTCCCACGTTGTCCCACGTTGTCCCACGTTGTTCCATGGTTTCCCACGTTGTCCCACGTTGTCCCACGTTGTCCCACGGTGTCCAACGATGTCCAACGGTGTCCAACGGTGTCCCACGGTGTCCAACGGTGTCCCACGTTGTCCCACGTTGTCCCACGTTGTCCCACGTTGTCCCACGTTGTCCCACGTTGTCCCACGTTGTCCAACGGTGTCCCACGGTGTCCAACGGTATCCCACGTTGTCCCACGTTGTCCCATGTTGTCCCACGTTGTCCCACGTTGTCCCACGTTGTCCAACGGTGTCCCACGTTGTCCCACGTTGTCCCACGTTGTCCCACGGTGTCCAACGATGTCCAACGGTGTCCAACGATGTCCAACGGTGTCCCACGATGTCCAACGATGTCCAACGATGTCCAACGGTGTCCAACGGTGTCCCACGTTGTCCCACGTTGTCCCACGTTGTCCCACGGTGTCCAACGATGTCCAACGGTGTCCCACGTTGTCCCACGTTGTCCCACGTTGTCCCACGTTGTCCCACGATGTCCCACGTTGTCCCACGTTGTCCCACGTTGTCCCACGTTGTCCCACGTTGTCCCACGTTGTCCCACGATGTCCCACGTTGTCCCACGTTGTCCCACGTTGTCCCACGTTGTCCCACGTTGTCCCACGTTGTCCCACGTTGTCCCACGTTGTCCCACGCTGTCCCACGTTGTCCCACGTTGTCCCACGTTGTCCCACGGTGTCCAACGGTGTCCAACGGTGTCCAACGGTGTCCAACGATGTCCAACGATGTCCAACGGTGTCCAACGGTGTCCCACGTTGTCCCACGTTGTCCCACGGTGTCCCACGTTGTCCCACGTTGTCCCACGTTGTCCCACGTTGTCCCACGTTGTCCCACGTTGTCCCACGTTGTCCCACGATGTCCCACGTTGTCCCACGTTGTCCCACGTTGTCCCACGTTGTCCCACGTTGTCCCATGTTGTCCCACGTTGTCCCACGTTGTCCCACGTTGTCCCACGTTGTCCCACGTTGTCCCACGTTGTCCCACGTTGTCCCACGTTGTCCCACGTTGTCCCACGTTGTCCCACGGTGTCCAACGATGTCCAACGGTGTCCCACGTTGTCCCACGTTGTCCCACGTTGTCCCACGGTGTCCAACGGTGTCCAACGATGTCCAACGGTGTCCCACGATGTCCAACGATGTCCAACGGTGTCCAACGGTGTCCCACGTTGTCCCACGTTGTCCCACGTTGTCCCACGGTGTCCCACGTTGTCCCACGTTGTCCCACGTTGTCCCACGTTGTCCCACGTTGTCCCACGTTGTCCCACGTTGTCCCACGTTGTCCCACGTTGTCCCACGGTGTCCAAATGTGTCCAACGGTGTCCAACGGTGTCCAACGGTGTCCCACGATGTCCACCGATGTCCAACGGTGTCCAACGGTGTCCAACGGTGTCCCACGGTGTCCAACGATGTCCAACGGTGTCCAACGATGTCCAACGGTGTCCCACGTTGTCCCACGTTGTCCCACGTTGTCCCACGTTGTCCCACGTTGTCCCACGGTGTCCAACGATGTCCAACGGTGTCCCACGTTGTCCAACGGTGTCCCACGTTGTCCCACGTTGTCCCACGTTGTCCCACGTTGTCCCACGTTGTCCCACGATGTCCCACGTTGTCCCACGTTGTCCCACGTTGTCCCACGTTGTCCCACGTTGTCCCACGTTGTCCCACGTTGTCCCACGATGTCCCACGTTGTCCCACGTTGTCCCACGTTGTCCCACGTTGTCCCACGTTGTCCCATGTTGTCCCACGTTGTCCCACGTTGTCCCACGTTGTCCCACGTTGTCCCACGTTGTCCCACGTTGTCCCACGTTGTCCCACGTTGTCCCACGTTGTCCCACGTTGTCCCACGGTGTCCAACGATGTCCAACGGTGTCCCACGTTGTCCCACGTTGTCCCACGTTGTCCCACGGTGTCCAACGGTGTCCAACGATGTCCAACGGTGTCCCACGATGTCCAACGATGTCCAACGATGTCCAACGGTGTCCAACGGTGTCCCACGTTGTCCCACGTTGTCCCACGTTGTCCCACGGTGTCCAACGATGTCCAACGGTGTCCCACGTTGTCCAACGGTGTCCCACGTTGTCCCACGTTGTCCCACGTTGTCCCACGTTGTACCACGTTGTCCCACGTTGTCCCACGTTGTCCCACGTTGTCCCACGTTGTCCCACGTTGTCCCACGTTGTCCCACGTTGTCCCACGTTGTCCCACGTTGTCCCACGTTGTCCCACGTTGTCCCACGTTGTCCCACGGTGTCCAACGGTGTCCAACGGTGTCCAACGATGTCCAACGATGTCCAACGGTGTCCCACGATGTCCAACGATGTCCAACGATGTCCAACGGTGTCCCACGTTGTCCCACGTTGTCCCACGTTGTCCCACGTTGTCCCACGTTGTCCCACGGTGTCCAACGATGCCCAACGGTGTCCCACGTTGTCCCACGTTGTCCCACGTTGTCCCACGTTGTCCCACGTTGTCCCACGTTGTCCCACGTTGTCCCACGTTGTCCCACGTTGTCCCACGTTGTCCCACGGTGTCCAACGATGTCCAACGGTGTCCCACGATGTCCAACGATGTCCAACGATGTCCAACGGTGTCCCACGTTGTCCCACGTTGTCCCACGTTGTCCCACGTTGTCCCACGTTGTCCCACGGTGTCCAACGATGCCCAACGGTGTCCCACGTTGTCCCACGTTGTCCCACGTTGTCCCACGTTGTCCCACGTTGTCCCACGTTGTCCCACGTTGTCCCACGTTGTCCCACGTTGTCCCACGTTGTCCCACGTTGTCCCACGTTGTCCCACGTTGTCCCACGTTGTCCCACGTTGTCCCACGGTGTCCAACGATGTCCAACGGTGTCCCACGTTGTCCCACGTTGTCCTACGTTGTCCCACGTTGTCCCACGTTGTCCCACGGTGTCCAACGGTGTCCCACGTTGTCCCACGTTGTCCCACGTTGTCCCACGTTGTCCCACGATGTCCCACGTTGTCCAACGATGTCCAACGGTGTCCCACGTTGTCCCACGTTGTCCCACGTTGTCCCACGTTGTCCCACGTTGTCCCACGTTGTTCCATGGTTTCCCACGTTGTCCCACGATGTCCACCGATGTCCAACGGTGTCCAACGGTGTCCAACGGTGTCCCACGGTGTCCAACGATGTCCAACGGTGTCCAACGATGTCCAACGGTGACCCACGTTGTCCCACGTTGTCCCACGTTGTCCCACGGTGTCCAACGATGTCCAACGGTGTCCAACGATGTCCAACGGTGTCCCACGTTGTCCCACGTTGTCCCACGTTGTCCCACGGTGTCCAACGATGTCCAACGGTGTCCAACGATGTCCAACGGTGTCCCACGATGTCCAACGATGTCCAACGATGTCCAACGGGGTCCAACGGTGTCCCACGTTGTCCCACGTTGTCCCACGTTGTCCCACGGTGTCCAACGATGTCCAACGGTGTCCCACGTTGTCCAACGGTGTCCCACGTTGTCCCACGTTGTCCCACGTTGTCCCACGTTGTCCCACGTTGTCCCACGATGTCCCACGTTGTCCCACGTTGTCCCACGTTGTCCCACGTTGTCCCACGTTGTCCCACGTTGTCCCACGTTGTCCCACGTTGTCCCACGTTGTCCCACGATGTCCCACGTTGTCCCACGTTGTCCCACGTTGTCCCACGTTGTCCCACGTTGTCCCACGTTGTCCCACGTTGTCCCACGTTGTCCCACGTTGTCCCACGTTGTCCCACGGTGTCCAACGGTGTCCAACGGTGTCCAACGGTGTCCAACGATGTCCAACGATGTCCAACGGTGTCCAACGGTGTCCCACGTTGTCCCACGTTGTCCCACGGTGTCCAACGATGTCCAACGGTGTCCCACGTTGTCCCACGTTGTCCCACGTTGTCCCACGTTGTCCCACGTTGTTCCATGGTTTCCCACGGTGTCCCACGTTGTCCCACGTTGTCCCACGGTGTCCAACGATGTCCAACGGTGTCCAACGGTGTCCCACGGTGTCCAACGGTGTCCCACGTTGTCCCACGTTGTCCCACGTTGTCCCACGTTGTCCCACGGTGTCCAACGGTGTCCCACGGTATCCAACGGTATCCCACGTTGTCCCACGTTGTCCCATGTTGTCCCACGTTGTCCCACGTTGTCCCACGTTGTCCCACGTTGTCCCACGGTGTCCAACGGTGTCCAACGATGTCCAACGGTGTCCAACGGTGTCCCACGATGTCCACCGATGTCCAACGGTGTCCAACGGTGTCCAACGGTGTCCCACGGTGTCCAACGATGTCCAACGGTGTCCAACGATGTCCAACGGTGTCCCACGTTGTCCGACGTTGTCCCACGTTGTCCCACGGTGTCCAACGATGTCCAACGTTGTCCCACGATGTCCCACGTTGTCCAACGATGTCCAACGGTGTCCCACGTTGTCCAACGTTGTCCTACGTTGTCCCACGTTGTCCCACGTTGTCCCACGTTGTCCCACGTTGTCCCACGTTGTCCCACGGTGTCCAACGGTGTCCCACGTTGTCCCACGTTGTCCCACGGTGTCCAACGATGTCCAACGGTGTCCAACGGTGTCCCACGGTGTCCCACGTTGTCCCACGTTGTCCCACGTTGTCCCACGTTGTCCCACGTTGTCCCACGTTGTCCCACGTTGTCCCACGTTGTCCCACGTTGTCCCACGTTGTCCCACGTTGTCCCACGTTGTCCCACGTTGTCCCACGTTGTCCCACGATGTCCCACGTTGTCCAACGATGTCCAACGGTGTCCCACGTTGTCCCACGTTGTCCCACGGTGTCCAACGATGTCCAACGGTGTCCAACGGTGTCCCACGGTGTCCAACGGTGTCCCACGTTGTCCCACGTTGTCCCACGTTGTCCCACGTTGTCCCACGTTGTCCCACGTTGTCCCACGTTGTCCCACGATGTCCCACGTTGTCCCACGTTGTCCCACGTTGTCCCACGGTGTCCAACGGTGTCCCACGTTGTCCCACGTTGTCCCACGGTGTCCAACGATGTCCAACGGTGTCCAACGGTGTCCCACGGTGTCCCACGTTGTCCCACGTTGTCCCACGTTGTCCCACGTTGTCCCACGTTGTCCCACGTTGTCCCACGTTGTCCCACGTTGTCCCACGTTGTCCCACGTTGTCCCACGTTGTCCCACGTTGTCCCACGTTGTCCCACGGTGTCCAACGGTGTCCCACGGTATCCAACGGTATCCCACGTTGTCCCACGTTGTCCCATGTTGTCCCACGTTGTCCCACGTTGTCCCACGTTGTCCCACGTTGTCCCACGGTGTCCAACGGTGTCCAACGATGTCCAACGGTGTCCAACGGTGTCCCACGATGTCCAACGATGTCCAACGGTGTCCAACGGTGTCCAACGGTGTCCCACGGTGTCCAACGATGTCCAACGGTGTCCAACGATGTCCAACGGTGTCCCACGTTGTCCGACGTTGTCCCACGTTGTCCCACGGTGTCCAACGATGTCCAACGTTGTCCCACGATGTCCCACGTTGTCCAACGATGTCCAACGGTGTCCCACGTTGTCCAACGTTGTCCTACGTTGTCCCACGTTGTCCCACGTTGTCCCACGTTGTCCCACGTTGTCCCACGTTGTCCCACGGTGTCCAACGGTGTCCCACGTTGTCCCACGTTGTCCCACGGTGTCCAACGATGTCCAACGGTGTCCAACGGTGTCCCACGGTGTCCCACGTTGTCCCACGTTGTCCCACGTTGTCCCACGTTGTCCCACGTTGTCCCACGTTGTCCCACGTTGTCCCACGTTGTCCCACGTTGTCCCACGTTGTCCCACGTTGTCCCACGTTGTCCCACGTTGTCCCACGTTGTCCCACGATGTCCCACGTTGTCCAACGATGTCCAACGGTGTCCCACGTTGTCCCACGTTGTCCCACGGTGTCCAACGATGTCCAACGGTGTCCAACGGTGTCCCACGGTGTCCAACGGTGTCCCACGTTGTCCCACGTTGTCCCACGTTGTCCCACGTTGTCCCACGTTGTCCCACGTTGTCCCACGTTGTCCCACGTTGTCCCACGATGTCCCACGTTGTCCAACGATGTCCAACGGTGTCCCACGTTGTCCCACGTTGTCCTACGTTGTCCCACGTTGTCCCACGTTGTCCCACGTTGTCCCACGTTGTCCCACGTTGTCCCACGGTGTCCAACGGTGTCCCACGTTGTCCCACGTTGTCCCACGGTGTCCAACGATGTCCAACGGTGTCCAACGGTGTCCCACGGTGTCCCACGTTGTCCCACGTTGTCCCACGTTGTCCCACGTTGTCCCACGTTGTCCCACGTTGTCCCACGTTGTCCCACGTTGTCCCACGTTGTCCCACGGTGTCCAACGGTGTCCAACGGTGTCCAACGGTGTCCAACGATGTCCAACGGTGTCCAACGGTGTCCCACGGTGTCCAACGGTGTCCAACGGTGTCCCACGGTGTCCAACGGTGTCCCACGTTGTCCCACGTTGTCCCACGTTGTCCCACGTTGTCCCACGATGTCCCACGTTGTCCAACGATGTCCAACGGTGTCCCACGTTGTCCCACGTTGTCCTACGTTGTCCCACGTTGTCCCACGTTGTCCCACGTTGTCCCACGTTGTCCCACGGTGTCCAACGGTGTCCAACGATGTCCAACGCTGTCCAACGGTGTCCCACGTTGTCCCACGTTGTCCCACGGTGTCCAACGATGTCCAACGGTGTCCCACGTTGTCCCACGTTGTCCCACGTTGTCCCACGTTGTCCCACGTTGTTCCATGGTTTCCCACGTTGTCCCACGTTGTCCCACGGTGTCCAACGATGTCCAACGGTGTCCAACGGTGTCCCACGGTGTCCAACGGTGTTCCACGTTGTCCCACGTTGTCTCACGTTGTCCCACGTTGTCCCACGTTGTCCCACGTTGTCCCACGTTGTCCCACGTTGTCCCACGTTGTCCCACGTTGTCCCACGGTGTCCAACGGTGTCCCACGGTGTCCAACGGTGTCCCACGTTGTCCCACGTTGTCCCACGTTGTCCCACGTTGTCCCACGTTGTCCCACGTTGTCCCACGTTGTCCCACGTTGTCCCACGTTGTCCCACGGTGTCCAACGGTGTCCAACGGTGTCCAACGGTGTCCAACGGTGTCCAACGGTGTCCCACGGTGTCCAACGGTGTCCAACGGTGTCCCACGGTGTCCAACGGTGTCCCACGTTGTCCCACGTTGTCCCACGTTGTCCCACGTTGTCCCACGATGTCCCACGTTGTCCAACGATGTCCAACGGTGTCCCACGTTGTCCCACGTTGTCCTACGTTGTCCCACGTTGTCCCACGTTGTCCCACGTTGTCCCACGTTGTCCCACGGTGTCCAACGGTGTCCAACGATGTCCAACGGTGTCCAACGGTGTCCCACGTTGTCCCACGTTGTCCCACGGTGTCCAACGATGTCCAACGGTGTCCCACGTTGTCCCACGTTGTCCCACGTTGTCCCACGTTGTCCCACGTTGTTCCATGGTTTCCCACGTTGTCCCACGATGTCCACCGATGTCCAACGGTGTCCAACGGTGTCCAACGGTGTCCCACGGTGTCCAACGATGTCCAACGGTGTCCAACGATGTCCAACGGTGTCCCACGTTGTCCCACGTTGTCCCACGTTGTCCCACGGTGTCCAACGATGTCCAACGGTGTCCAACGATGTCCAACGGTGTCCCACGTTGTCCCACGTTGTCCCACGTTGTCCCACGGTGTCCAACGATGTCCAACGGTGTCCAACGATGTCCAACGGTGTCCCACGATGTCCAACGATGTCCAACGATGTCCAACGGTGTCCAACGGTGTCCCACGTTGTCCCACGTTGTCCCACGTTGTCCCACGGTGTCCAACGATGTCCAACGGTGTCCCACGTTGTCCAACGGTGCCCCACGTTGTCCCACGTTGTCCCACGTTGTCCCACGTTGTCCCACGATGTCCCACGTTGTCCCACGTTGTCCCACGTTGTCCCACGTTGTCCCACGTTGTCCCACGTTGTCCCACGTTGTCCCACGTTGTCCCACGATGTCCCACGTTGTCCCACGTTGTCCCACGTTGTCCCACGTTGTCCCACGTTGTCCCACGTTGTCCCACGTTGTCCCACGTTGTCCCACGTTGTCCCACGTTGTCCCACGTTGTCCCACGTTGTCCCACGTTGTCCCACGTTGTCCCACGTTGTCCCACGGTGTCCAACGGTGTCCAACGGTGTCCAACGGTGTCCAACGATGTCCAACGATGTCCAACGGTGTCCAACGGTGTCCCACGTTGTCCCACGTTGTCCCACGGTGTCCAACGATGTCCAACGGTGTCCCACGTTGTCCCACGTTGTCCCACGTTGTCCCACGTTGTCCCACGTTGTTCCATGGTTTCCCACGTTGTCCCACGGTGTCCAACGATGTCCAACGGTGTCCAACGGTGTCCCACGGTGTCCAACGGTGTCCCACGTTGTCCCACGTTGTCCCACGTTGTCCCACGTTGTCCCACGTTGTCCCACGTTGTCCCACGTTGTCCAACGGTGTCCCACGGTGTCCAACGGTATCCCACGTTGTCCCACGTTGTCCCATGTTGTCCCACGTTGTCCCACGTTGTCCCACGTTGTCCAACGGTGTCCCACGTTGTCCCACGTTGTTCCATGGTTTCCCACGTTGTCCAACGATGTCCAACGGTGTCCAACGGTGTCCCACGGTGTCCAACGGTGTCCCACGTTGTCCAACGGTGCCCCACGTTGTCCCACGTTGTCCCACGTTGTCCCACGTTGTCCCACGATGTCCCACGTTGTCCCACGTTGTCCCACGTTGTCCCACGTTGTACCACGTTGTCCCACGTTGTCCCACGTTGTCCCACGTTGTCCCACGTTGTCCCACGTTGTCCCACGTTGTCCCACGTTGTCCCACGTTGTCCCACGTTGTCCCACGTTGTCCCACGGTGTCCAACGGTGTCCAACGGTGTCCAACGATGTCCAACGATGTCCAACGGTGTCCCACGATGTCCAACGATGTCCAACGATGTCCAACGGTGTCCCACGTTGTCCCACGTTGTCCCACGTTGTCCCACGTTGTCCCACGTTGTCCCACGGTGTCCAACGATGCCCAACGGTGTCCCACGTTGTCCCACGTTGTCCCACGTTGTCCCACGTTGTCCCACGTTGTCCCACGTTGTCCCACGTTGTCCCACGTTGTCCCACGTTGTCCCACGTTGTCCCACGTTGTCCCACGTTGTCCCACGTTGTCCCACGGTGTCCAACGATGTCCAACGGTGTCCCACGTTGTCCCACGTTGTCCTACGTTGTCCCACGTTGTCCCACGTTGTCCCACGTTGTCCCACGTTGTCCCACGTTGTCCCACGTTGTCCCACGTTGTCCCACGTTGTCCCACGTTGTCCCACGGTGTCCAACGATGTCCAACGGTGTCCCACGTTGTCCCACGTTGTCCTACGTTGTCCCACGTTGTCCCACGTTGTCCCACGTTGTCCCACGTTGTCCCACGTTGTCCCACGTTGTCCCACGTTGTCCCACGGTGTCCAACGGTGTCCAACGATGTCCAACGGTGTCCAACGGTGTCCCACGTTGTCCCACGTTGTCCCACGTTGTCCCACGTTGTCCCACGTTGTCCCACGTTGTCCCACGTTGTCCCACGTTGTCCCACGTTGTCCCACGTTGTCCCACGTTGTCCAACGGTGTCCCACGGTGTCCAACGGTGTCCCACGTTGTCCCACGTTGTCCCACGGTGTCCAACGATGTCCAACGGTGTCCAACGATGTCCCACGGTGTCCCACGTTGTCCCACGTTGTCCCACGTTGTCCCACGTTGTCCCACGTTGTCCCACGTTGTCCCACGTTGTCCCACGTTGTCCCACGTTGTCCCACGTTGTCCCACGGTGTCCAACGGTGTCCAACGGTGTCCAACGGTGTCCAACGATGTCCAACGGTGTCCAACGGTGTCCCACGGTGTCCAACGGTGTCCAACGGTGTCCCACGGTGTCCAACGGTGTCCCACGTTGTCCCACGTTGTCCCACGTTGTCCCACGTTGTCCCACGATGTCCCACGTTGTCCAACGATGTCCAACGGTGTCCCACGTTGTCCCACGTTGTCCTACGTTGTCCCACGTTGTCCCACGTTGTCCCACGTTGTCCCACGTTGTCCCACGGTGTCCAACGGTGTCCAACGATGTCCAACGGTGTCCAACGGTGTCCCACGTTGTCCCACGTTGTTCCATGGTTTCCCACGTTGTCCCACGTTGTCCCACGGTGTCCAACGATGTCCAACGGTGTCCAACGGTGTCCCACGGTGTCCAACGGTGTCCCACGTTGTCCCACGTTGTCCCAAGTTGTCCCACGGTGTCCAACGGTGTCCAACGATGTCCAACGGTGTCCAACGGTGTCCCACGATGTCCACCGATGTCCAACGGTGTCCAACGGTGTCCAACGGTGTCCCACGGTGTCCAACGATGTCCAACGGTGTCCAACGATGTCCAACGGTGTCCCACGTTGTCCCACGTTGTCCCACGTTGTCCCACGTTGTCCCACGGTGTCCAACGATGTCCAACGGTGTCCAACGGTGTCCCACGGTGTCCAACGGTGTCCCACGTTGTCCCACGTTGTCCCACGTTGTCCCACGTTGTCCCACGTTGTCCAACGGTGTCCCACGGTGTCCAACGGTGTCCCACGTTGTCCCACGTTGTCCCACGTTGTCCCACGTTGTCCAACGGTGTCCCACGATGTCCACCGATGTCCAACGGTGTCCAACGGTGTCCAACGGTGTCCAACGATGTCCAACGATGTCCAACGATGTCCAACGGTGTCCCACGTTGTCCCACGTTGTCCCACGTTGTCCCACGGTGTCCAACGGTGTCCCACGTTGTCCCACGTTGTCCCACGTTGTCCCACGTTGTCCAACGATGTCCAACGGTGTCCCACGTTGTCCCACGTTGTTCCATGGTTTCCCACGTTGTCCCACGTTGTCCCACGTTGTCCCACGGTGTCCAACGATGTCCAACGGTGTCCAACGATGTCCAACGGTGTCCCACGTTGTCCCACGTTGTCCCACGTTGTCCCACGTTGTCCCACGTTGTCCCACGTTGTCCCACGGTGTCCAACGATGTCCAACGGTGTCCAACGATGTCCAACGGTGTCCCACGATGTCCAACGATGTCCAACGATGTCCAACGGTGTCCAACGGTGTCCCACGTTGTCCCACGTTGTCCCACGTTGTCCCACGGTGTCCAACGATGTCCAACGGTGTCCCACGTTGTCCCACGTTGTCCCACGTTGTCCCACGTTGTCCCACGATGTCCCACGTTGTCCCACGTTGTCCCACGTTGTCCCACGTTGTCCCACGTTGTCCCACGTTGTCCCACGTTGTCCCACGTTGTCCCACGTTGTCCCACGTTGTCCCACGTTGTCCCACGTTGTCCCACGTTGTCCCACGGTGTCCAAATGTGTCCAACGGTGTCCAACGGTGTCCAACGGTGTCCCACGATGTCCACCGATGTCCAACGGTGTCCAACTGTGTCCAACGGTGTCCCACGGTGTCCAACGATGTCCAACGGTGTCCAACGATGTCCAACGGTGTCCCACGTTGTCCCACGTTGTCCCACGTTGTCCCACGTTGTCCCACGTTGTCCCACGGTGTCCAACGATGTCCAACGGTGTCCCACGTTGTCCAACGGTGTCCCACGTTGTCCCACGTTGTCCCACGTTGTCCCACGTTGTCCCACGTTGTCCCACGATGTCCCACGTTGTTCCACGTTGTCCCACGTTGTCCCACGTTGTCCCACGTTGTCCCACGTTGTCCCACGTTGTCCCACGATGTCCCACGTTGTCCCACGTTGTCCCACGTTGTCCAACGTTGTCCCACGTTGTCCCATGTTGTCCCACGTTGTCCCACGTTGTCCCACGTTGTCCCACGTTGTCCCACGTTGTCCCACGTTGTCCCACGTTGTCCCACGTTGTCCCACGTTGTCCCACGTTGTCCCACGGTGTCCAACGATGTCCAACGGTGTCCCACGTTGTCCCACGTTGTCCCACGTTGTCCCACGGTGTCCAACGGTGTCCAACGATGTCCAACGGTGTCCCACGATGTCCAACGATGTCCAACGATGTCCAACGGTGTCCAACGGTGTCCCACGTTGTCCCACGTTGTCCCACGTTGTCCCACGGTGTCCAACGATGTCCAACGGTGTCCCACGTTGTCCAACGGTGTCCCACGTTGTCCCACGTTGTCCCACGTTGTCCCACGTTGTACCACGTTGTCCCACGATGTCCCACGTTGTCCCACGTTGTCCCACGTTGTCCCACGTTGTCCCACGTTGTCCCACGTTGTCCCACGTTGTCCCACGTTGTCCCACGTTGTCCCACGTTGTCCCACGTTGTCCCACGGTGTCCAACGGTGTCCAACGGTGTCCAACGATGTCCAACGATGTCCAACGGTGTCCCACGATGTCCAACGATGTCCAACGATGTCCAACGGTGTCCCACGTTGTCCCACGTTGTCCCACGTTGTCCCACGTTGTCCCACGGTGTCCAACGATGCCCAACGGTGTCCCACGTTGTCCCACGTTGTCCCACGTTGTCCCACGTTGTCCCACGTTGTCCCACGTTGTCCCACGTTGTCCCACGTTGTCCCACGTTGTCCCACGTTGTCCCACGTTGTCCGACGTTGTCCAACGGTGTCCCACGGTGTCCAACGGTGTCCCACGTTGTCCCACGTTGTCCCACGGTGTCCAACGTTGTCCAACGGTGTCCAACGATGTCCCACGGTGTCCCACGTTGTCCCACGTTGTCCCACGTTGTCCCACGTTGTCCCACGTTGTCCCACGTTGTCCCACGTTGTCCCACGTTGTCCCACGTTGTCCCACGTTGTCCCACGGTGTCCAACGGTGTCCAACGGTGTCCAACGGTGTCCAACGATGTCCAACGGTGTCCAACGGTGTCCCACGGTGTCCAACGGTGTCCAACGGTGTCCCACGGTGTCCAACGGTGTCCCACGTTGTCCCACGTTGTCCCACGTTGTCCCACGTTGTCCCACGATGTCCCACGTTGTCCAACGATGTCCAACGGTGTCCCACGTTGTCCCACGTTGTCCTACGTTGTCCCACGTTGTCCCACGTTGTCCCACGTTGTCCCACGTTGTCCCACGGTGTCCAACGGTGTCCAACGATGTCCAACGGTGTCCAACGGTGTCCCACGTTGTCCCACGTTGTTCCATGGTTTCCCACGTTGTCCCACGTTGTCCCACGGTGTCCAACGATGTCCAACGGTGTCCAACGGTGTCCCACGGTGACCAACGGTGTCCCACGTTGTCCCACGTTGTCCCAAGTTGTCCCACGGTGTCCAACGGTGTCCAACTATATCCAACGGTGTCCAACGGTGTCCCACGATGTCCACCGATGTCCAACGGTGTCCAACGGTGTCCAACGGTGTCCCACGGTGTCCAACGATGTCCAACGGTGTCCAACGATGTCCAACGGTGTCCCACGTTGTCCCACGTTGTCCCACGTTGTCCCACGTTGTGCCACGGTGTCCAACGATGTCCAACGGTGTCCAACGGTGTCCCACGGTGTCCAACGGTGTCCCACGTTGTCCCACGTTGTCCCACGTTGTCCCACGTTGTCCCACGTTGTCCAACGGTGTCCCACGGTGTCCAACGGTGTCCCACGTTGTCCCACGTTGTCCCACGTTGTCCCACGTTGTCCAACGGTGTCCCACGATGTCCACCGATGTCCAACGGTGTCCAACGGTGTCCAACGGTGTCCAACGGTGTCCAACGGTGTCCAACGATGTCCAACGATGTCCAACGATGTCCAACGGTGTCCCACGTTGTCCCACGTTGTCCCACGTTGTCCCACGGTGTCCAACGGTGTCCCACGTTGTCCCACGTTGTCCCACGTTGTCCCACGTTGTCCAACGATGTCCAACGGTGTCCCACGTTGTCCCACGTTGTTCCATGGTTTCCCACGTTGTCCCACGTTGTCCCACGTTGTCCCACGGTGTCCAACGATGTCCAACGGTGTCCAACGATGTCCAACGGTGTCCCACGTTGTCCCACGTTGTCCCACGTTGTCCCACGTTGTCCCACGTTGTCCCACGTTGTCCCACGTTGTCCCACGTTGTCCAACGGTGTCCCACGATGTCCACCGATGTCCAACGGTGTCCAACGGTGTCCAACGGTGTCCAACGGTGTCCAACGGTGTCCAACGATGTCCAACGATGTCCAACGATGTCCAACGGTGTCCCACGTTGTCCCACGTTGTCCCACGGTGTCCAACGGTGTCCCACGTTGTCCCACGTTGTCCCACGTTGTCCCACGTTGTCCAACGATGTCCAACGGTGTCCCACGTTGTCCCACGTTGTTCCATGGTTTCCCACGTTGTCCCACGTTGTCCCACGTTGTCCCACGGTGTCCAACGATGTCCAACGGTGTCCAACGATGTCCAACGGTGTCCCACGTTGTCCCACGTTGTCCCACGTTGTCCCACGTTGTCCCACGTTGTCCCACGTTGTCCCACGTTGTCCCACGGTGTCCAACGGTGTCCAACGATGTCCAACGGTGTCCAACGGTGTCCCACGTTGTCCAACGGTGTCCCACGTTGACCCACGTTGTCCCACGTTGTCCCACATTGTCCCACGTTGTCCCACGATGTCCCACGTTGTCCCACGTTGTCCCACGTTGTCCCACGTTGTCCCACGTTGTCCCACGTTGTCCCGCGGTGTCCAACGATGTCCAACGGTGTCCAACGGTGTCCAACGGTGTCCAACGATGTCCAACGATGTCCAACGATGTCCAACGGTGTCCAACGATGTCCAACGATGTCCAACGGTGTCCCACGATGTCCAACGATGTCCAACGATGTCCAACGGTGTCCAACGATGTCCAACGGTGTCCAACGATGTCCAACGATGTCCAACGGTGTCCCACGATGTCCAACGATGTCCAACGATGTCCAACGGTGTCCAACGGTGTCCAACGGTGTCCCACGGTGTCCAACGGTGTCCCACGTTGTCCCACGTTGTCCCACGTTGTCCCACGTTGTCCCACGTTGTCCCACGTTGTCCCACGGTGTCCAACGGTGTCCAACGATGTCCCACGTTGTCCCACGTTGTCCCACGTTGTCCCACGTTGTCCCACGTTGTCCCACGTTGTCCCACGGTGTCCAACGGTGTCCAACGATGTCCCACGTTGTCCCACGTTGTCCCACGTTGTCCCACGTTGTCCCACGATGTCCCACGTTGTCCCACGTTGTCCCACGTTGTCCCACGTTGTCCCACGTTGTCCCACGTTGTCCCACGTTGTCCCACGTTGTCCCACGTTGTCCCACGTTGTCCCACGGTGTCCAACGATGTCCAACGGTGTCCAGCGATGTCCAACGGTGTCCCACGTTGTCCCACGTTTTCCCACGTTGTCCCACGTTGTCCCACGTTGTCCCACGTTGTCCCACGTTGTCCAACGATGTCCAACGGTGTCCCACGTTGTCCCACGTTGTTCCATGGTTTCCCACGTTGTCCCACGTTGTCCCACGTTGTCCCACGTTGTCCCACGTTGTCCCACGGTGTCCCACGGTGTCCAACGATGTCCAACGGTGTCCCACGTTGTCCCACGTTGTCCCACGTTGTCCCACGTTGTCCCACGTTGTCCCACGATGTCCCACGTTGTCCCACGTTGTCCCACGTTGTCCCACGTTGTCCCACGTTGTCCCACGTTGTCCCACGTTGTCCCACGTTGTCCCACGGTGTCCAAATGTGTCCAACGGTGTCCAACGGTGTCCAACGGTGTCCCACGATGTCCACCGATGTCCAACGGTGTCCAACGGTGTCCAACGGTGTCCCACGTTGTCCCACGGTGTCCAACGATGTCCAACGGTGTCCCACGTTGTCCCACGTTGTCCTACGTTGTCCCACGTTGTCCCACGTTGTCCCACGTTGTCCCACGTTGTCCCACGTTGTCCCACGTTGTCCCACGTTGTCCCACGTTGTCCCACGTTGTCCCACGGTGTCCAACGATGTCCAACGGTGTCCCACGTTGTCCCACGTTGTCCTACGTTGTCCCACGTTGTCCCACGTTGTCCCACGTTGTCCCACGTTGTCCCACGTTGTCCCACGGTGTCCAAATGTGTCCAACGGTGTCCAACGGTGTCCAACGGTGTCCCACGATGTCCACCGATGTCCAACGGTGTCCAACGGTGTCCAACGGTGTCCCACGGTGTCCAACGA
This sequence comes from Bombus terrestris, assembly GCF_910591885.1. Lineage (NCBI taxonomy): Eukaryota > Metazoa > Arthropoda > Insecta > Hymenoptera > Apidae > Bombus > Bombus terrestris. The sequence goes on from NW_025963595.1 coordinate 101,953, forward strand.
TGTCCAACGGTGTCCAACGATGTCCAACGGTGTCCCACGTTGTCCCACGTTGTCCCACGTTGTCCCACGTTGTCCCACGGTGTCCAACGGTGTCCAACGATGTCCAACGGTGTCCAACGGTGTCCCACGTTGTCCCACGTTGTCCCACGTTGTCCCACGTTGTCCCACGTTGTCCCACGTTGTCCCACGTTGTCCCACGTTGTCCCACGTTGTCCCACGTTGTCCCACGTTGTCCCACGTTGTCCAACGGTGTCCCACGGTGTCCAACGGTGTCCCACGTTGTCCCACGTTGTCCCACGGTGTCCAACGATGTCCAACGGTGTCCAACGATGTCCCACGGTGTCCCACGTTGTCCCACGTTGTCCCACGTTGTCCCACGTTGTCCCACGTTGTCCCACGTTGTCCCACGTTGTCCCACGTTGTCCCACGTTGTCCCACGTTGTCCCACGGTGTCCAACGGTGTCCAACGGTGTCCAACGGTGTCCAACGGTGTCCAACGGTGTCCAACGGTGTCCAACGGTGTCCCACGGTGTCCAACGATGTCCAACGGTGTCCAACGATGTCCAACGGTGTCCCACGTTGTCCCACGTTGTCCCACGTTGTCCCACGTTGTCCCACGGTGTCCAACGATGTCCAACGGTGTCCAACGGTGTCCCACGGTGTCCAACGGTGTCCCACGTTGTCCCACGTTGTCCCACGTTGTCCCACGTTGTCCCACGTTGTCCAACGGTGTCCCACGGTGTCCAACGGTGTCCCACGTTGTCCCACGTTGTCCCACGTTGTCCCACGTTGTCCAACGGTGTCCCACGATGTCCACCGATGTCCAACGGTGTCCAACGGTGTCCAACGGTGTCCAACGGTGTCCAACGGTGTCCAACGATGTCCAACGATGTCCAACGATGTCCAACGGTGTCCCACGTTGTCCCACGTTGTCCCACGTTGTCCCACGTTGTCCCACGTTGTCCAACGGTGTCCCACGTTGTCCCACGTTGTCCCACGTTGTCCCACGTTGTCCCACGTTGTCCCACGATGTCCCACGTTGTCCCACGTTGTCCCACGTTGTCCCACGTTGTCCCACGTTGTCCCACGTTGTCCCACGTTGTCCCACGTTGTCCAACGGTGTCCCACGATGTCCACCGATGTCCAACGGTGTCCAACGGTGTCCAACGGTGTCCAACGTTGTCCAACGGTGTCCAACGATGTCCAACGATGTCCAACGATGTCCAACGGTGTCCAACGATGTCCAACGATGTCCAACGGTGTCCCACGATGTCCAACGATGTCCAACGATGTCCAACGGTGTCCAACGATGTCCAACGGTGTCCAACGATGTCCAACGATGTCCAACGGTGTCCCACGATGTCCAACGATGTCCAACGATGTCCAACGGTGTCCAACGGTGTCCAACGGTGTCCCACGGTGTCCAACGGTGTCCCACGTTGTCCCACGTTGTCCCACGTTGTCCCACGTTGTCCCACGATGTCCCACGTTGTCCAACGGTGTCCAACGGTGTCCAACGATGTCCAACGATGTCCAACGGTGTCCCACGATGTCCAACGATGTCCAACGATGTCCAACGGTGTCCCACGTTGTCCCACGTTGTCCCACGTTGTCCCACGTTGTCCCACGTTGTCCCACGGTGTCCAACGATGTCCAACGGTGTCCCACGTTGTCCAACGGTGTCCCACGTTGTCCCACGTTGTCCCACGTTGTCCCACGATGTCCCACGTTGTCCAACGGTGTCCAACGGTGTCCAACGATGTCCAACGATGTCCAACGGTGTCCCACGATGTCCAACGATGTCCAACGATGTCCAACGGTGTCCCACGTTGTCCCACGTTGTCCCACGTTGTCCCACGTTGTCCCACGTTGTCCCACGTTGTCCCACGTTGTCCCACGGTGTCCAACGATGTCCAACGGTGTCCAACGGTGTCCCACGGTGTCCAACGGTGTCCCACGTTGTCCCACGTTGTCCCACGTTGTCCCACGTTGTCCCACGTTGTCCCACGTTGTCCCACGTTGTCCCACGTTGTCCGACGTTGTCCCACGTTGTCCCACGGTGTCCAACAGTGTCCAACGATGTCCCACGTTGTCCCACGTTGTCCCACGTTGTCCCACGTTGTCCCACGATGTCCCACGTTGTCCCACGTTGTCCCACGTTGTCCCACGTTGTCCCACGTTGTCCCACGTTGTCCCACGTTGTCCCACGTTGTCCCACGTTGTCCCACGGTGTCCAACGATGTCCAACGGTGTCCAGCGATGTCCAACGGTGTCCCACGTTGTCCCACGTTTTCCCACGTTGTCCCACGTTGTCCCACGTTGTCCCACGTTGTCCCACGTTGTCCAACGATGTCCAACGGTGTCCCACGTTGTCCCACGTTGTTCCATGGTTTCCCACGTTGTCCCACGTTGTCCCACGTTGTCCCACGTTGTCCCACGTTGTCCCACGGTGTCCCACGGTGTCCAACGATGTCCAACGGTGTCCCACGTTGTCCCACGTTGTCCCACGTTGTCCCACGTTGTCCCACGTTGTCCCACGATGTCCCACGTTGTCCCACGTTGTCCCACGTTGTCCCACGTTGTCCCACGTTGTCCCACGTTGTCCCACGATGTCCCACGTTGTCCCACGTTGTCCCACGTTGTCCCACGTTGTCCCACGTTGTCCCACGTTGTCCCACGTTGTCCCACGGTGTCCAACGATGTCCAACGGTGTCCAGCGATGTCCAACGGTGTCCCACGTTGTCCCACGTTGTCCCACGTTGTCCCACGTTGTCCCACGTTGTCCCACGTTGTCCCACGTTGTCCCACGTTGTCCCACGTTGTCCCACGTTGTCCCACGTTGTCCCACGTTGTCCCACGTTGTCCCACGTTGTCCCACGGTGTCCAACGATGTCCCACGTTGTCCCACGTTGTCCCACGTTGTCCCACGTTGTCCCACGTTGTCCCACGTTGTCCCACGTTGTCCCACGGTGTCCAACGATGTCCAACGGTGTCCAACGGCGTCCCACGGTGTCCCACGTTGTCCCACGTTGTCCCACGGTGTCCAACGATGTCCAACGGTGTCCAACGGTGTCCAACGGTGTCCAACGATGTCCAACGATGTCCAACGATGTCCAACGATGTCCAACGGTGTCCAACGATGTCCAACGGTGTCCAACGATGTCCAACGATGTCCAACGGTGTCCCACGATGTCCCACGTTGTCCCACGTTGTCCAACGATGTCCACCGGTGTCCCACGTTGTCCCACGTTGTTCCATGGTTTCCCACGTTGTCCCACGTTGTCCCACGTTGTCCCACGTTGTCCCACGTTGTCCCACGGTGTCCCACGGTGTCCAACGATGTCCAACGGTGTCCCACGTTGTCCCACGTTGTCCCACGTTGTCCCACGTTGTCCCACGTTGTCCCACGATGTCCCACGTTGTCCCACGTTGTCCCACGTTGTCCCACGTTGTCCCACGTTGTCCCACGTTGTCCCACGTTGTCCCACGTGGTCCCACGTTGTCCCACGTTGTCCCACGGTGTCCAACGATGTCCAACGGTGTCCCACGTTGTCCAACGGTGTCCCACGTTGTCCCACGTTGTCCCACGTTGTCCCACGTTGTCCCACGATGTCCCACGTTGTCCCACGTTGTCCCACGTTGTCCCACGTTGTCCCACGTTGTCCCACGTTGTCCCACGTTGTCCCACGTTGTCCCACGTTGTCCCACGTTGTCCCACGGTGTCCAACGATGTCCAACGGTGTCCAACGGTGTCCCACGGTGTCCAACGGTGTCCCACGTTGTCCCACGTTGTCCCACGTTGTCCCACGTTGTCCCACGTTGTCCCACGTTGTCCCACGTTGTCCAACGATGTCCAACGGTGTCCCACGTTGTCCCACGTTGTTCCATGGTTTCCCACGTTGTCCCACGTTGCCCCACGTTGTCCCACGATGTCCCACGTTGTCCCACGTTGTCCCACGATGTCCCACGTTGTCCCACGTTGTCCCACGGTGTCCAACGATGTCCAACGGTGTCCAGCGATGTCCAACGGTGTCCCACGTTGTCCCACGTTTTCCCACGTTGTCCCACGTTGTCCCACGTTGTCCCACGTTGTCCCACGTTGTCCCACGTTGTCCCACGTTGTCCCACGTTGTCCCACGTTGTCCCACGTTGTCCCACGTTGTCCCACGTTGTCCCACGTTGTCCCACGTTGTCCCACGTTGTCCCACGATGTCCCACGTTGTCCCACGTTGTCCCACGTTGTCCCACGTTGTCCCACGGTGTCCAACGATGTCCAACGGTGTCCAACGGTGTCCCACGGTGTCCAACGGTGTCCCACGTTGTCCCACGTTGTCCCACGTTGTCCCACGTTGTCCCACGTTGTCCCACGATGTCCCACGTTGTCCCACGTTGTCCGACGTTGTCCCACGTTGTCCCACGTTGTCCCACGTTGTCCCACGTTGTCCCACGTTGTCCCACGTTGTCCCACGGTGTCCAACGATGTCCAACGGTGTCCAGCGATGTCCAACGGTGTCCCACGTTGTCCCACGTTGTCCCACGTTGTCCCACGTTGTCCCACGTTGTCCCACGTTGTCCCACGTTGTCCCACGTTGTCCCACGTTGTCCCACGTTGTCCCACGTTGTCCCACGTTGTCCCACGATGTCCCACGTTGTCCCACGTTGTCCCACGTTGTCCCACGTTGTCCCACGGTGTCCCACGTTGTCCCACGTTGTCCCACGTTGTCCCACGTTGTCCCACGTTGTCCCACGGTGTCCAACGATGTCCAACGGTGTCCAGCGATGTCCAACGGTGTCCCACGTTGTCCCACGTTGTCCCACGTTGTCCCACGTTGTCCCACGTTGTCCCACGTTGTCCCACGTTGTCCCACGTTGTCCCACGTTGTCCCACGTTGTCCCACGTTGTCCCACGTTGTCCCACGTTGTCCCACGTTGTCCCACGGTGTCCAACGATGTCCCACGTTGTCCCACGTTGTCCCACGTTGTCCCACGTTGTCCCACGTTGTCCCACGATGTCCCACGTTGTCCCACGTTGTCCCACGTTGTCCCACGTTGTCCCACGTTGTCCCACGTTGTCCCACGTTGTCCCACGTTGTCCCACGTTGTCCCACGTTGTCCCACGGTGTCCAACGATGTCCAACGGTGTCCAACGGTGTCCCACGGTGTCCAACGGTGTCCCACGTTGTCCCACGTTGTCCCACGTTGTCCCACGTTGTCCCACGTTGTCCCACGTTGTCCCACGTTGTCCAACGATGTCCAACGGTGTCCCACGTTGTCCCACGTTGTTCCATGGTTTCCCACGTTGTCCCACGTTGTCCCACGTTGTCCCACGATGTCCCACGTTGTCCCACGTTGTCCCACGTTGTCCCACGTTGTCCCACGTTGTCCCACGGTGTCCAACGGTGTCCCACGTTGTCCCACGTTTTCCCACGTTGTCCCACGTTGTCCCACGGTGTCCCACGATGTCCCACGTTGTCCCACGTTGTCCCACGTTGTCCCACGTTGTCCCACGTTGTCCCACGATGTCCCACGTTGTCCCACGTTGTCCCACGGTGTCCAACGATGTCCAACGGTGTCCAGCGATGTCCAACGGTGTCCCACGTTGTCCCACGTTTTCCCACGTTGTCCCACGTTGTCCCACGTTGTCCCACGTTGTCCCACGTTGTCCCACGTTGTCCCACGTTGTCCCACGTTGTCCCACGGTGTCCAACGATGTCCAACGGTGTCCAGCGATGTCCAACGGTGTCCCACGTTGTCCCACGTTTTCCCACGTTGTCCCACGTTGTCCCACGGTGTCCAACGATGTCCAACGATGTCCAACGGTGTCCCACGTTGTCCCACGTTGTTCCATGGTTTCCCACGTTGTCCCACGTTGTCCCACGTTGTCCCACGGTGTCCAACGATGTCCAACGGTGTCCAACGGTGTCCAACGGTGTCCAACGGTGTCCCACGTTGTCCCACGTTGTCCCACGTTGTCCCACGTTGTCCCACGTTGTCCCACGATGTCCCACGTTGTCCCACGTTGTCCCACGTTGTCCCACGTTGTCCCACGTTGTCCCACGTTGTCCCACGTTGTCCAACGATGTCCAACGGTGTCCCACGTTGTCCCACGTTGTTCCATGGTTTCCCACGTTGTCCCACGTTGTCCCACGTTGTCCCACGGTGTCCAACGATGTCCAACGGTGTCCAACGGTGTCCAACGGTGTCCAACGGCGTCCAACGGTGTCCCACGTTGTCCCACGTTGTCCCACGTTGTCCCACGGTGTCCAACGATGTCCAACGGTGTCCCACGTTGTCCCACGTTGTCCCACGTTGTCCCACGTTGTCCCACGTTGTCCCACGATGTCCCACGTTGTCCCACGTTGTCCCACGTTGTCCCACGTTGTCCCACGTTGTCCCACGTTGTCCCACGTTGTCCCACGTTGTCCCACGTTGTCCCACGTTGTCCCACGTTGTCCCACGTTGTCCCACGTTGTTCCGTGGTTTCCCACGTTGTCCCACGTTGTCCCACGTTGTCCCACGGTGTCCAACGATGTCCAACGGTGTCCAACGGTGTCCAACGGTGTCCAACGGTGTCCCACGTTGTCCCACGTTGTCCCACGTTGTCCCACGATGTCCCACGTTGTCCCACGTTGTCCCACGTTGTCCCACGTTGTCCCACGATGTCCCACGTTGTCCCACGTTGTCCCACGTTGTCCCACGTTGTCCGACGTTGTCCCACGTTGTCCCACGTTGTCCCACGTGGTCCCACGTTGTCCCACGTTGTCCCACGGTGTCCAACGATGTCCAACGGTGTCCAACGGTGTCCCACGTTGTCCCACGTTGTCCCACGTTGTCCCACGTTGTCCCACGTTGTCCCACGTTGTCCCACGTTGTCCCACGTTGTCCAACGATGTCCAACGGTGTCCCACGTTGTCCCACGTTGTGCCACGTTGTCCCACGTTGTCCCACGTTGTCCCACGTTGTCCCACGTTGTCCCCCGTTGTCCCACGGTGTCCAACGATGTCCAACGGTGTCCAACGGTGTCCCACGGTGTCCAACGGTGTCCCACGTTGTCCCACGTTGTCCCACGTTGTCCCACGTTGTCCCACGTTGTCCCACGTTGTCCCACGTTGTCCAACGATGTCCAACGGTGTCCCACGTTGTCCCACGTTGTTCCATGGTTTCCCACGTTGTCCCACGTTGTCCCACGTTGTCTCACGGTGTCCAACGATGTCCAACGGTGTCCAACGGTGTCCAACGGTGTCCAACGGTGTCCCACGTTGTCCCACGTTGTCCCACGTTGTCCCACGATGTCCCACGTTGTCCCACGTTGTCCCACGTTGTCCCACGTTGTCCCACGTTGTCCCACGTTGTCCCACGGTGTCCAACGATGTCCAAAGGTGTCCAACGGTGTCCAACGGTGTCCAACGATGTCCAACGATGTCCAACGATGTCCAACGGTGTCCAACGATGTCCAACGATGTCCAACGGTGTCCCACGATGTCCAACGATGTCCAACGATGTCCAACGGTGTCCAACGATGTCCAACGGTGTCCAACGATGTCCAACGATGTCCAACGGTGTCCCACGATGTCCAACGATGTCCAACGATGTCCAACGGTGTCCAACGGTGTCCCACGTTGTCCCACGTTGTCCCACGTTGTCCCACGTTGTCCCACGTTGTCCCACGTTGTCCCACGTTGTCCCACGTGGTCCCACGTTGTCCCACGTTGTCCCACGGTGTCCAACGATGTCCAACGGTGTCCCACGTTGTCCAACGGTGTCCCACGTTGTCCCACGTTGTCCCACGTTGTCCCACGTTGTCCCACGATGTCCCACGTTGTCCCACGTTGTCCCACGTTGTCCCACGTTGTCCCACGTTGTCCCACGTGGTCCCACGTCGTCCCACGTTGTCCCACGTTGTCCCACGTTGTCCCACGATGTCCCACGTTGTCCCACGTTGTCCCACGTTGTCCCACGATGTCCCACGTTGTCCCACGTTGTCCCACGTTGTCCCACGTTGTCCCACGATGTCCCACGTTGTCCCACGTTGTCCCACGTTGTCCCACGTTGTCCCACGGTGTCCAACGATGTCCAACGGTGTCCAACGGTGTCCCACGGTGTCCCACGGTGTCCCACGTTGTCCCACGTTGTCCCACGTTGTCCCACGTTGTCCCACGTTGTCCCACGATGTCCCACGTTGTCCCACGTTGTCCGACGTTGTCCCACGTTGTCCCACGTTGTCCCACGTTGTCCCACGTTGTCCCACGTTGTCCCACGTTGTCCCACGTTGTCCCACGATGTCCCACGTTGTCCCACGTTGTCCCACGTTGTCCCACGTTGTCCCACGTTGTCCCACGTTGTCCCACGGTGTCCAACGATGTCCAACGGTGTCCAACGGTGTCCAACGGTGTCCAACGGTGTCCCACGTTGTCCCACGTTGTCCCACGTTTTCCCACGTTGTCCCACGTTGTCCCACGGTGTCCAACGATGTCCAACGATGTCCAACGGTGTCCCACGTTGTCCCACGTTGTTCCATGGTTTCCCACGTTGTCCCACGTTGTCCCACGTTGTCCCACGGTGTCCAACGATGTCCAACGGTGTCCAACGGTGTCCAACGGTGTCCAACGGTGTCCCACGTTGTCCCACGTTGTCCCACGTTGTCCCACATTGTCCCACGTTGTCCCACGATGTCCCACGTTGTCCCACGTTGTCCCACGTTGTCCCACGTTGTCCCACGTGGTCCCACGTTGTCCCACGTTGTCCCACGGTGTCCAACGGTGTCCCACGTTGTCCCACGTTGTCCCACGTTGTCCCACGTGGTCCCACGTTGTCCCACGTTGTCCCACGGTGTCCAACGATGTCCAACGGTGTCCAGCGATGTCCAACGGTGTCCCACGTTGTCCCACGTTTTCCCACGTTGTCCCACGTTGTCCCACGTTGTCCCACGTTGTCCCACGTTGTCCCACGTTGTCCCACGTTGTCCCACGTTGTCCCACGGTGTCCAACGATGTCCAACGGTGTCCAGCGATGTCCAACGGTGTCCCACGTTGTCCCACGTTTTCCCACGTTGTCCCATGTTGTCCCACGGTGTCCAACGATGTCCAACGATGTCCAACGGTGTCCCACGTTGTCCCACGTTGTTCCATGGTTTCCCACGTTGTCCCACGTTGTCCCACGTTGTCCCACGGTGTCCAACGATGTCCAACGGTGTCCAACGGTGTCCAACGGTGTCCAACGGTGTCCCACGTTGTCCCACGTTGTCCCACGTTGTCCCACGTTGTCCCACGTTGTCCCACGATGTCCCACGTTGTCCCACGTTGTCCCACGTTGTCCCACGTTGTCCCACGTTGTCCCACGGTGTCCAACGATGTCCAACGGTGTCCAACGGTGTCCAACGATGTCCAACGATGTCCAACGATGTCCAACGGTGTCCAACGATGTCCACCGATGTCCAACGGTGTCCCACGATGTCCAACGATGTCCAACGATGTCCAACGGTGTCCAACGATGTCCAACGGTGTCCAACGATGTCCAACGATGTCCAACGGTGTCCCACGATGTCCAACGATGTCCAACGATGTCCAACGGTGTCCAACGGTGTCCAACGGTGTCCCACGGTGTCCAACGGTGTCCCACGTTGTCCCACGTTGTCCCACGTTGTCCCACGTTGTCCCACGATGTCCCACGTTGTCCAACGGTGTCCAACGGTGTCCAACGATGTCCAACGATGTCCAACGGTGTCCCACGATGTCCCACGTTGTCCCACGTTGTCCCACGTTGTCCCACGTTGTCCAACGATGTCCAACGGTGTCCCACGTTGTCCCACGTTGTTCCATGGTTTCCCACGTGGTCCCACGTTGTCCCACGTTGTCCCACGTTGTCCCACGGTGTCCCACGATGTCCCACGTTGTCCCACGTTGTCCCACGTTGTCCCACGATGTCCCACGTTGTCCCACGTTGTCCCACGGTGTCCAACGATGTCCAACGGTGTCCAGCGATGTCCAACGGTGTCCCACGTTGTCCCACGTTTTCCCACGTTGTCCCACGTTGTCCCACGTTGTCCCACGTTGTCCCACGTTGTCCCACGTTGTCCCACGTTGTCCCACGTTGTCCCACGGTGTCCAACGATGTCCAACGGTGTCCAGCGATGTCCAACGGTGTCCCACGTTGTCCCACGTTTTCCCACGTTGTCCCACGTTGTCCCACGGTGTCCAACGATGTCCAACGATGTCCAACGGTGTCCCACGTTGTCCCACGTTGTTCCATGGTTTCCCACGTTGTCCCACGTTGTCCCACGTTGTCCCACGGTGTCCAACGATGTCCAACGGTGTCCAACGGTGTCCAACGGTGTCCAACGGTGTCCCACGTTGTCCCACGTTGTCCCACGTTGTCCCACGTTGTCCCACGTTGTCCCACGATGTCCCACGTTGTCCCACGTTGTCCCACGTTGTCCCACGTTGTCCCACGTGGTCCCACGTTGTCCCACGTTGTCCCACGGTGTCCAACGGTGTCCCACGTTGTCCCACGTTGTCCCACGTTGTCCCACGTGGTCCCACGTTGTCCCACGTTGTCCCACGGTGTCCAACGATGTCCAACGGTGTCCCACGTTGTCCAACGGTGTCCCACGTTGTCCCACGTTGTCCCACGTTGTCCCACGTTGTCCCACGATGTCCCACGTTGTCCCACGTTGTCCCACGTTGTCCCACGTTGTCCCACGTTGTCCCACGTTGTCCCACGTTGTCCCACGTTGTCCCACGTTGTCCCACGTTGTCCCCCGTTGTCCCACGGTGTCCAACGATGTCCAACGGTGTCCAACGGTGTCCCACGGTGTCCAACGGTGTCCCACGTTGTCCCACGTTGTCCCACGTTGTCCCACGTTGTCCCACGTTGTCCCACGTTGTCCCACGTTGTCCAACGATGTCCAACGGTGTCCCACGTTGTCCCACGTTGTTCCATGGTTTCCCACGTTGTCCCACGTTGTCCCACGTTGTCCCACGGTGTCCAACGATGTCCAACGGTGTCCAACGGTGTCCAACGGTGTCCAACGGTGTCCCACGTTGTCCCACGTTGTCCCACGTTGTCCCACGATGTCCCACGTTGTCCCACGTTGTCCCACGTTGTCCCACGTTGTCCCACGTTGTCCCACGTTGTCCCACGGTGTCCAACGATGTCCAACGGTGTCCAACGGTGTCCAACGGTGTCCAACGATGTCCAACGATGTCCAACGATGTCCAACGGTGTCCAACGATGTCCAACGATGTCCAACGGTGTCCCACGATGTCCAACGATGTCCAACGATGTCCAACGGTGTCCAACGATGTCCAACGGTGTCCAACGATGTCCAACGATGTCCAACGGTGTCCCACGATGTCCAACGATGTCCAACGATGTCCAACGGTGTCCAACGGTGTCCCACGTTGTCCCACGTTGTCCCACGTTGTCCCACGTTGTCCCACGTTGTCCCACGTTGTCCCACGTTGTCCCACGTGGTCCCACGTTGTCCCACGTTGTCCCACGGTGTCCAACGATGTCCAACGGTGTCCCACGTTGTCCAACGGTGTCCCACGTTGTCCCACGTTGTCCCACGTTGTCCCACGTTGTCCCACGATGTCCCACGTTGTCCCACGTTGTCCCACGTTGTCCCACGTTGTCCCACGTTGTCCCACGTGGTCCCACGTGGTCCCACGTTGTCCCACGTTGTCCCACGTTGTCCCACGATGTCCCACGTTGTCCCACGTTGTCCCACGTTGTCCCACGTTGTCCCACGTTGTCCCACGTTGTCCCACGTGGTCCCACGTTGTCCCACGTTGTCCCACGGTGTCCAACGGTGTCCCACGTTGTCCCACGTTGTCCCACGTTGTCCCACGTGGTCCCACGTTGTCCCACGTTGTCCCACGGTGTCCAACGATGTCCAACGGTGTCCCACGTTGTCCAACGGTGTCCCACGTTGTCCCACGTTGTCCCACGTTGTCCCACGTTGTCCCACGATGTCCCACGTTGTCCCACGTTGTCCCACGTTGTCCCACGTTGTCCCACGTTGTCCCACGTTGTCCCACGTTGTCCCACGTTGTCCCACGTTGTCCCACGTTGTCCCCCGTTGTCCCACGGTGTCCAACGATGTCCAACGGTGTCCAACGGTGTCCCACGGTGTCCAACGGTGTCCCACGTTGTCCCACGTTGTCCCACGTTGTCCCACGTTGTCCCACGTTGTCCCACGTTGTCCCACGTTGTCCAACGATGTCCAACGGTGTCCCACGTTGTCCCACGTTGTTCCATGGTTTCCCACGTTGTCCCACGTTGTCCCACGTTGTCCCACGGTGTCCAACGATGTCCAACGGTGTCCACCGGTGTCCAACGGTGTCCAACGGTGTCCCACGTTGTCCCACGTTGTCCCACGTTGTCCCACGATGTCCCACGTTGTCCCACGTTGTCCCACGTTGTCCCACGTTGTCCCACGTTGTCCCACGTTGTCCCACGGTGTCCAACGATGTCCAAAGGTGTCCAACGGTGTCCAACGGTGTCCAACGATGTCCAACGATGTCCAACGATGTCCAACGGTGTCCAACGATGTCCACCGATGTCCAACGGTGTCCCACGATGTCCAACGATGTCCAACGATGTCCAACGGTGTCCAACGATGTCCAACGGTGTCCAACGATGTCCAACGATGTCCAACGGTGTCCCACGATGTCCAACGATGTCCAACGATGTCCAACGGTGTCCAACGGTGTCCCACGTTGTCCCACGGTGTCCCACGTTGTCCCACGTTGTCCCACGTTGTCCCACGTTGTCCCACGTTGTCCCACGTGGTCCCACGTTGTCCCACGTTGTCCCACGGTGTCCAACGATGTCCAACGGTGTCCCACGTTGTCCAACGGTGTCCCACGTTGTCCCACGTTGTCCCACGTTGTCCCACGTTGTCCCACGATGTCCCACGTTGTCCCACGTTGTCCCACGTTGTCCCACGTTGTCCCACGTTGTCCCACGTGGTCCCACGTCGTCCCACGTTGTCCCACGTTGTCCCACGTTGTCCCACGATGTCCCACGTTGTCCCACGTTGTCCCACGTTGTCCCACGATGTCCCACGTTGTCCCACGTTGTCCCACGTTGTCCCACGTTGTCCCACGATGTCCCACGTTGTCCCACGTTGTCCCACGTTGTCCCACGTTGTCCCACGGTGTCCAACGATGTCCAACGGTGTCCAACGGTGTCCCACGGTGTCCAACGGTGTCCCACGTTGTCCCACGTTGTCCCACGTTGTCCCACGTTGTCCCACGTTGTCCCACGATGTCCCACGTTGTCCCACGTTGTCCGACGTTGTCCCACGTTGTCCCACGTTGTCCCACGTTGTCCCACGGTGTCCCACGATGTCCCACGTTGTCCCACGTTGTCCCACGTTGTCCCACGATGTCCCACGTTGTCCCACGTTGTCCCACGGTGTCCAACGATGTCCAACGGTGTCCAGCGATGTCCAACGGTGTCCCACGTTGTCCCACGTTTTCCCACGTTGTCCCACGTTGTCCCACGTTGTCCCACGTTGTCCCACGTTGTCCCACGTTGTCCCACGTTGTCCCACGTTGTCCCACGTTGTCCCACGATGTCCCACGTTGTCCCACGTTGTCCCACGTTGTCCCACGTTGTCCCACGTTGTCCCACGTTGTCCCACGTTGTCCCACGTTGTCCCACGTTGTCCCACGTTGTCCCACGTTGTCCCACGGTGTCCAACGATGTCCAACGGTGTCCAACGGTGTCCCACGGTGTCCAACGGTGTCCCACGTTGTCCCACGTTGTCCCACGTTGTCCCACGTTGTCCCACGTTGTCCCACGTTGTCCCACGTTGTCCAACGATGTCCAACGGTGTCCCACGTTGTCCCACGTTGTTCCATGGTTTCCCACGTTGTCCCACGTTGTCCCACGTTGTCCCACGGTGTCCAACGATGTCCAACGGTGTCCAACGGTGTCCAACGGTGTCCAACGGTGTCCAACGGTGTCCCACGTTGTCCCACGTTGTCCCACGTTGTCCCACGTTGTCCCACGTTGTCCCACGTTGTCCCACGGTGTCCAACGGTGTCCAACGATGTCCCACGTTGTCCCACGTTGTCCCACGTTGTCCCACGTTGTCCCACGATGTCCCACGTTGTCCCACGTTGTCCCACGTTGTCCCACGTTGTCCCACGATGTCCCACGTTGTCCCACGTTGTCCCACGTTGTCCCACGTTGTCCCACGGTGTCCAACGATGTCCAACGGTGTCCAGCGATGTCCAACGGTGTCCCACGTTGTCCCACGTTGTCCCACGTTGTCCCACGTTGTCCCACGGTGTCCAACGATGTAAAACGATGTCCAACGGTGTCCCACGTTGTCCCACGTTGTTCCGTGGTTTCCCACGTTGTCCCACGTTGTCCCACGTTGTCCCACGGTGTCCAACGATGTCCAACGGTGTCCAACGGTGTCCAACGGTGTCCAACGGTGTCCCACGTTGTCCCACGTTGTCCCACGTTGTCCCACGATGTCCCACGTTGTCCCACGTTGTCCCACGTTGTCCCACGTTGTCCCACGATGTCCCACGTTGTCCCACGTTGTCCCACGTTGTCCCACGTTGTCCGACGTTGTCCCACGTTGTCCCACGTTGTCCCACGTTGTCCCACGTTGTCCCACGTTGTCCCACGTTGTCCCACGGTGTCCAACGATGTCCAACGGTGTCCAACGGTGTCCCACGTTGTCCCACGTTGTCCCACGTTGTCCCACGTTGTCCCACGTTGTCCCACGTTGTCCCACGTTGTCCCACGTTGTCCAACGATGTCCAACGGTGTCCCACGTTGTCCCACGTTGTGCCACGTTGTCCCACGTTGTCCCACGTTGTCCCACGTTGTCCCACGTTGTCCCACGTTGTCCCACGTTGTCCCACGTTGTCCCACGTTGTCCCACGTTGTCCCACGTTGTCCCACGTTGTCCCACGTTGTCCCACGTTGTCCCACGTTGTCCCACGTTGTCCCACGTTGTCCCACGTTGTCCCACGGTGTCCAACGGTGTCCCACGATGTCCCACGTTGTCCCACGTTGTCCCACGTTGTCCCACGTTGTCCCACGTTGTCCCACGTTGTCCCACGGTGTCCAACGATGTCCAACGATGTCCAACGGTGTCCCACGTTGTCCCACGTTGTTCCATGGTTTCCCACGTTGTCCCACGTTGTCCCACGTTGTCCCACGGTGTCCAACGATGTCCAACGGTGTCCAACGGTGTCCAACGGTGTCCAACGGTGTCCCACGTTGTCCCACGTTGTCCCACGTTGTCCCACGTTGTCCCACGATGTCCCACGTTGTCCCACGTTGTCGCACGTTGTCCCACGATGTCCCACGTTGTCCCACGATGTCCCACGTTGTCCCACGTTGTCCCACGTTGTCCCACGTTGTCCCACGTTGTCCTACGATGTCCCACGTTGTCCCACGTTGTCCCACGTTGTCCCACGTTGTCCCACGTTGTCCCACGGTGTCCAACGATGTCCAACGATGTCCAACGGTGTCCCACGTTGTCCCACGTTGTCCCACGTTGTCCCACGTTGTCCCACGTTGTCCCACGGTGTCCAACGGTGTCCCACGATGTCCCACGTTGTCCCACGTTGTCCCACGTTGTCCCACGTTGTCCCACGTTGTCCCACGTTGTCCCACGGTGTCCAACGATGTCCAACGATGTCCAACGGTGTCCCACGTTGTCCCACGTTGTTCCATGGTTTCCCACGTTGTCCCACGTTGTCCCACGTTGTCCCACGGTGTCCAACGATGTCCAACGGTGTCCAACGGTGTCCAACGGTGTCCAACGGTGTCCCACGTTGTCCCACGTTGTCCCACGTTGTCCCACGTTGTCCCACGATGTCCCACGTTGTCCCACGTTGTCGCACGTTGTCCCACGATGTCCCACGTTGTCCCACGATGTCCCACGTTGTCCCACGTTGTCCCACGTTGTCCCACGTTGTCCCACGTTGTCCTACGATGTCCCACGTTGTCCCACGTTGTCCCACGTTGTCCCACGTTGTCCCACGGTGTCCAACGATGTCCAACGGTGTCCAACGGTGTTCCACGGTGTCCAACGGTGTCCCACGTTGTCCCACGTTGTCCCACGTTGTCCCACGTTGTCCCACGTTGTCCCACGATGTCCCACGTTGTCCCACGTTGTCCGACGTTGTCCCACGTTGTCCCACGTTGTCCCACGTTGTCCCACGGTGTCCCACGATGTCCCACGTTGTCCCACGTTGTCCCACGTTGTCCCACGATGTCCCACGTTGTCCCACGTTGTCCCACGGTGTCCAACGATGTCCAACGGTGTCCAGCGATGTCCAACGGTGTCCCACGTTGTCCCACGTTGTCCCACGTTGTCCCACGTTGTCCCACGTTGTCCCACGTTGTCCCACGTTGTCCCACGTTGTCCCACGTTGTCCCACGTTGTTCCATGGTTTCCCACGTTGTCGCACGTTGTCCCACGTTGTCCCACGGTGTCCCACGGTGTCCAACGATGTCCAACGGTGTCCCACGTTGTCCCACGTTGTCCCACGTTGTCCCACGTTGTCCCACGTTGTCCCACGTTGTCCCACGTTGTCCCACGTTGTCCCACGTTGTCCCACGTTGTCCCACGTTGTCCCACGTTGTCCCACGTGGTCCCACGTTGTCCCACGTTGTCCCACGGTGTCCAACGATGTCCAACGGTGTCCCACGTTGTCCCACGTTGTCCCACGTTGTCCCACGATGTCCCACGTTGTCCCACGTTGTCCCACGTTGTCCCACGTTGTCCCACGATGTCCCACGTTGTCCCACGTTGTCCCACGTTGTCCCACGTTGTCCGACGTTGTCCCACGATGTCCCACGTTGTCCAACGGTGTCCAACGGTGTCCCACGGTGTCCAACGGTGTCCCACGTTGTCCCACGTTGTCCCACGTTGTCCCACGTTGTCCCACGATGTCCCACGTTGTCCAACGGTGTCCAACGGTGTCCAACGATGTCCAACGATGTCCAACGGTGTCCCACGTTGTCCCACGTTGTCCCACGTTGTCCCACGTTGTCCCACGTTGTCCCACGTTGTCCAACGATGTCCAACGGTGTCCCACGTTGTCCCACGTTGTTCCATGGTTTCCCACGTTGTCCCACGTTGTCCCACGTTGTCCCACGTTGTCCCACGTTGTCCCACGGTGTCCCACGGTGTCCAACGATGTCCAACGGTGTCCCACGTTGTCCCACGTTGTCCCACGTTGTCCCACGTTGTCCCACGTTGTCCCGCGTTGTCCCACGTTGTCCCACGTTGTCCCACGTTGTCCCACGTTGTCCCACGTGGTCCCACGTTGTCCCACGTTGTCCCACGGTGTCCAGCGATGTCCCACGTTGTCCCACGTGGTCCCACGTTGTCCCACGTTGTCCCACGTTGTCCCACGTTGTCCCACGATGTCCCACGTTGTCCCACGTTGTCCCACGTTGTCCCACGATGTCCCACGTTGTCCCACGTTGTCCCACGTTGTCCCACGTTGTCCCACGATGTCCCACGTTGTCCCACGTTGTCCCACGTTGTCCCACGTTGTCCCACGTTGTCCCACGTTGTCCCACGTTGTCCCACGTTGTCCCACGTTGTCCCACGGTGTCCAACGATGTCCAACGGTGTCCAACGGTGTCCCACGGTGTCCCACGGTGTCCCACGTTGTCCCACGTTGTCCCACGTTGTCCCACGTTGTCCCACGTTGTCCCACGTTGTCCCACGGTGTCCAACGATGTCCAACGGTGTCCAGCGATGTCCAACGATGTCCCACGTTGTCCCACGTTTTCCCACGTTGTCCCACGTTGTCCCACGGTGTCCAACGATGTCCAACGATGTCCAACGGTGTCCCACGTTGTCCCACGTTGTTCCATGGTTTCCCACGTTGTCCCACGTTGTCCCACGTTGTCCCACGGTGTCCAACGATGTCCAACGGTGTCCCACGTTGTCCAACGGTGTCCCACGTTGTCCCACGTTGTCCCACGTTGTCCCACGTTGTCCCACGATGTCCCACGTTGTCCCACGTTGTCCCACGTTGTCCCACGTTGTCCCACGTTGTCCCACGTTGTCCCACGTTGTCCCACGTTGTCCCACGTTGTCCCACGTTGTCCCACGTTGTCCCACGGTGTCCAACGATGTCCAACGGTGTCCAACGGTGTCCCACGGTGTCCAACGGTGTCCCACGTTGTCCCACGTTGTCCCACGTTGTCCCACGTTGTCCCACGTTGTCCCACGTTGTCCCACGTTGTCCCACGTTGTCCCACGTTGTCCAACGATGTCCAACGGTGTCCCACGTTGTCCCACGTTGTTCCATGGTTTCCCACGTTGTCGCACGTTGTCCCACGTTGTCCCACGGTGTCCAACGATGTCCAACGGTGTCCAACGGTGTCCAACGGTGTCCAACGGTGTCCCACGTTGTCCCACGTTGTCCCACGTTGTCCCACGATGTCCCACGTTGTCCCACGTTGTCCCACGTTGTCCCACGTTGTCCCACGTTGTCCCACGTTGTCCCACGGTGTCCAACGATGTCCAACGGTGTCCAACGGTGTCCAACGGTGTCCAACGATGTCCAACGATGTCCAACGATGTCCAACGGTGTCCAACGATGTCCAACGATGTCCAACGGTGTCCCACGATGTCCAACGATGTCCAACGATGTCCAACGGTGTCCAACGATGTCCAACGGTGTCCAACGATGTCCAACGATGTCCAACGGTGTCCCACGATGTCCAACGATGTCCAACGATGTCCAACGGTGTCCAACGGTGTCCAACGGTGTCCCACGGTGTCCAACGGTGTTCCACGATGTCCCACGTTGTCCAACGGTGTCCAACGGTGTCCAACGATGTCCAACGATGTCCAACGGTGTCCCACGATGTCCCACGTTGTCCCACGTTGTCCCACGTTGTCCCACGTTGTCCCACGGTGTCCAACGATGTCCAACGGTGTCCAGCGATGTCCAACGATGTCCCACGTTGTCCCACGTTTTCCCACGTTGTCCCACGTTGTCCCACGGTGTCCAACGATGTCCAACGATGTCCAACGGTGTCCCACGTTGTCCCACGTTGTTCCATGGTTTCCCACGTTGTCCCACGTTGTCCCACGTTGTCCCACGATGTCCCACGTTGTCCCACGTTGTCCCACGTTGTCCCACGTTGTCCCACGGTGTCCAACGATGTCCAACGGTGTCCAACGGTGTCCCACGGTGTCCAACGGTGTCCCACGTTGTCCCACGTTGTCCCACGTTGTCCCACGTTGTCCCACGTTGTCCCACGATGTCCCACGTTGTCCCACGTTGTCCGACGTTGTCCGACGTTGTCCCACGTTGTCCCACGTTGTCCCACGGTGTCCCACGATGTCCCACGTTGTCCCACGTTGTCCCACGTTGTCCCACGATGTCCCACGTTGTCCCACGTTGTCCCACGGTGTCCAACGATGTCCAACGGTGTCCAGCGATGTCCAACGGTGTCCCACGTTGTCCCACGTTTTCCCACGTTGTCCCACGTTGTCCCACGTTGTCCCACGTTGTCCCACGTTGTCCCACGTTGTCCCACGTTGTCCCACGTTGTCCCACGATGTCCCACGTTGTCCCACGTTGTCCCACGTTGTCCCACGTTGTCCCACGTTGTCCCACGTTGTCCCACGTTGTCCCACGTTGTCCCACGTTGTCCCACGTTGTCCCACGTTGTCCCACGGTGTCCAACGATGTCCAACGGTGTCCAACGGTGTCCCACGGTGTCCAACGGTGTCCCACGTTGTCCCACGTTGTCCCACGTTGTCCCACGTTGTCCCACGTTGTCCCACGTTGTCCCACGTTGTCCCACGTTGTCCAACGGTGTCCCACGTTGTCCCACGTTGTTCCATGGTTTCCCACGTTGTCCCACGTTGTCCCACGTTGTCCCACGGTGTCCAACGATGTCCAACGGTGTCCAACGGTGTCCAACGGTGTCCAACGGTGTCCAACGGTGTCCCACGTTGTCCCACGTTGTCCCACGTTGTCCCACGGTGTCCAACGATGTCCAACGGTGTCCCACGTTGTCCCACGTTGTCCCACGTTGTCCCACGTTGTCCCACGTTGTCCCACGATGTCCCACGTTGTCCCACGTTGTCCCACGTTGTCCCACGTTGTCCCACGTTGTCCCACGTTGTCCCACGTTGTCCCACGTTGTCCCACGTTGTCCCACGTTGTCCCACGTTGTCCCACGTTGTCCCACGGTGTCCAACGGTGTCCAACGATGTCCCACGTTGTCCCACGTTGTCCCACGTTGTCCCACGTTGTCCCACGATGTCCCACGTTGTCCCACGTTGTCCCACGTTGTCCCACGTTGTCCCACGATGTCCCACGTTGTCCCACGTTGTCCCACGTTGTCCCACGTTGTCCCACGGTGTCCAACGATGTCCAACGGTGTCCAGCGATGTCCAACGGTGTCCCACGTTGTCCCACGTTTTCCCACGTTGTCCCACGTTGTCCCACGGTGTCCAACGATGTAAAACGATGTCCAACGGTGTCCCACGTTGTCCCACGTTGTTCCGTGGTTTCCCACGTTGTCCCACGTTGTCCCACGTTGTCCCACGGTGTCCAACGATGTCCAACGGTGTCCAACGGTGTCCAACGGTGTCCAACGGTGTCCCACGTTGTCCCACGTTGTCCCACGTTGTCCCACGATGTCCCACGTTGTCCCACGTTGTCCAACGATGTCCAACGGTGTCCCACGTTGTCCCACGTTGTGCCACGTTGTCCCACGTTGTCCCACGTTGTCCCACGTTGTCCCACGTTGTCCCACGTTGTCCCACGTTGTCCCACGTTGTCCCACGTTGTCCCACGTTGTCCCACGTTGTCCCACGTTGTCCCACGTTGTCCCACGTTGTCCCACGTTGTCCCACGTTGTCCCACGTTGTCGCACGATGTCCCACGTTGTCCCACGTTGTCCCACGTTGTCCCACGTTGTCCCACGTTGTCCCACGTTGTCCCACGTTGTCCCACGTTGTCCCACGTTGTCCCACGTTGTCCCACGGTGTCCAACGGTGTCCCACGATGTCCCACGTTGTCCCACGTTGTCCCACGTTGTCCCACGTTGTCCCACGTTGTCCCACGTTGTCCCACGGTGTCCAACGATGTCCAACGATGTCCAACGGTGTCCCACGTTGTCCCACGTTGTTCCATGGTTTCCCACGTTGTCCCACGTTGTCCCACGTTGTCCCACGGTGTCCAACGATGTCCAACGGTGTCCAACGGTGTCCAACGGTGTCCAACGGTGTCCCACGTTGTCCCACGTTGTCCCACGTTGTCCCACGTTGTCCCACGATGTCCCACGTTGTCCCACGTTGTCCCACGTTGTCCCACGATGTCCCACGTTGTCCCACGATGTCCCACGTTGTCCCACGTTGTCCCACGTTGTCCCACGTTGTCCCACGTTGTCCTACGATGTCCCACGTTGTCCCACGTTGTCCCACGTTGTCCCACGTTGTCCCACGGTGTCCAACGATGTCCAACGGTGTCCAACGGTGTTCCACGGTGTCCAACGGTGTCCCACGTTGTCCCACGTTGTCCCACGTTGTCCCACGTTGTCCCACGTTGTCCCACGATGTCCCACGTTGTCCCACGTTGTCCGACGTTGTCCCACGATGTCCCACGTTGTCCAACGGTGTCCAACGGTGTCCCACGATGTCCCACGTTGTCCCACGTTGTCCCACGTTGTCCCACGTTGTCCCACGTTGTCCCACGATGTCCCACGTTGTCCAACGGTGTCCAACGGTGTCCAACGATGTCCAACGATGTCCAACGGTGTCCCACGATGTCCCACGTTGTCCCACGTTGTCCCACGTTGTCCCACGTTGTCCCACGTTGTCCAACGATGTCCAACGGTGTCCCACGTTGTCCCACGTTGTTCCATGGTTTCCCACGTTGTCCCACGTTGTCCCACGTTGTCCCACGTTGTCCCACGTTGTCCCACGATGTCCCACGTTGTCCCACGTTGTCCCACGTTGTCCCACGTTGTCCCACGATGTCCCACGTTGTCCCACGTTGTCCCACGTTGTCCCACGTTGTCCCACGGTGTCCAACGATGTCCAACGGTGTCCAACGGTGTCCCACGGTGTCCAACGGTGTCCCACGTTGTCCCACGTTGTCCCACGTTGTCCCACGTTGTCCCACGTTGTCCCACGGTGTCCAACGATGTCCAACGGTGTCCAGCGATGTCCAACGATGTCCCACGTTGTCCCACGTTTTCCCACGTTGTCCCACGTTGTCCCACGGTGTCCAACGATGTCCAACGATGTCCAACGGTGTCCCACGTTGTCCCACGTTGTTCCATGGTTTCCCACGTTGTCCCACGTTGTCCCACGTTGTCCCACGGTGTCCAACGATGTCCAACGGTGTCCCACGTTTTCCAACGGTGTCCCACGTTGTCCCACGTTGTCCCACGTTGTCCCACGTTGTCCCACGGTGTCCAACGGTGTCCAACGATGTCCCACGTTGTCCCACGTTGTCCCACGTTGTCCCACGTTGTCCCACGAAGTCCCACGTTGTCCCACGTTGTCCCACGTTGTCCCACGTTGTCCCACGATGTCCCACGTTGTCCCACGTTGTCCCACGTTGTCCCACGTTGTCCCACGGTGTCCAACGATGTCCAACGGTGTCCAGCGATGTCCAACGGTGTCCCACGTTGTCCCACGTTTTCCCACGTTGTCCCACGTTGTCCCACGGTGTCCAACGATGTAAAACGATGTCCAACGGTGTCCCACGTTGTCCCACGTTGTCCCGTGGTTTCCCACGTTGTCCCACGTTGTCCCACGTTGTCCCACGGTGTCCAACGATGTCCAACGGTGTCCAACGGTGTCCAACGGTGTCCAACGGTGTCCCACGTTGTCCCACGTTGTCCCACGTTGTCCCACGATGTCCCACGTTGTCCCACGTTGTCCCACGTTGTCCCACGTTGTCCCACGATGTCCCACGTTGTCCCACGTTGTCCCACGTTGTCCCACGTTGTCCGACGTTGTCCCACGTTGTCCCACGTTGTCCCACGTTGTCCCACGTTGTCCCACGTTGTCCCACGTTGTCCCACGGTGTCCAACGATGTCCAACGGTGTCCAACGGTGTCCCACGTTGTCCCACGTTGTCCCACGTTGTCCCACGTTGTCCCACGTTGTCCCACGTTGTCCCACGTTGTCCCACGTTGTCCAACGATGTCCAACGGTGTCCCACGTTGTCCCACGTTGTGCCACGTTGTCCCACGTTGTCCCACGTTGTCCCACGTTGTCCCACGTTGTCCCACGTTGTCCCACGTTGTCCCACGTTGTCCCACGTTGTCCCACGTTGTCCCACGTTGTCCCACGTTGTCCCACGTTGTCCCACGTTGTCCCACGTTGTCCCACGTTGTCCCACGTTGTCGCACGATGTCCCACGTTGTCCCACGTTGTCCCACGTTGTCCCACGTTGTCCCACGTTGTCCCACGTTGTCCCACGTTGTCCCACGTTGTCCCACGGTGTCCAACGGTGTCCCACGTTGTCCCACGTTGTCCCACGTTGTCCCACGTTGTCCCACGTTGTCCCACGTTGTCCCACGTTGTCCCACGGTGTCCAACGATGTCCAACGATGTCCAACGGTGTCCCACGTTGTCCCACGTTGTTCCATGGTTTCCCACGTTGTCCCACGTTGTCCCACGTTGTCCCACGGTGTCCAACGATGTCCAACGGTGTCCAACGGTGTCCAACGGTGTCCAACGGTGTCCCACGTTGTCCCACGTTGTCCCACGTTGTCCCACGTTGTCCCACGATGTCCCACGTTGTCCCACGTTGTCGCACGTTGTCCCACGATGTCCCACGTTGTCCCACGATGTCCCACGTTGTCCCACGTTGTCCCACGTTGTCCCACGTTGTCCCACGTTGTCCTACGATGTCCCACGTTGTCCCACGTTGTCCCACGTTGTCCCACGTTGTCCCACGGTGTCCAACGATGTCCAACGGTGTCCAACGGTGTTCCACGGTGTCCAACGGTGTCCCACGTTGTCCCACGTTGTCCCACGTTGTCCCACGTTGTCCCACGTTGTCCCACGATGTCCCACGTTGTCCCACGTTGTCCGACGTTGTCCCACGTTGTCCCACGTTGTCCCACGTTGTCCCACGGTGTCCCACGATGTCCCACGTTGTCCCACGTTGTCCCACGTTGTCCCACGATGTCCCACGTTGTCCCACGTTGTCCCACGGTGTCCAACGATGTCCAACGGTGTCCAGCGATGTCCAACGGTGTCCCACGTTGTCCCACGTTTTCCCACGTTGTCCCACGTTGTCCCACGTTGTCCCACGTTGTCCCACGTTGTCCCACGTTGTTCCATGGTTTCCCACGTTGTCGCACGTTGTCCCACGTTGTCCCACGGTGTCCCACGGTGTCCAACGATGTCCAACGGTGTCCCACGTTGTCCCACGTTGTCCCACGTTGTCCCACGTTGTCCCACGTTGTCCCACGTTGTCCCACGTTGTCCCACGTTGTCCCACGTTGTCCCACGTTGTCCCACGTTGTCCCACGTTGTCCCACGTGGTCCCACGTTGTCCCACGTTGTCCCACGGTGTCCAACGATGTCCAACGGTGTCCCACGTTGTCCCACGTTGTCCCACGTTGTCCCACGATGTCCCACGTTGTCCCACGTTGTCCCACGTTGTCCCACGTTGTCCCACGATGTCCCACGTTGTCCCACGTTGTCCCACGTTGTCCCACGTTGTCCGACGTTGTCCCACGATGTCCCACGTTGTCCAACGGTGTCCAACGGTGTCCCACGGTGTCCAACGGTGTCCCACGTTGTCCCACGTTGTCCCACGTTGTCCCACGTTGTCCCACGATGTCCCACGTTGTCCAACGGTGTCCAACGGTGTCCAACGATGTCCAACGATGTCCAACGGTGTCCCACGATGTCCCACGTTGTCCCACGTTGTCCCACGTTGTCCCACGTTGTCCCACGTTGTCCAACGATGTCCAACGGTGTCCCACGTTGTCCCACGTTGTTCCATGGTTTCCCACGTTGTCCCACGTTGTCCCACGTTGTCCCACGTTGTCCCACGTTGTCCCACGATGTCCCACGTTGTCCCACGTTGTCCCACGTTGTCCCACGTTGTCCCACGATGTCCCACGTTGTCCCACGTTGTCCCACGTTGTCCCACGTTGTCCCACGGTGTCCAACGATGTCCAACGGTGTCCAACGGTGTCCCACGGTGTCCAACGGTGTCCCACGTTGTCCCACGTTGTCCCACGTTGTCCCACGTTGTCCCACGTTGTCCCACGTTGTCCCACGGTGTCCAACGATGTCCAACGGTGTCCAGCGATGTCCAACGATGTCCCACGTTGTCCCACGTTTTCCCACGTTGTCCCACGTTGTCCCACGGTGTCCAACGATGTCCAACGATGTCCAACGGTGTCCCACGTTGTCCCACGTTGTTCCATGGTTTCCCACGTTGTCCCACGTTGTCCCACGTTGTCCCACGGTGTCCAACGATGTCCAACGGTGTCCCACGTTTTCCAACGGTGTCCCACGTTGTCCCACGTTGTCCCACGTTGTCCCACGTTGTCCCACGATGTCCCACGTTGTCCCACGTTGTCCCACGTTGTCCCACGTTGTCCCACGTTGTCCCACGTTGTCCCACGTTGTCCCACGTTGTCCCACGTTGTCCCACGTTGTCCCACGTTGTCCCACGTTGTCCCACGGTGTCCAACGATGTCCAACGGTGTCCAACGGTGTCCCACGGTGTCCAACGGTGTCCCACGTTGTCCCACGTTGTCCCACGTTGTCCCACGTTGTCCCACGTTGTCCCACGTTGTCCCACGTTGTCCCACGTTGTCCCACGTTGTCCAACGATGTCCAACGGTGTCCCACGTTGTCCCACGTTGTTCCATGGTTTCCCACGTTGTCCCACGTTGTCCCACGTTGTCCCACGGTGTCCAACGATGTCCAACGGTGTCCAACGGTGTCCAACGGTGTCCAACGGTGTCCCACGTTGTCCCACGTTGTCCCACGTTGTCCCACGATGTCCCACGTTGTCCCACGTTGTCCCACGTTGTCCCACGTTGTCCCACGTTGTCCCACGTTGTCCCACGGTGTCCAACGATGTCCAACGGTGTCCAACGGTGTCCAACGGTGTCCAACGATGTCCAACGATGTCCAACGATGTCCAACGGTGTCCAACGATGTCCAACGATGTCCAACGGTGTCCCACGATGTCCAACGATGTCCAACGATGTCCAACGGTGTCCAACGATGTCCAACGGTGTCCAACGATGTCCAACGATGTCCAACGGTGTCCCACGATGTCCAACGATGTCCAACGATGTCCAACGGTGTCCCACGATGTCCCACGTTGTCCCACGTTGTCCCACGTTGTCCCACGTTGTCCCACGTTGTCCAACGATGTCCAACGGTGTCCCACGTTGTCCCACGTTGTTCCATGGTTTCCCACGTTGTCCCACGTTGTCCCACGTTGTCCCACGTTGTCCCACGTTGTCCCACGGTGTCCAACGATGTCCAACGGTGTCCCACGTTGTCCAACGGTGTCCCACGTTGTCCCACGTTGTCCCACGTTGTCCCACGTTGTCCCACGATGTCCCACGTTGTCCCACGTTGTCCCACATTGTCCCACGTTGTCCCACGTTGTCCCACGTGGTCCCACGTTGTCCCACGTTGTCCCACGTTGTCCCACGTTGTCCCACGATGTCCCACGTTGTCCCACGTTGTCCCACGTTGTCCCACGATGTCCCACGATGTCCCACGTTGTCCCACGTTGTCCCACGTTGTCCCACGTTGTCCCACGATGTCCCACGTTGTCCCACGTTGTCCCACGTTGTCCCACGTTGTCCCACGGTGTCCAACGATGTCCAACGGTGTCCAACGGTGTCCCACGGTGTCCAACGGTGTCCCACGTTGTCCCACGTTGTCCCACGTTGTCCCACGTTGTCCCACGGTGTCCAACGATGTCCAACGGTGTCCAACGGTGTCCCACGGTGTCCAACGGTGTCCCACGTTGTCCCACGTTGTCCCACGTTGTCCCACGTTGTCCCACGATGTCCCACGTTGTCCCACGTTGTCCCACGGTGTCCAACGATGTCCAACGGTGTCCAGCGATGTCCAACGGTGTCCCACGTTGTCCCACGTTTTCCCACGTTGTCCCACGTTGTCCCACGTTGTCCCACGTTGTCCCACGTTGTCCCACGTTGTCCCACGTTGTCCCACGTTGTCCCACGTTGTCCCACGTTGTCCCACGGTGTCCAACGATGTCCAACGGTGTCCAGCGATGTCCAACGGTGTCCCACGTTGTCCCACGTTTTCCCACGTTGTCCCACGTTGTCCCACGGTGTCCAACGATGTCCAACGATGTCCAACGGTGTCCCACGTTGTCCCACGTTGTTCCATGGTTTCCCACGTTTTCCCACGTTGTCCCACGTTGTCCCACGGTGTCCAACGATGTCCAACGGTGTCCAGCGATGTCCAACGGTGTCCCACGTTGTCCCACGTTTTCCCACGTTGTCCCACGTTGTCCCACGGTGTCCAACGATGTCCAACGATGTCCAACGGTGTCCCACGTTGTCCCACGTTGTCCAACGGTGTCCCACGTTGTCGCACGATGTCCCACGTTGTCCCACGTTGTCCCACGTTGTCCCACGTTGTCCCACGTTGTCCCACGTTGTCCCACGGTGTCCAACGATGTCCAACGATGTCCAACGGTGTCCCACGTTGTCCCACGTTGTTCCATGGTTTCCCACGTTGTCCCACGTTGTCCCACGTTGTCCCACGGTGTCCAACGATGTCCAACGGTGTCCAACGGTGTCCAACGGTGTCCAACAGTGTCCCACGTTGTCCCACGTTGTCCCACGTTGTCCCACGTTGTCCCACGATGTCCCACGTTGTCCCACGTTGTCGCACGTTGTCCCACGATGTCCCACGTTGTCCCACGTTGTCCCACGTTGTCCCACGTTGTCCTACGATGTCCCACGTTGTCCCACGTTGTCCCACGTTGTCCCACGTTGTCCCACGGTGTCCAACGATGTCCAACGGTGTCCAACGGTGTTCCACGGTGTCCAACGGTGTCCCACGTTGTCCCACGTTGTCCCACGTTGTCCCACGTTGTCCCACGTTGTCCCACGTTGTCCCACGTTGTCCCACGATGTCCCACGTTGTCCCACGTTGTCCGACGTTGTCCCACGTTGTCCCACGTTGTCCCACGTTGTCCCACGGTGTCCCACGATGTCCCACGTTGTCCCACGTTGTCCCACGTTGTCCCACGATGTCCCACGTTGTCCCACGTTGTCCCACGGTGTCCAACGATGTCCAACGGTGTCCAGCGATGTCCAACGGTGTCCCACGTTGTCCCACGTTTTCCCACGTTGTCCCACGTTGTCCCACGTTGTCCCACGTTGTCCCACGTTGTCCCACGTTGTCCCACGTTGTCCCACGTTGTTCCATGGTTTCCCACGTTGTCGCACGTTGTCCCACGTTGTCCCACGGTGTCCCACGGTGTCCAACGATGTCCAACGGTGTCCCACGTTGTCCCACGTTGTCCCACGTTGTCCCACGTTGTCCCACGTTGTCCCACGTTGTCCCACGTTGTCCCACGTTGTCCCACGTTGTCCCACGTTGTCCCACGTTGTCCCACGTTGTCCCACGTGGTCCCACGTTGTCCCACGTTGTCCCACGGTGTCCAACGATGTCCAACGGTGTCCCACGTTGTCCCACGTTGTCCCACGTTGTCCCACGTTGTCCCACGTTGTCCGACGTTGTCCCACGATGTCCCACGTTGTCCAACGGTGTCCAACGGTGTCCCACGGTGTCCAACGGTGTCCCACGTTGTCCCACGTTGTCCCACGTTGTCCCACGTTGTCCCACGATGTCCCACGTTGTCCAACGGTGTCCAACGGTGTCCAACGATGTCCAACGATGTCCAACGGTGTCCCACGATGTCCCACGTTGTCCCACGTTGTCCCACGTTGTCCCACGTTGTCCCACGTTGTCCAACGATGTCCAACGGTGTCCCACGTTGTCCCACGTTGTTCCATGGTTTCCCACGTTGTCCCACGTTGTCCCACGTTGTCCCACGTTGTCCCACGTTGTCCCACGGTGTCCCACGGTGTCCAACGATGTCCAACGGTGTCCCACGTTGTCCCACGTTGTCCCACGTTGTCCCACGTTGTCCCACGTTGTCCCGCGTTGTCCCACGTTGTCCCACGTTGTCCCACGTTGTCCCACGTTGTCCCACGTGGTCCCACGTTGTCCCACGTTGTCCCACGGTGTCCAACGATGTCCCACGTTGTCCCACGTGGTCCCACGTTGTCCCACGTTGTCCCACGTTGTCCCACGTTGTCCCACGATGTCCCACGTTGTCCCACGTTGTCCCACGTTGTCCCACGATGTCCCACGTTGTCCCACGTTGTCCCACGTTGTCCCACGTTGTCCCACGATGTCCCACGTTGTCCCACGTTGTCCCACGTTGTTCCACGTTGTCCCACGATGTCCCACGTTGTCCCACGTTGTCCCACGTTGTCCCACGTTGTCCCACGGTGTCCAACGATGTCCAACGGTGTCCAACGGTGTCCCACGGTGTCCAACGGTGTCCCACGTTGTCCCACGTTGTCCCACGTTGTCCCACGTTGTCCCACGTTGTCCCACGTTGTCCCACGGTGTCCAACGATGTCCAACGGTGTCCAGCGATGTCCAACGATGTCCCACGTTGTCCCACGTTTTCCCACGTTGTCCCACGTTGTCCCACGGTGTCCAACGATGTCCAACGATGTCCAACGGTGTCCCACGTTGTCCCACGTTGTTCCATGGTTTCCCACGTTGTCCCACGTTGTCCCACGTTGTCCCACGGTGTCCAACGATGTCCAACGGTGTCCCACGTTGTCCAACGGTGTCCCACGTTGTCCCACGTTGTCCCACGTTGTCCCACGTTGTCCCACGATGTCCCACGTTGTCCCACGTTGTCCCACGTTGTCCCACGTTGTCCCACGTTGTCCCACGTTGTCCCACGTTGTCCCACGTTGTCCCACGTTGTCCCACGGTGTCCAACGATGTCCAACGGTGTCCAACGGTGTCCCACGGTGTCCAACGGTGTCCCACGTTGTCCCACGTTGTCCCACGTTGTCCCACGTTGTCCCACGTTGTCCCACGTTGTCCCACGTTGTCCCACGTTGTCCCACGTTGTCCAACGATGTCCAACGGTGTCCCACGTTGTCCCACGTTGTTCCATGGTTTCCCACGTTGTCCCACGTTGTCCCACGTTGTCCCACGGTGTCCAACGATGTCCAACGGTGTCCAACGGTGTCCAACGGTGTCCAACGGTGTCCCACGTTGTCCCACGTTGTCCCACGTTGTCCCACGATGTCCCACGTTGTCCCACGTTGTCCCACGTTGTCCCACGTTGTCCCACGTTGTCCCACGTTGTCCCACGGTGTCCAACGATGTCCAACGGTGTCCAACGGTGTCCAACGGTGTCCAACGATGTCCAACGATGTCCAACGATGTCCAACGGTGTCCAACGATGTCCAACGATGTCCAACGGTGTCCCACGATGTCCAACGATGTCCAACGATGTCCAACGGTGTCCAACGATGTCCAACGGTGTCCAACGATGTCCAACGATGTCCAACGGTGTCCCACGATGTCCAACGATGTCCAACGATGTCCAACGGTGTCCAACGGTGTCCAACGGTGTCCCACGGTGTCCAACGGTGTCCCACGTTGTCCCACGTTGTCCCACGTTGTCCCACGTTGTCCCACGATGTCCCACGTTGTCCAACGGTGTCCAACGGTGTCCAACGATGTCCAACGATGTCCAACGGTGTCCCACGATGTCCCACGTTGTCCCACGTTGTCCCACGTTGTCCCACGTTGTCCCACGTTGTCCAACGATGTCCAACGGTGTCCCACGTTGTCCCACGTTGTTCCATGGTTTCCCACGTTGTCCCACGTTGTCCCACGTTGTCCCACGTTGTCCCACGTTGTCCCACGGTGTCCAACGATGTCCAACGGTGTCCCACGTTGTCCAACGGTGTCCCACGTTGTCCCACGTTGTCCCACGTTGTCCCACGTTGTCCCACGATGTCCCACGTTGTCCCACGTTGTCCCACATTGTCCCACGTTGTCCCACGTTGTCCCACGTGGTCCCACGTTGTCCCACGTTGTCCCACGTTGTCCCACGTTGTCCCACGATGTCCCACGTTGTCCCACGTTGTCCCACGTTGTCCCACGATGTCCCACGTTGTCCCACGTTGTCCCACGTTGTCCCACGTTGTCCCACGATGTCCCACGTTGTCCCACGTTGTCCCACGTTGTCCCACGTTGTCCCACGGTGTCCAACGATGTCCAACGGTGTCCAACGGTGTCCCACGGTGTCCAACGGTGTCCCACGTTGTCCCACGTTGTCCCACGTTGTCCCACGTTGTCCCACGTTGTCCCACGATGTCCCACGTTGTCCCACGTTGTCCGACGTTGTCCCACGTTGTCCCACGTTGTCCCACGTTGTCCCACGGTGTCCCACGATGTCCCACGTTGTCCCACGTTGTCCCACGTTGTCCCACGATGTCCCACGTTGTCCCACGTTGTCCCACGGTGTCCAACGATGTCCCACGTTGTCCCACGTTGTCCCACGTTGTCCCACGATGTCCCACGTTGTCCCACGTTGTCCCACGTTGTCCCACGTTGTCCCACGTTGTCCCCGGTTGTCCCACGTTGTCCCACGTTGTCCCACGTTGTCCCACGTTGTCCCACGGTGTCCAACGATGTCCAACGGTGTCCCACGTTGTCCCACGTTGTCCCACGTTGTCCCACGGTGTCCAACGATGTCCAACGGTGTCCAACGGTGTCCCACGGTGTCCAACGGTGTCCCACGTTGTCCCACGTTGTCCCACGTTGTCCCACGTTGTCCCACATTGTCCCACGTTGTCCCACTTTGTCCCACGTTGTCCCACGTTGTCCCACGTTGTCCCACGTTGTCCCACGTTGTCCCACGTTGTCCCACGTTGTCCCACGTTGTCCCACGGTGTCCAACGATGTCCAACGGTGTCCAACGGTGTCCCACGGTGTCCAACGGTGTCCCACGTTGTCCCACGTTGTCCCACGTTGTCCCACGTTGTCCCACGTTGTCCAACGATGTCCAACGGTGTCCCACGTTGTCCCACGTTGTTCCATGGTTTCCCACGTTGTCCCACGTTGTCCCACGTTGTCCCACGTTGTCCCACGTTGTCCCACGGTGTCCAACGATGTCCAACGGTGTCCCACGTTGTCCAACGGTGTCCCACGTTGTCCCACGTTGTCCCACGTTGTCCCACGTTGTCCCACGATGTCCCACGTTGTCCCACGGTGTCCAACGATGTCCAACGGCGTCCCACGTTGTCCCACGTTGTCCCACGTTGTCCCACGTTGTCCCACGTTGTCCCACGATGTCCCACGTTGTCCCACGTTGTCCCACGTTGTCCCACGTTGTCCCACGTTGTCCCACGTTGTCCCACGTTGTCCCACGTTGTCCCACGTTGTCCCACGGTGTCCAACGATGTCCAACGGTGTCCAGCGATGTCCAACGGTGTCCCACGTTGTCCCACTTTGTCCCACGTTGTCCCACGTTGTCCCACGTTGTCCCACGTTGTCCCACGTTGTCCCACGTTGTCCCACGTTGTCCCACGTTGTCCCACGGTGTCCAACGATGTCCAACGGTGTCCCACGTTGTCCCACGATGTCCCACGTTGTCCCACGTTGTCCGACGTTGTCCCACGTTGTCCCACGTTGTCCCCGGTTGTCCCACGTTGTCCCACGTTGTCCCACGTTGTCCCACGTTGTCCCACGGTGTCCAACGATGTCCAACGGTGTCCCACGTTGTCCCACGTTGTCCCACGTTGTCCCACGGTGTCCAACGATGTCCAACGGTGTCCAACGGTGTCCCACGGTGTCCAACGGTGTCCCACGTTGTCCCACGTTGTCCCACGTTGTCCCACGTTGTCCCACATTGTCCCACGTTGTCCCACTTTGTCCCACGTTGTCCCACGTTGTCCCACGTTGTCCCACGTTGTCCCACGTTGTCCCACGTTGTCCCACGTTGTCCCACGTTGTCCCACGGTGTCCAACGATGTCCAACGGTGTCCAACGGTGTCCCACGGTGTCCAACGGTGTCCCACGTTGTCCCACGTTGTCCCACGTTGTCCCACGTTGTCCAACGATGTCCAACGGTGTCCCACGTTGTCCCACGTTGTTCCATGGTTTCCCACGTTGTCCCACGTTGTCCCACGTTGTCCCACGTTGTCCCACGTTGTCCCACGGTGTCCAACGATGTCCAACGGTGTCCCACGTTGTCCAACGGTGTCCCACGTTGTCCCACGTTGTCCCACGTTGTCCCACGTTGTCCCACGATGTCCCACGTTGTCCCACGGTGTCCAACGATGTCCAACGGTGTCCCACGTTGTCCCACGTTGTCCCACGTTGTCCCACGTTGTCCCACGTTGTCCCACGTTGTCCCACGTTGTCCCACGTTGTCCCACGTTGTCCCACGTTGTCCCACGTTGTCCCACGTTGTCCCACGTTGTCCCACGTTGTCCCACGTTGTCCCACGGTGTCCAACGATGTCCAACGGTGTCCAGCGATGTCCAACGGTGTCCCACGTTGTCCCACGTTGTCCCACGTTGTCCCACGTTGTCCCACGTTGTCCCACGTTGTCCCACGTTGTCCCACGTTGTCCCACGTTGTCCCACGTTGTCCCACGTTGTCCCACGATGTCCCACGTTGTCCCACGTTGTCCCACGTTGTCCCACGTTGTCCCACGTTGTCCCACGTTGTCCCACGGTGTCCAACGATGTCCAACGGTGTCCAACGGTGTCCAACGGTGTCCAACGATGTCCAACGATGTCCAACGATGTCCAACGGTGTCCAACGATGTCCAACGATGTCCAACGGTGTCCCACGATGTCCAACGATGTTCAACGATGTCCAACGGTGTCCAACGATGTCCAACGGTGTCCAACGATGTCCAACGATGTCCAACGGTGTCCCACGATGTCCAACGATGTCCAACGATGTCCAACGGTGTCCAACGGTGTCCAACGGTGTCCCACGGTGTCCAACGGTGTCCCACGTTGTCCCACGTTGTCCCACGTTGTCCCACGTTGTCCCACGATGTCCCACGTTGTCCAACGGCGTCCAACGGTGTCCAACGATGTCCAACGATGTCCAACGGTGTCCCACGATGTCCAACGATGTCCAACGATGTCCAACGGTGTCCCACGTTGTCCCACGTTGTCCCACGTTGTCCCACGTTGTCCCACGTTGCCCCACGGTGTCCAACGATGTCCAACGGTGTCCAACGGTGTCCGACGGTGTCCAACGGTGTCCCACGTTGTCCCACGTTGTCCCACGTTGTCCCACGGTGTCCAACGATGTCCCACGATGTCCCACGTTGTCCCACGTTGTCCCACGTTGTCCCACGTTGTCCCACGTTGTCCCACGTTGTCCCACGGTGTCCAACGATGTCCAACGGTGTCCAACGGTGTCCAACGGTGTCCAACGATGTCCAACGATGTCCAACGATGTCCAACGGTGTCCAACGATGTCCAACGATGTCCCACGATGTCCCACGTTGTCCCACGTTGTCCCACGTTGTCCCACGGTGTCCAACGATGTCCAACGGTGTCCCACGTTGTCCCACGTTGTCCCACGTTGTCCCACGTTGTCCCACGTTGTCCCACGTTGTCCCACGTTGTCCCACGGTGTCCAACGGTGTCCAACGATGTCCAACGTTGTCCCACGTTGTCCCACGTTGTCCCACGTTGTCCCACGATGTCCCACGTTGTCCCACGTTGTCCCACGTTGTCCCACGGTGTCCAACGATGTCCAACGGTGTCCAACGGTGTCCAACGGTGTCCAACGGTGTCCCACGTTGTCCCACGTTGTCCCACGTTGTCCCACGGTGTCCAACGATGTCCAACGGTGTCCAGCGATGTCCAACGGTGTCCCACGTTGTCCCACGTTGTCCCACGTTGTCCCACGTTGTCCCACGTTGTCCCACGTTGTCCCACGTTGTCCCACGTTGTCCCACGTTGTCCCACGTTGTCCCACGTTGTCCCACGATGTCCCACGTTGTCCCACGTTGTCCCACGTTGTCCCACGTTGTCCCACGTTGTCCCACGTTGTCCCACGTTGTCCCACGGTGTCCAACGATGTCCAACGGTGTCCAACGGTGTCCAACGGTGTCCAACGATGTCCAACGATGTCCAACGATGTCCAACGGTGTCCAACGATGTCCAACGATGTCCAGCGGTGTCCCACGATGTCCAACGATGTCCAACGATGTCCAACGGTGTCCAACGATGTCCAACGGTGTCCAACGATGTCCAACGATGTCCAACGGTGTCCCACGATGTCCAACGATGTCCAACGATGTCCAACGGTGTCCAACGGTGTCCAACGGTGTCCCACGGTGTCCAACGGTGTCCCACGTTGTCCCACGTTGTCCCACGTTGTCCCACGTTGTCCCACGATGTCCCACGTTGTCCAACGGTGTCCAACGGTGTCCAACGATGTCCAACGATGTCCAACGGTGTCCCACGATGTCCAACGATGTCCAACGATGTCCAACGGTGTCCCACGTTGTCCCACGTTGTCCCACGTTGTCCCACGTTGTCCCACGTTGTCCCACGGTGTCCAACGATGTCCAACGGTGTCCAACGGTGTCCCACGGTGTCCAACGGTGTCCCACGTTGTCCCACGTTGTCCCACGTTGTCCCACGTTGTCCCACGTTGTCCAACGATGTCCAACGGTGTCCCACGTTGTCCCACGTTGTTCCATGGTTTCCCACGTTGTCCCACGTTGTCCCACGTTGTCCCACGTTGTCCCACGTTGTCCCACGGTGTCCCACGGTGTCCAACGATGTCCAACGGTGTCCCACGTTGTCCCACGTTGTCCCACGTTGTCCCACGTTGTCCCACGTTGTCCCACGTTGTCCCACGTTGTCCCACGTTGTCCCACGTTGTCCCACGTTGTCCCACGTGGTCCCACGTTGTCCCACGTTGTCCCACGTTGTCCCACGTTGTCCCACGTTGTCCCACGTTGTCCCACGTTGTCCCACGTTGTCCCACGTGGTCCCACGTTGTCCCACGTTGTCCCACGGTGTCCAACGATGTCCAACGGTGTCCCACGTTGTCCAACGGTGTCCCACGTTGTCCCACGTGGTCCCACGTTGTCCCACGTTGTCCCACGATGTCCCACGTTGTCCCACGTTGTCCCACGTTGTCCCACGTTGTCCCACGTTGTCCCACGTTGTCCCACGTTGTCCCACGTTGTCCCACGTTGTCCCACGTTGTACAACGATGTCCAACGGTGTCCCACGTTGTCCCACGTTGTTCCATGGTTTCCCACGTTGTCCCACGTTGTCCCACGGTGTCCAACGATGTCCAACGGTGTCCAACGGTGTCCAACGGTGTCCAACGGTGTCCCACGTTGTCCCACGTTGTCCCACGTTGTCCCACGGTGTCCAACGATGTCCAACGTTGTCCCACGTTGTCCCACGTTGTCCCACGATGTCCCACGTTGTCCCACGTTGTCCCACGTTGTCCCACGTTGTCCCGCGTTGTCCCACGTTGTCCCACGTTGTCCCACGTTGTCCCACGTTGTCCCACGTTGTCCCACGTTGTCCCACGTTGTCCCACGTTGTCCCACGTTGTCCCACGTTGTCCCACGGTGTCCAACGGTGTCCAACGATGTCCAACGTTGTCCCACGTTGTCCCACGTTGTCCCACGTTGTCCCACGATGTCCCACGTTGTCCCACGTTGTCCCACGTTGTCCCACGGTGTCCAACGATGTCCAACGGTGTCCAACGGTGTCCAACGGTGTCCAACGGTGTCCCACGTTGTCCCACGTTGTCCCACGGTGTCCAACGATGTCCAACGGTGTCCAGCGATGTCCAACGGTGTCCCACGTTGTCCCACGTTGTCCCACGTTGTCCCACGTTGTCCCACGTTGTCCCACGTTGTCCCACGTTGTCCCACGTTGTCCCACGTTGTCCCACGATGTCCAACGATGTCCAACGGTGTCCAACGGTGTCCAACGGTGTCCAACGATGTCCAACGATGTCCAACGATGTCCAACGGTGTCCAACGATGTCCAACGATGTCCAACGGTGTCCCACGATGTCCAACGATGTCCAACGATGTCCAACGGTGTCCAACGATGTCCAACGGTGTCCAACGATGTCCAACGATGTCCAACGGTGTCCCACGATGTCCAACGATGTCCAACGATGTCCAACGGTGTCCAACGGTGTCCAACGGTGTCCCACGGTGTCCAACGGTGTCCCACGTTGTCCCACGTTGTCCCACGTTGTCCCACGTTGTCCCACGATGTCCCACGTTGTCCAACGGTGTCCAACGGTGTCCAACGATGTCCAACGATGTCCAACGGTGTCCCACGATGTCCAACGATGTCCAACGATGTCCAACGGTGTCCCACGTTGTCCCACGTTGTCCCACGTTGTCCCACGTTGTCCCACGTTGTCCCACGGTGTCCAACGATGTCCAACGGTGTCCCACGTTGTCCAACGGTGTCCCACGTTGTCCCACGTTGTCCCACGTTGTCCCACGTTGTCCCACGTTGTCCCACGTTGTCCCACGTTGTCCCACGTTGTCCCACGTTGTCCCACGTTGTCCCACGTTGTCCCACGTTGTCCCACGGTGTCCAACGATGTCCAACGGTGTCCAACGGTGTCCCACGGTGTCCAACGGTGTCCCACGTTGTCCCACGTTGTCCCACGTTGTCCCACGTTGTCCCACGTTGTCCCACGTTGTCCAACGATGTCCAACGGTGTCCCACGTTGTCCCACGTTGTTCCATGGTTTCCCACGTTGTCCCACGTTGTCCCACGTTGTCCCACGTTGTCCCACGTTGTCCCACGGTGTCCCACGGTGTCCAACGATGTCCAACGGTGTCCCACGTTGTCCCACGTTGTCCCACGTTGTCCCACGGTGTCCCACGTTGTCCCACGGTGTCCCACGTTGTCCCACGTTGTCCCACGTTGTCCCACGTTGTCCCACGTTGTCCCACGTTGTCCCACGTTGTCCAACGATGTCCAACGGTGTCCCACGTTGTCCCACGTTGTTCCATGGTTTCCCACGTTGTCCCACGTTGTCCCACGTTGTCCCACGTTGTCCCACGTTGTCCCACGGTGTCCCACGGTGTCCAACGATGTCCAACGGTGTCCCACGTTGTCCCACGTTGTCCCACGTTGTCCCACGTTGTCCCACGTTGTCCCACGATGTCCCACGTTGTCCCACGTTGTCCCACGTTGTCCCACGTTGTCCCACGTTGTCCCACGTTGTCCCACGTTGTCCCACGTGGTCCCACGTTGTCCCACGTTGTCCCACGGTGTCCAACGATGTCCAGCGGTGTCCCACGTTGTCCAACGGTGTCCCACGTTGTCCCACGTTGTCCCACGTTGTCCCACGTTGTCCCACGATGTCCCACGTTGTCCCACGTTGTCCCACGTTGTCCCACGTTGTCCCACGTTGTCCCACGTTGTCCCACGTTCTCCCACGTTGTCCCACGTTGTCCCACGTTGTCCCACGGTGTCCAACGATGTCCAACGGTGTCCCACGTTGTCCCACGTTGTCCCACGTTGTCCCACGGTGTCCAACGATGTCCAACGGTGTCCAACGGTGTCCCACGGTGTCCAACGGTGTCCCACGTTGTCCCACGTTGTCCCACGTTGTCCCACGTTGTCCCACGTTGTCCCACGATGTCCCACGTTGTCCCACGTTGTCCCACGTTGTCCCACGTTGTCCCACGTTGTCCCACGTTGTCCCACGTTGTCCCACGGTGTCCAACGATGTCCAACGGTGTCCAACGGTGTCCAACGGTGTCCAACGATGTCCAACGATGTCCAACGATGTCCAACGGTGTCCAACGATGTCCAACGATGTCCAACGGTGTCCCACGATGTCCAACGATGTCCAACGATGTCCAACGATGTCCAACGGTGTCCCACGTTGTCCCACGTTGTCCCACGTTGTCCCACGTTGTCCCACGTTGTCCCACGGTGTCCAACGATGTCCAACGGTGTCCAACGGTGTCCCACGGTGTCCAACGGTGTCCCACGTTGTCCCACGTTGTCCCACGTTGTCCCACGTTGTCCCACGTTGTCCCACGATGTCCCACGTTGTCCCACGTTGTCCCACGTTGTCCCACGTTGTCCCACGTTGTCCCACGGTGTCCAACGATGTCCAACGGTGTCCAACGGTGTCCAACGGTGTCCAACGATGTCCAACGATGTCCAACGATGTCCCACGTTTTCCAACGGTGTCCCACGTTGTCCCACGTTGTCCCACGTTGTCCCACGTTGTCCCACGTTGTCCCACGTTGTCCCACGTTGTCCCACGTTGTCCCACGTTGTCCCACGTTGTCCCACGTTGTCCCACGTTGTCCCACGTTGTCCCACGTTGTCCCACGGTGTCCAACGATGTCCAACGGTGTCCAACGGTGTCCCACGGTGTCCAACGGTGTCCCACGTTGTCCCACGTTGTCCCACGTTGTCCCACGTTGTCCCACGTTGTCCCACGTTGTCCAACGATGTCCAACGGTGTCCCACGTTGTCCCACGTTGTTCCATGGTTTCCCACGTTGTCCCACGTTGTCCCACGTTGTCCCACGTTGTCCCACGTTGTCCCACGGTGTCCCACGTTGTCCCACGTTGTCCCACGTTGTCCCACGTTGTCCCACGTTGTCCCACGATGTCCCACGTTGTCCCACGTTGTCCCACGTTGTCCCACGTTGTCCCACGTTGTCCCACGTTGTCCCACGGTGTCCAACGGTGTCCAACGGTGTCCAACGGTGTCCAACGGTGTCCAACGATGTCCAACGATGTCCAACGTTGTCCAACGGTGTCCAACGATGTCCAACGATGTCCAACGGTGTCCCACGATG
Source organism: Bombus terrestris (assembly GCF_910591885.1). Classification (NCBI taxonomy): domain Eukaryota; kingdom Metazoa; phylum Arthropoda; class Insecta; order Hymenoptera; family Apidae; genus Bombus; species Bombus terrestris. Next base: position 141,875 of record NW_025963595.1, read on the forward strand.
TCCAACGATGTCCAACGATGTCCAACGATGTCCAACGGTGTCCCACGTTGTCCCACGTTGTCCCACGTTGTCCCACGTTGTCCCACGTTGTCCCACGGTGTCCAACGATGTCCAACGGTGTCCCACGTTGTCCAACGGTGTCCCACGTTGTCCCACGTTGTCCCACGTTGTCCCACGTTGTCCCACGTTGTCCCACGTTGTCCCACGTTGTCCCACGTTGTCCCACGTTGTCCCACGTTGTCCCACGTTGTCCCACGTTGTCCCACGTTGTCCCACGTTGTCCAACGGTGTCCCACGTTGTCCCACGTTGTCCCACGTTGTCCCACGTTGTCCCACGTTGTCCCACGTTGTCCCACGTTGTCCAACGATGTCCAACGGTGTCCCACGTTGTCCCACGTTGTTCCATGGTTTCCCACGTTGTCCCACGTTGTCCCACGTTGTCCCACGGTGTCCAACGATGTCCAACGGTGTCCAACGGTGTCCCACGTTGTCCCACGTTGTCCCACGGTGTCCAACGATGTCCAACGGTGTCCCACGTTGTCCAACGATGTCCAACGGTGTCCCACGTTGTCCCACGTTGTCCCACGTTGTCCCACGTTGTCCCACGTTGTCCCACGTTGTCCCACGATGTCCCACGTTGTCCCACGTTGTCCCACGTTGTCCCACGTTGTCCCACGATGTCCAACGATGTCCAACGATGTCCAACGGTGTCCAACGATGTCCAACGGTGTCCAACGATGTCCAACGATGTCCAACGGTGTCCCACGATGTCCAACGATGTCCAACGATGTCCAACGGTGTCCAACGGTGTCCAACGGTGTCCCACGGTGTCCAACGGTGTCCCACGTTGTCCCACGTTGTCCCACGTTGTCCCACGTTGTCCCACGATGTCCCACGTTGTCCAACGGTGTCCAACGGTGTCCAACGATGTCCAACGATGTCCAACGGTGTCCCACGATGTCCAACGATGTCCAACGATGTCCAACGGTGTCCCACGTTGTCCCACGTTGTCCCACGTTGTCCCACGTTGTCCCACGGTGTCCAACGATGTCCAACGATGTCCAACGGGGTCCAACGGTGTCCCACGGTGTCCAACGGTGTCCCACGTTGTCCCACGTTGTCCCACGTTGTCCCACGTTGTCCCACGTTGTCCCACGTTGTCCCACGTTGTCCAACGATGTCCAACGGTGTCCCACGTTGTCCCACGTTGTTCCATGGTTTCCCACGTTGTCCCACGTTGTCCCTCGTTGTCCCACGTTGTCCCACGTTGTCCCACGGTGTCCCACGGTGTCCAACGATGTCCAACGGTGTCCCACGTTGTCCCACGTTGTCCCACGTTGTCCCACGTTGTCCCACGGTGTCCAACGATGTCCAACGATGTCCAACGGGGTCCAACGGTGTCCCACGGTGTCCAACGGTGTCCCACGTTGTCCCACGTTGTCCCACGGTGTCCAACGATGTCCAACGATGTCCAACGGGGTCCAACGGTGTCCCACGGTGTCCAACGGTGTCCCACGTTGTCCCACGTTGTCCCACGTTGTCCCACGTTGTCCCACGTTGTCCCACGTTGTCCCACGTTGTCCAACGATGTCCAACGGTGTCCCACGTTGTCCCACGTTGTTCCATGGTTTCCCACGTTGTCCCACGTTGTCCCTCGTTGTCCCACGTTGTCCCACGTTGTCCCACGTTGTTCCATGGTTTCCCACGTTGTCCCACGTTGTCCCTCGTTGTCCCACGTTGTCCCACGTTGTCCCACGGTGTCCAACGATGTCCAACGATGTCCAACGGGGTCCAACGGTGTCCCACGGTGTCCAACGATGTCCAACGATGTCCAACGGTGTCCCACGATGTCCAACGATGTCCAACGATGTCCAACGGTGTCCAACGGTGTCCAACGGTGTCCCACGGTGTCCAACGGTGTCCCACGTTGTCCCACGTTGTCCCACGTTGTCCCACGTTGTCCCACGATGTCCCACGTTGTCCAACGGTGTCCAACGGTGTCCAACGATGTCCAACGATGTCCAACGGTGTCCCACGATGTCCCACGTTGTCCCACGTTGTCCCACGTTGTCCCACGTTGTCCCACGTTGTCCAACGATGTCCAACGGTGTCCCACGTTGTCCCACGTTGTTCCATGGTTTCCCACGTTGTCCCACGTTGTCCCACGTTGTCCCACGTTGTCCCACGTTGTCCCACGGTGTCCAACGATGTCCAACGGTGTCCCACGTTGTCCAACGGTGTCCCACGTTGTCCCACGTTGTCCCACGTTGTCCCACGTTGTCCCACGATGTCCCACGTTGTCCCACGTTGTCCCACATTGTCCCACGTTGTCCCACGTTGTCCCACGTGGTCCCACGTTGTCCCACGTTGTCCCACGTTGTCCCACGTTGTCCCACGATGTCCCACGTTGTCCCACGTTGTCCCACGTTGTCCCACGATGTCCCACGTTGTCCCACGTTGTCCCACGTTGTCCCACGTTGTCCCACGATGTCCCACGTTGTCCCACGTTGTCCCACGTTGTCCCACGTTGTCCCACGGTGTCCAACGATGTCCAACGGTGTCCAACGGTGTCCCACGGTGTCCAACGGTGTCCCACGTTGTCCCACGTTGTCCCACGTTGTCCCACGTTGTCCCACGTTGTCCCACGATGTCCCACGTTGTCCCACGTTGTCCGACGTTGTCCCACGTTGTCCCACGTTGTCCCACGTTGTCCCACGGTGTCCCACGATGTCCCACGTTGTCCCACGTTGTCCCACGTTGTCCCACGATGTCCCACGTTGTCCCACGTTGTCCCACGGTGTCCAACGATGTCCCACGTTGTCCCACGTTGTCCCACGTTGTCCCACGATGTCCCACGTTGTCCCACGTTGTCCGACGTTGTCCCACGTTGTCCCACGTTGTCCCCGGTTGTCCCACGGTGTCCCACGTTGTCCCACGTTGTCCCACGTTGTCCCACGGTGTCCAACGATGTCCAACGGTGTCCCACGTTGTCCCACGTTGTCCCACGTTGTCCCACGGTGTCCAACGATGTCCAACGGTGTCCAACGGTGTCCCACGGTGTCCAACGGTGTCCCACGTTGTCCCACGTTGTCCCACGTTGTCCCACGTTGTCCCACATTGTCCCACGTTGTCCCACTTTGTCCCACGTTGTCCCACGTTGTCCCACCTTGTCCCACGTTGTCCCACGTTGTCCCACGTTGTCCCACGTTGTCCCACGTTGTCCCACGGTGTCCAACGATGTCCAACGGTGTCCAACGGTGTCCCACGGTGTCCAACGGTGTCCCACGTTGTCCCACGTTGTCCCACGTTGTCCCACGTTGTCCCACGTTGTCCAACGATGTCCAACGGTGTCCCACGTTGTCCCACGTTGTTCCATGGTTTCCCACGTTGTCCCACGTTGTCCCACGTTGTCCCACGTTGTCCCACGTTGTCCCACGGTGTCCAACGATGTCCAACGGTGTCCCACGTTGTCCAACGGTGTCCCACGTTGTCCCACGTTGTCCCACGTTGTCCCACGTTGTCCCACGATGTCCCACGTTGTCCCACGTCGTCCCACGTTGTCCCACGTTGTCCCACGTTGTCCCACGATGTCCCACGTTGTCCCACGTTGTCCGACGTTGTCCCACGTTGTCCCACGTTGTCCCACGTTGTCCCACGGTGTCCCACGATGTCCCACGTTGTCCCACGTTGTCCCACGTTGTCCCACGATGTCCCACGTTGTCCCACGTTGTCCCACGGTGTCCAACGATGTCCCACGTTGTCCCACGTTGTCCCACGTTGTCCCACGATGTCCCACGTTGTCCCACGTTGTCCGACGTTGTCCCACGTTGTCCCACGTTGTCCCACGTTGTCCCACGTTGTCCCACGTTGTCCCACGTTGTCCCACGTTGTCCCACGTTGTCCCACGTTGTCCCACGGTGTCCAACGATGTCCAACGGTGTCCCACGTTGTCCAACGGTGTCCCACGTTGTCCCACGTTGTCCCACGTTGTCCCACGTTGTCCCACGTTGTCCCACGTTGTCCCACGGTGTCCAACGATGTCCAACGGTGTCCCACGTTGTCCCACGTTGTCCCACGTTGTCCCACGGTGTCCAACGATGTCCAACGGTGTCCAACGGTGTCCCACGGTGTCCAACGGTGTCCCACGTTGTCCCACGTTGTCCCACGTTGTCCCACGTTGTCCCACATTGTCCCACGTTGTCCCACTTTGTCCCACGTTGTCCCACGTTGTCCCACGTTGTCCCACGTTGTCCCACGTTGTCCCACGTTGTCCCACGTTGTCCCACGTTGTCCCACGGTGTCCAACGATGTCCAACGGTGTCCAACGGTGTCCCACGGTGTCCAACGGTGTCCCACGTTGTCCCACGTTGTCCCACGTTGTCCCACGTTGTCCCACGTTGTCCAACGATGTCCAACGGTGTCCCACGTTGTCCCACGTTGTTCCATGGTTTCCCACGTTGTCCCACGTTGTCCCACGTTGTCCCACGTTGTCCCACGTTGTCCCACGGTGTCCAACGATGTCCAACGGTGTCCCACGTTGTCCAACGGTGTCCCACGTTGTCCCACGTTGTCCCACGTTGTCCCACGTTGTCCCACGATGTCCCACGTTGTCCCACGGTGTCCAACGATGTCCAACGGTGTCCCACGTTGTCCCACGTTGTCCCACGTTGTCCCACGTTGTCCCACGTTGTCCCACGATGTCCCACGTTGTCCCACGTTGTCCCACGTTGTCCCACGTTGTCCCACGTTGTCCCACGTTGTCCCACGTTGTCCCACGTTGTCCCACGTTGTCCCACGGTGTCCAACGATGTCCAACGGTGTCCAGCGATGTCCAACGGTGTCCCACGTTGTCCCACGTTGTCCCACGTTGTCCCACGTTGTCCCACGTTGTCCCACGTTGTCCCACGTTGTCCCACGTTGTGCCACGTTGTCCCACGTTGTCCCACGTTGTCCCACGATGTCCCACGTAGTCCCACGTTGTCCCACGTTGTCCCACGTTGTCCCACGTTGTCCCACGTTGTCCCACGGTGTCCAACGATGTCCAACGGTGTCCAACGGTGTCCAACGGTGTCCAACGATGTCCAACGATGTCCAACGATGTCCAACGGTGTCCAACGATGTCCAACGATGTCCAACGGTGTCCCACGATGTCCAACGATGTCCAACGATGTCCAACGGTGTCCAACGATGTCCAACGGTGTCCAACGATGTCCAACGATGTCCAACGGTGTCCCACGATGTCCAACGATGTCCAACGATGTCCAACGGTGTCCAACGGTGTCCAACGGTGTCCCACGGTGTCCAACGGTGTCCCACGTTGTCCCACGTTGTCCCACGTTGTCCCACGTTGTCCCACGATGTCCCACGTTGTCCAACGGCGTCCAACGGTGTCCAACGATGTCCAACGATGTCCAACGGTGTCCCACGATGTCCAACGATGTCCAACGATGTCCAACGGTGTCCCACGTTGTCCCACGTTGTCCCACGTTGTCCCACGTTGTCCCACGTTGTCCCACGGTGTCCAACGATGTCCAACGGTGTCCAACGGTGTCCGACGGTGTCCAACGGTGTCCCACGTTGTCCCACGTTGTCCCACGTTGTCCCACGGTGTCCAACGATGTCCCACGATGTCCCACGTTGTCCCACGTTGTCCCACGTTGTCCCACGTTGTCCCACGTTGTCCCACGTTGTCCCACGGTGTCCAACGATGTCCAACGGTGTCCAACGGTGTCCAACGGTGTCCAACGATGTCCAACGATGTCCAACGATGTCCAACGGTGTCCAACGATGTCCAACGATGTCCCACGATGTCCCACGTTGTCCCACGTTGTCCCACGTTGTCCCACGGTGTCCCACGATGTCCAACGGTGTCCCACGTTGTCCCACGTTGTCCCACGTTGTCCCACGTTGTCCCACGTTGTCCCACGTTGTCCCACGTTGTCCCACGTTGTCCCACGTTATCCCACGTTGTCCCACGTTGTCCCACGTTGTCCCACGGTGTCCAACGGTGTCCAACGATGTCCAACGTTGTCCCACGTTGTCCCACGTTGTCCCACGTTGTCCCACGTTGTCCCACGTTGTCCCACGTTGTCCCACGTTGTCCCACGGTGTCCAACGATGTCCAACGGTGTCCAACGGTGTCCAACGGTGTCCAACGGTGTCCCACGTTGTCCCACGTTGTCCCACGTTGTCCCACGGTGTCCAACGATGTCCAACGGTGTCCAGCGATGTCCAACGGTGTCCCACGTTGTCCCACGTTGTCCCACGTTGTCCCACGTTGTCCCACGTTGTCCCACGTTGTCCCACGTTGTCCCACGTTGTCCCACGTTGTCCCACGATGTCCCACGTTGTCCCACGTTGTCCCACGTTGTCCCACGTTGTCCCACGTTGTCCCACGTTGTCCCACGGTGTCCAACGATGTCCAACGGTGTCCAACGGTGTCCAACGGTGTCCAACGATGTCCAACGATGTCCAACGATGTCCAACGGTGTCCAACGATGTCCAACGATGTCCAACGGTGTCCCACGTTGTCCCACGTTGTCCCACGTTGTCCCACGTTGTCCCACGTTGTCCCACGGTGTCCAACGGTGTCCAACGATGTCCAACGTTGTCCCACGTTGTCCCACGTTGTCCCACGTTGTCCCACGATGTCCCACGTTGTCCCACGTTGTCCCACGTTGTCCCACGGTGTCCAACGATGTCCAACGGTGTCCAACGATGTCCAACGATGTCCAACGGTGTCCCACGATGTCCAACGATGTCCAACGATGTCCAACGGTGTCCAACGGTGTCCAACGGTGTCCCACGGTGTCCAACGGTGTCCCACGTTGTCCCACGTTGTCCCACGTTGTCCCACGTTGTCCCACGATGTCCCACGTTGTCCAACGGTGTCCAACGGTGTCCAACGATGTCCAACGATGTCCAACGGTGTCCCACGATGTCCAACGATGTCCAACGATGTCCAACGGTGTCCCACGTTGTCCCACGTTGTCCCACGTTGTCCCACGTTGTCCCACGTTGTCCCACGGTGTCCCACGATGTCCAACGGTGTCCAACGGTGTCCCACGGTGTCCAACGGTGTCCCACGTTGTCCCACGTTGTCCCACGTTGTCCCACGTTGTCCCACGTTGTCCAACGATGTCCAACGGTGTCCCACGTTGTCCCACGTTGTTCCATGGTTTCCCACGTTGTCCCACGTTGTCCCACGTTGTCCCACGTTGTCCCACGTTGTCCCACGGTGTCCCACGGTGTCCAACGATGTCCAACGGTGTCCCACGTTGTCCAACGGTGTCCCACGTTGTCCCACGTTGTCCCACGTTGTCCCACGTTGTCCCACGTTGTCCCACGTTGTCCCACGTTGTCCCACGTTGTCCCACGTTGTCCCACGTTGTCCCACGTGGTCCCACGTTGTCCCACGATGTCCCACGTTGTCCCACGTTGTCCCACGTTGTCCCACGTTGTCCCACGTTGTCCCACGTTGTCCCACGTTGTCCCACGTTGTCCCACGTTGTCCCACGTTGTCCCACGTTGTCCCACGTTGTCCCACGGTGTCCAACGATGTCCAACGGTGTCCAGCGATGTCCAACGGTGTCCCACGTTGTCCCACGTTGTCCCACGTTGTCCCACGTTGTCCCACGTTGTCCCACGGTGTCCAACGATGTCCAACGGTGTCCAACGATGTCCCACGTTGTCCCACGTTGTCCCACGTTGTCCCACGTTGTCCCACGATGTCCCACGTTGTCCCACGTTGTCCCACGTTGTCCCACGTTGTCCCACGTTGTCCCACGTTGTCCCACGTTGTCCCACGTTGTCCCACGTTGTCCCACGTTGTCCCACGTTGTCCCACGGTGTCCAACGATGTCCAACGGTGTCCAACGGTGTCCCACGGTGTCCAACGGTGTCCCACGTTGTCCCACGTTGTCCCACGTTGTCCCACGTTGTCCCACGTTGTCCCACGTTGTCCAACGATGTCCAACGGTGTCCCACGTTGTCCCACGTTGTTCCATGGTTTCCCACGTTGTCCCACGTTGTCCCACGTTGTCCCACGTTGTCCCACGTTGTCCCACGGTGTCCCACGGTGTCCAACGATGTCCAACGGTGTCCCACGTTGTCCCACGTTGTCCCACGTTGTCCCACGTTGTCCCACGTTGTCCCACGTTGTCCCACGTTGTCCCACGTTGTCCCACGTTGTCCCACGTGGTCCCACGTTGTCCCACGTTGTCCCACGGTGTCCAACGATGTCCAACGGTGTCCCACGTTGTCCAACGGTGTCCCACGTTGTCCCACGTTGTCCCACGTTGTCCCACGTTGTCCCACGATGTCCCACGTTGTCCCACGTTGTCCCACGTTGTCCCACGTTGTCCCACGTTGTCCCACGTTGTCCCACGTTGTCCCACGTTGTCCCACGTTGTACAACGATGTCCAACGGTGTCCCACGTTGTCCCACGTTGTTCCATGGTTTCCCACGTTGTCCCACGTTGTCCCACGGTGTCCAACGATGTCCAACGGTGTCCAACGGTGTCCAACGGTGTCCAACGGTGTCCCACGTTGTCCCACGTTGTCCCACGTTGTCCCACGGTGTCCAACGTTGTCCAACGGTGTCCCACGTTGTCCCACGTTGTCCCACGTTGTCCCACGTTGTCCCACGTTGTCCCACGATGTCCCACGTTGTCCCACGTTGTCCCACGTTGTCCCACGTTGTCCCGCGTTGTCCCACGTTGTCCCACGTTGTCCCACGTTGTCCCACGTTGTCCCACGTTGTCCCACGTTGTCCCACGTTGTCCCACGTTGTCCCACGTTGTCCCACGTTGTCCCACGGTGTCCAACGGTGTCCAACGATGTCCAACGTTGTCCCACGTTGTCCCACGTTGTCCCACGTTGTCCCACGATGTCCCACGTTGTCCCACGTTGTCCCACGTTGTCCCACGGTGTCCAACGATGTCCAACGGTGTCCAACGGTGTCCAACGGTGTCCAACGGTGTCCCACGTTGTCCCACGTTGTCCCACGTTGTCCCACGGTGTCCAACGATGTCCAACGGTGTCCAGCGATGTCCAACGGTGTCCCACGTTGTCCCACGTTGTCCCACGTTGTCCCACGTTGTCCCACGTTGTCCCACGTTGTCCCACGTTGTCCCACGTTGTCCCACGATGTCCAACGATGTCCAACGGTGTCCAACGGTGTCCAACGGTGTCCCACGGTGTCCAACGGTGTCCCACGTTGTCCCACGTTGTCCCACGTTGTCCCACGTTGTCCCACGATGTCCCACGTTGTCCAACGGTGTCCAACGGTGTCCAACGATGTCCAACGATGTCCAACGGTGTCCCACGATGTCCAACGATGTCCAACGATGTCCAACGGTGTCCCACGTTGTCCCACGTTGTCCCACGTTGTCCCACGTTGTCCCACGTTGTCCCACGGTGTCCAACGATGTCCAACGGTGTCCCACGTTGTCCAACGGTGTCCCACGTTGTCCCACGTTGTCCCACGTTGTCCCACGTTGTCCCACGTTGTCCCACGTTGTCCCACGTTGTCCCACGTTGTCCCACGTTGTCCCACGTTGTCCCACGTTGTCCCACGGTGTCCAACGATGTCCAACGGTGTCCAACGGTGTCCCACGGTGTCCAACGGTGTCCCACGTTGTCCCACGTTGTCCCACGTTGTCCCACGTTGTCCCACGTTGTCCCACGTTGTCCAACGATGTCCAACGGTGTCCCACGTTGTCCCACGTTGTTCCATGGTTTCCCACGTTGTCCCACGTTGTCCCACGTTGTCCCACGTTGTCCCACGTTGTCCCACGGTGTCCCACGGTGTCCAACGATGTCCAACGGTGTCCCACGTTGTCCCACGTTGTCCCACGTTGTCCCACGTTGTCCCACGTTGTCCCACGATGTCCCACGTTGTCCCACGTTGTCCCACGTTGTCCCACGTTGTCCCACGTTGTCCCACGTTGTCCCACGTTGTCCCACGTGGTCCCACGTTGTCCCACGTTGTCCCACGGTGTCCAACGATGTCCAACGGTGTCCCACGTTGTCCAACGGTGTCCCACGTTGTCCCACGTTGTCCCACGTTGTCCCACGTTGTCCCACGATGTCCCACGTTGTCCCACGTTGTCCCACGTTGTCCCACGTTGTCCCACGTTGTCCCACGTTGTCCCACGTTCTCCCACGTTGTCCCACGTTGTCCCACGTTGTCCCACGGTGTCCAACGATGTCCAACGGTGTCCCACGTTGTCCCACGTTGTCCCACGTTGTCCCACGGTGTCCAACGATGTCCAACGGTGTCCAACGGTGTCCCACGGTGTCCAACGGTGTCCCACGTTGTCCCACGTTGTCCCACGTTGTCCCACGTTGTCCCACGTTGTCCCACGATGTCCCACGTTGTCCCACGTTGTCCCACGTTGTCCCACGTTGTCCCACGTTGTCCCACGTTGTCCCACGGTGTCCAACGATGTCCAACGGTGTCCAACGGTGTCCAACGGTGTCCAACGATGTCCAACGATGTCCAACGATGTCCAACGGTGTCCAACGATGTCCAACGATGTCCAACGGTGTCCCACGATGTCCAACGATGTCCAACGATGTCCAACGATGTCCAACGGTGTCCCACGTTGTCCCACGTTGTCCCACGTTGTCCCACGTTGTCCCACGTTGTCCCACGGTGTCCAACGATGTCCAACGGTGTCCAACGGTGTCCCACGGTGTCCAACGGTGTCCCACGTTGTCCCACGTTGTCCCACGTTGTCCCACGTTGTCCCACGTTGTCCCACGATGTCCCACGTTGTCCCACGTTGTCCCACGTTGTCCCACGTTGTCCCACGTTGTCCCACGGTGTCCAACGATGTCCAACGGTGTCCAACGGTGTCCAACGGTGTCCAACGATGTCCAACGATGTCCAACGATGTCCCACGTTGTCCAACGGTGTCCCACGTTGTCCCACGTTGTCCCACGTTGTCCCACGTTGTCCCACGTTGTCCCACGTTGTCCCACGTTGTCCCACGTTGTCCCACGTTGTCCCACGTTGTCCCACGTTGTCCCACGTTGTCCCACGTTGTCCCACGTTGTCCCACGGTGTCCAACGATGTCCAACGGTGTCCAACGGTGTCCCACGGTGTCCAACGGTGTCCCACGTTGTCCCACGTTGTCCCACGTTGTCCCACGTTGTCCCACGTTGTCCCACGTTGTCCAACGATGTCCAACGGTGTCCCACGTTGTCCCACGTTGTTCCATGGTTTCCCACGTTGTCCCACGTTGTCCCACGTTGTCCCACGTTGTCCCACGTTGTCCCACGTGGTCCCACGTTGTCCCACGTTGTCCCACGGTGTCCAACGATGTCCAACGGTGTCCCACGTTGTCCAACGGTGTCCCACGTTGTCCCACGTTGTCCCACGTTGTCCCACGTTGTCCCACGATGTCCCACGTTGTCCCACGTTGTCCCACTTTGTCCCACGTTGTCCCACGTTGTCCCACGTTGTCCCACGTTGTCCCACGTTGTCCCACGTTGTCCCACGTGGTCCCACGTTGTCCCACGTTGTCCCACGGTGTCCAACGATGTCCAACGGTGTCCCACGTTGTCCAACGGTGTCCCACGTTGTCCCACGTTGTCCCACGTTGTCCCACGTTGTCCCACGATGTCCCACGTTGTCCCACGTTGTCCCACGTTGTCCCACGTTGTCCCACGTTGTCCCACGTTGTCCCACGTTCTCCCACGTTGTCCCACGTTGTCCCACGTTGTCCCACGGTGTCCAACGATGTCCAACGGTGTCCCACGTTGTCCCACGTTGTCCCACGTTGTCCCACGTTGTCCCACGATGTCCCACGTTGTCCCACGTTGTCCCACGTTGTCCCACGTTGTCCCACGTTGTCCCACGTTGTCCCACGTTGTCCCACGTTGTCCCACGTTGTCCCACGTTGTCCCACGATGTCCCACGTTGTCCCACGTTGTCCCACGTTGTCCCACGTTGTCCCACGTTGTCCCACGTTGTCCCACGTTGTCCCACGTTGTCCCACGTTGTCCCACGTTGTCCCACGTTGTCCCACGGTGTCCAACGATGTCCAACGGTGTCCAGCGATGTCCAACGGTGTCCCACGTTGTCCCACGTTGTCCCACGTTGTCCCACGTTGTCCCACGTTGTCCCACGGTGTCCAACGATGTCCAACGGTGTCCAACGATGTCCAACGGTGTCCAACGATGTCCAACGATGTCCAACGGTGTCCAACGATGTCCAACGATGTCCAACGGTGTCCCACGATGTCCAACGATGTCCAACGATGTCCAACGATGTCCAACGGTGTCCCACGTTGTCCCACGTTGTCCCACGTTGTCCCACGTTGTCCCACGTTGTCCCACGGTGTCCAACGATGTCCAACGGTGTCCAACGGTGTCCCACGGTGTCCAACGGTGTCCCACGTTGTCCCACGTTGTCCCACGTTGTCCCACGTTGTCCCACGTTGTTCCATGGTTTCCCACGTTGTCCCACGTTGTCCCACGTTGTCCCACGTTGTCCCACGTTGTCCCACGGTGTCCCACGGTGTCCAACGATGTCCAACGGTGTCCCACGTTGTCCCACGTTGTCCCACGTTGTCCCACGTTGTCCCACGTTGTCCCACGTTGTCCCACGTTGTCCCACGTTGTCCCACGTTGTCCCACGTTGTCCCACGTGGTCCCACGTTGTCCCACGTTGTCCCACGGTGTCCAACGATGTCCAACGGTGTCCCACGTTGTCCAACGGTGTCCCACGTTGTCCCACGTTGTCCCACGTTGTCCCACGTTGTCCCACGATGTCCCACGTTGTCCCACGTTGTCCCACGTTGTCCCACGTTGTCCCACGTTGTCCCACGTTGTCCCACGTTGTCCCACGTTGTACAACGATGTCCAACGGTGTCCCACGTTGTCCCACGTTGTTCCATGGTTTCCCACGTTGTCCCACGTTGTCCCACGGTGTCCAACGATGTCCAACGGTGTCCAACGGTGTCCAACGGTGTCCAACGGTGTCCCACGTTGTCCCACGTTGTCCCACGTTGTCCCACGGTGTCCAACGATGTCCAACGGTGTCCCACGTTGTCCCACGTTGTCCCACGTTGTCCCACGTTGTCCCACGTTGTCCCACGATGTCCCGCGTTGTCCCACGTTGTCCCACGTTGTCCCACGTTGTCCCGCGTTGTCCCACGTTGTCCCACGTTGTCCCACGTTGTCCCACGTTGTCCCACGTTGTCCCACGTTGTCCCACGTTGTCCCACGTTGTCCCACGTTGTCCCACGTTGTCCCACGGTGTCCAACGGTGTCCAACGATGTCCAACGTTGTCCCACGTTGTCCCACGTTGTCCCACGTTGTCCCACGATGTCCCACGTTGTCCCACGTTGTCCCACGTTGTCCCACGGTGTCCAACGATGTCCAACGGTGTCCAACGGTGTCCAACGGTGTCCAACAGTGTCCCACGTTGTCCCACGTTGTCCCACGTTGTCCCACGATGTCCCACGTTGTCCCACGTTGTCCCACGTTGTCCCACGTTGTCCCACGTTGTCCCACGTTGTCCCACGTTGTCCCACGTTGTCCCACGTTGTCCCACGTTGTCCCACGGTGTCCAACGATGTCCAACGGTGTCCAGCGATGTCCAACGGTGTCCCACGTTGTCCCACGTTGTCCCACGTTGTCCCACGTTGTCCCACGTTGTCCCACGGTGTCCAACGATGTCCAACGGTGTCCAACGATGTCCAACGGTGTCCAACGATGTCCAACGATGTCCAACGGTGTCCAACGATGTCCAACGATGTCCAACGGTGTCCCACGATGTCCAACGATGTCCAACGATGTCCAACGATGTCCAACGGTGTCCCACGTTGTCCCACGTTGTCCCACGTTGTCCCACGTTGTCCCGCGTTGTCCCACGGTGTCCAACGATGTCCAACGGTGTCCAACGGTGTCCCACGGTGTCCAACGGTGTCCCACGTTGTCCCACGTTGTCCCACGTTGTCCCACGTTGTCCCACGTTGTTCCATGGTTTCCCACGTTGTCCCACGTTGTCCCACGTTGTCCCACGTTGTCCCACGTTGTCCCACGGTGTCCCACGGTGTCCAACGATGTCCAACGGTGTCCCACGTTGTCCCACGTTGTCCCACGTTGTCCCACGTTGTCCCACGTTGTCCCACGTTGTCCCACGTTGTCCCACGTTGTCCCACGTTGTCCCACGTTGTCCCACGTGGTCCCACGTTGTCCCACGTTGTCCCACGGTGTCCAACGATGTCCAACGGTGTCCCACGTTGTCCAACGGTGTCCCACGTTGTCCCACGTTGTCCCACGTTGTCCCACGTTGTCCCACGATGTCCCACGTTGTCCCACGTTGTCCCACGTTGTCCCACGTTGTCCCACGTTGTCCCACGTTGTCCCACGTTGTCCCACGTTGTACAACGATGTCCAACGGTGTCCCACGTTGTCCCACGTTGTTCCATGGTTTCCCACGTTGTCCCACGTTGTCCCACGGTGTCCAACGATGTCCAACGGTGTCCAACGGTGTCCAACGGTGTCCAACGGTGTCCCACGTTGTCCCACGTTGTCCCACGTTGTCCCACGGTGTCCAACGATGTCCAACGGTGTCCCACGTTGTCCCACGTTGTCCCACGTTGTCCCACGTTGTCCCACGTTGTCCCACGATGTCCCACGTTGTCCCGCGTTGTCCCACGTTGTCCCACGTTGTCCCACGTTGTCCCACGTTGTCCCACGTTGTCCCACGTTGTCCCACGTTGTCCCACGTTGTCCCACGTTGTCCCACGTTGTCCCACGGTGTCCAACGGTGTCCAACGATGTCCAACGTTGTCCCACGTTGTCCCACGTTGTCCCACGTTGTCCCACGATGTCCCACGTTGTCCCACGTTGTCCCACGTTGTCCCACGGTGTCCAACGATGTCCAACGGTGTCCAACGGTGTCCAACGGTGTCCAACAGTGTCCCACGTTGTCCCACGTTGTCCCACGTTGTCCCACGGTGTCCAACGATGTCCAACGGTGTCCAGCGATGTCCAACGGTGTCCCACGTTGTCCCACGTTGTCCCACGTTGTCCCACGTTGTCCCACGTTGTCCCACGTTGTCCCACGTTGTCCCACGTTGTCCCACGTTGTCCCACGATGTCCAACGATGTCCAACGGTGTCCAACGGTGTCCAACGGTGTCCAACGATGTCCAACGATGTCCAACGATGTCCAACGGTGTCCAACGATGTCCAACGATGTCCAACGGTGTCCCACGATGTCCAACGATGTCCAACGATGTCCAACGGTGTCCAACGATGTCCAACGGTGTCCAACGATGTCCAACGATGTCCAACGGTGTCCCACGATGTCCAACGATGTCCAACGATGTCCAACGGTGTCCAACGGTGTCCAACGGTGTCCCACGGTGTCCAACGGTGTCCCACGTTGTCCCACGTTGTCCCACGTTGTCCCACGTTGTCCCACGATGTCCCACGTTGTCCAACGGTGTCCAACGGTGTCCAACGATGTCCAACGATGTCCAACGGTGTCCCACGATGTCCAACGATGTCCAACGATGTCCAACGGTGTCCCACGTTGTCCCACGTTGTCCCACGTTGTCCCACGTTGTCCCACGTTGTCCCACGGTGTCCAACGATGTCCAACGGTGTCCCACGTTGTCCAACGGTGTCCCACGTTGTCCCACGTTGTCCCACGTTGTCCCACGTTGTCCCACGTTGTCCCACGTTGTCCCACGTTGTCCCACGTTGTCCCACGTTGTCCCACGTTGTCCCACGTTGTCCCACGTTGTCCCACGGTGTCCAACGATGTCCAACGGTGTCCAACGGTGTCCAACGGTGTCCCACGTTGTCCCACGTTGTCCCACGTTGTCCCACGTTGTCCCACGTTGTCCCACGTTGTCCAACGATGTCCAACGGTGTCCCACGTTGTCCCACGTTGTTCCATGGTTTCCCACGTTGTCCCACGTTGTCCCACGTTGTCCCACGTTGTCCCACGTTGTCCCACGGTGTCCCACGGTGTCCAACGATGTCCCACGGTGTCCCACGTTGTCCCACGTTGTCCCACGTTGTCCCACGTTGTCCCACGTTGTCCCACGATGTCCCACGTTGTCCCACGTTGTCCCACGTTGTCCCACGTTGTCCCACGTTGTCCCACGTTGTCCCACGTTGTCCCACGTGGTCCCACGTTGTCCCACGTTGTCCCACGGTGTCCAACGATGTCCAACGGTGTCCCACGTTGTCCAACGGTGTCCCACGTTGTCCCACGTTGTCCCACGTTGTCCCACGTTGTCCCACGATGTCCCACGTTGTCCCACGTTGTCCCACGTTGTCCCACGTTGTCCCACGTTGTCCCACGTTGTCCCACGTTCTCCCACGTTGTCCCACGTTGTCCCACGTTGTCCCACGGTGTCCAACGATGTCCAACGGTGTCCCACGTTGTCCCACGTTGTCCCACGTTGTCCCACGGTGTCCAACGATGTCCAACGGTGTCCAACGGTGTCCCACGGTGTCCAACGGTGTCCCACGTTGTCCCACGTTGTCCCACGTTGTCCCACGTTGTCCCACGTTGTCCCACGATGTCCCACGTTGTCCCACGTTGTCCCACGTTGTCCCACGTTGTCCCACGTTGTCCCACGTTGTCCCACGGTGTCCAACGATGTCCAACGGTGTCCAACGGTGTCCAACGGTGTCCAACGATGTCCAACGATGTCCAACGATGTCCAACGGTGTCCAACGATGTCCAACGATGTCCAACGGTGTCCCACGATGTCCAACGATGTCCAACGATGTCCA
This sequence comes from Bombus terrestris, assembly GCF_910591885.1. NCBI lineage: Eukaryota > Metazoa > Arthropoda > Insecta > Hymenoptera > Apidae > Bombus > Bombus terrestris. The sequence goes on from NW_025963595.1 coordinate 158,649, forward strand.
ACGATGTCCAACGGTGTCCCACGTTGTCCCACGTTGTCCCACGTTGTCCCACGTTGTCCCACGTTGTCCCACGGTGTCCAACGATGTCCAACGGTGTCCAACGGTGTCCCACCGTGTCCAACGGTGTCCCACGTTGTCCCACGTTGTCCCACGTTGTCCCACGTTGTCCCACGATGTCCCACGTTGTCCCACGTTGTCCCACGTTGTCCCACGTTGTCCCACGTTGTCCCACGGTGTCCAACGATGTCCAACGGTGTCCAACGGTGTCCAACGGTGTCCAACGATGTCCAACGATGTCCAACGATGTCCCACGTTGTCCAACGGTGTCCCACGTTGTCCCACGTTGTTCCACGTTGTCCCACGTTGTCCCACGTTGTCCCACGTTGTCCCACGTTGTCCCACGTTGTCCCACGTTGTCCCACGTTGTCCCACGTTGTCCCACGTTGTCCCACGTTGTCCCACGTTGTCCCACGGTGTCCAACGATGTCCAACGGTGTCCAACGGTGTCCCACGGTGTCCAACGGTGTCCCACGTTGTCCCACGTTGTCCCACGTTGTCCCACGTTGTCCCACGTTGTCCCACGTTGTCCAACGATGTCCAACGGTGTCCCACGTTGTCCCACGTTGTTCCATGGTTTCCCACGTTGTCCCACGTTGTCCCACGTTGTCCCACGTTGTCCCACGTTGTCCCACGGTGTCCCACGGTGTCCAACGATGTCCAACGGTGTCCCACGTTGTCCCACGTTGTCCCACGTTGTCCCACGTTGTCCCACGCTGTCCCACGTTGTCCCACGTTGTCCCACGTTGTCCCACGTTGTCCCACGTTGTCCCACGTGGTCCCACGTTGTCCCACGTTGTCCCACGGTGTCCAACGATGTCCAACGGTGTCCCACGTTGTCCAACGGTGTCCCACGTTGTCCCACGTTGTCCCACGTTGTCCCACGGTGTCCCACGTTGTCCCACGTTGTCCCACGTTGTCCCACGTTGTCCCACGGTGTCCAACGATGTCCAACGGTGTCCCACGTTGTCCAACGGTGTCCCACGTTGTCCCACGTTGTCCCACGTTGTCCCACGTTGTCCCACGATGTCCCACGTTGTCCCACGTTGTCCCACGTTGTCCCACGTTGTCCCACGTTGTCCCACGTTGTCCCACGTTCTCCCACGTTGTCCCACGTTGTCCCACGTTGTCCCACGGTGTCCAACGATGTCCAACGGTGTCCCACGTTGTCCCACGTTGTCCCACGTTGTCCCACGGTGTCCAACGATGTCCAACGGTGTCCAACGGTGTCCCACGGTGTCCAACGGTGTCCCACGTTGTCCCACGTTGTCCCACGTTGTCCCACGTTGTCCCACGTTGTCCCACGTTGTCCAACGATGTCCAACGGTGTCCCACGTTGTCCCACGTTGTTCCATGGTTTCCCACGTTGTCCCACGTTGTCCCACGTTGTCCCACGTTGTCCCACGTTGTCCCACGGTGTCCCACGGTGTCCAACGATGTCCAACGGTGTCCCACGTTGTCCCACGTTGTCCCACGTTGTCCCACGTTGTCCCACGTTGTCCCACGTTGTCCCACGTTGTCCCACGTTGTCCCACGTTGTCCCACGTTGTCCCACGTGGTCCCACGTTGTCCCACGTTGTCCCACGGTGTCCAACGATGTCCAACGGTGTCCCACGTTGTCCAACGGTGTCCCACGTTGTCCCACGTTGTCCCACGTTGTCCCACGTTGTCCCACGATGTCCCACGTTGTCCCACGTTGTCCCACGTTGTCCCACGTTGTCCCACGTTGTCCCACGTTGTCCCACGTTGTCCCACGTTGTCCCACGTTGTCCCACGTTGTCCCACGTTGTCCCACGTTGTCCCACGTTGTCCCACGTTGTCCCACGTGGTCCCACGTTGTCCCACGTTGTCCCACGGTGTCCAACGATGTCCAACGGTGTCCCACGTTGTCCAACGGTGTCCCACGTTGTCCCACGTTGTCCCACGTTGTCCCACGTTGTCCCACGATGTCCCACGTTGTCCCACGTTGTCCCACGTTGTCCCACGTTGTCCCACGTTGTCCCACGTTGTCCCACGTTCTCCCACGTTGTCCCACGTTGTCCCACGTTGTCCCACGGTGTCCAACGATGTCCAACGGTGTCCCACGTTGTCCCACGTTGTCCCACGTTGTCCCACGTTGTCCCACGTTGTCCCACGTTGTCCCACGATGTCCCACGTTGTCCCACGTTGTCCCACGTTGTCCCACGGTGTCCAACGATGTCCAACGGTGTCCCACGTTGTCCAACGGTGTCCCACGTTGTCCCACGTTGTCCCACGTTGTCCCACGTTGTCCCACGATGTCCCACGTTGTCCCACGTTGTCCCACGTTGTCCCACGTTGTCCCACTTTGTCCCACGTTGTCCCACGTTGTCCCACGTTGTCCCACGTTGTCCCACGTTGTCCCACGTTGTCCCACGTTGTCCCACGTTGTCCCACGTTGTCCCACGTGGTCCCACGTTGTCCCACGTTGTCCCACGGTGTCCAACGATGTCCAACGGTGTCCCACGTTGTCCAACGGTGTCCCACGTTGTCCCACGTTGTCCCACGTTGTCCCACGTTGTCCCACGATGTCCCACGTTGTCCCACGTTGTCCCACGTTGTCCCACGTTGTCCCACGTTGTCCCACGTTGTCCCACGTTCTCCCACGTTGTCCCACGTTGTCCCACGTTGTCCCACGGTGTCCAACGATGTCCAACGGTGTCCCACGTTGTCCCACGTTGTCCCACGTTGTCCCACGGTGTCCAACGATGTCCAACGGTGTCCAACGGTGTCCCACGGTGTCCAACGGTGTCCCACGTTGTCCCACGTTGTCCCACGTTGTCCCACGTTGTCCCACGTTGTCCCACGATGTCCCACGTTGTCCCACGTTGTCCCACGTTGTCCCACGTTGTCCCACGTTGTCCCACGTTGTCCCACGGTGTCCAACGGTGTCCAACGGTGTCCAACGGTGTCCAACGGTGTCCAACGATGTCCAACGATGTCCAACGTTGTCCAACGGTGTCCAACGATGTCCAACGATGTCCAACGGTGTCCCACGATGTCCAACGATGTCCAACGATGTCCAACGATGTCCAACGGTGTCCCACGTTGTCCCACGTTGTCCCACGTTGTCCCACGTTGTCCCACGTTGTCCCACGGTGTCCAACGATGTCCAACGGTGTCCCACGTTGTCCAACGGTGTCCCACGTTGTCCCACGTTGTCCCACGTTGTCCCACGTTGTCCCACGTTGTCCCACGTTGTCCCACGTTGTCCCACGTTGTCCCACGTTGTCCCACGTTGTCCCACGTTGTCCCACGTTGTCCCACGTTGTCCCACGTTGTCCCACGTTGTCCAACGGTGTCCCACGTTGTCCCACGTTGTCCCACGTTGTCCCACGTTGTCCCACGGTGTCCAACGATGTCCAACGGTGTCCCACGTTGTCCAACGATGTCCAACGGTGTCCCACGTTGTCCCACGTTGTCCCACGTTGTCCCACGTTGTCCCACGTTGTCCCACGATGTCCCACGTTGTCCCACGTTGTCCCACGTTGTCCCACGTTGTCCCACGATGTCCAACGATGTCCAACGATGTCCAACGGTGTCCAACGATGTCCAACGGTGTCCAACGATGTCCAACGATGTCCAACGGTGTCCCACGATGTCCAACGATGTCCAACGATGTCCAACGGTGTCCAACGGTGTCCAACGGTGTCCCACGGTGTCCAACGGTGTCCCACGTTGTCCCACGTTGTCCCACGTTGTCCCACGTTGTCCCACGATGTCCCACGTTGTCCAACGGTGTCCAACGGTGTCCAACGATGTCCAACGATGTCCAACGGTGTCCCACGATGTCCAACGATGTCCAACGATGTCCAACGGTGTCCCACGTTGTCCCACGTTGTCCCACGTTGTCCCACGTTGTCCCACGGTGTCCAACGATGTCCAACGATGTCCAACGGTGTCCAACGGTGTCCCACGGTGTCCAACGGTGTCCCACGTTGTCCCACGTTGTCCCACGTTGTCCCACGTTGTCCCACGTTGTCCCACGTTGTCCCACGTTGTCCAACGATGTCCAACGGTGTCCCACGTTGTCCCACGTTGTTCCATGGTTTCCCACGTTGTCCCACGTTGTCCCTCGTTGTCCCACGTTGTCCCACGTTGTCCCACGGTGTCCCACGGTGTCCAACGATGTCCCACGGTGTCCCACGTTGTCCCACGTTGTCCCACGTTGTCCCACGTTGTCCCACGTTGTCCCACGATGTCCCACGTTGTCCCACGTTGTCCCACGTTGTCCCACGTTGTCCCACGTTGTCCCACGTTGTCCCACGTTGTCCCACGTGGTCCCACGTTGTCCCACGTTGTCCCACGGTGTCCAACGATGTCCAACGGTGTCCCACGTTGTCCCACGTTGTTCCATGGTTTCCCACGTTGTCCCACGTTGTCCCACGTTGTCCCACGGTGTCCAACGATGTCCAACGGTGTCCAACGGTGTCCCACGTTGTCCCACGTTGTCCCACGGTGTCCAACGATGTCCAACGGTGTCCCACGTTGTCCAACGATGTCCAACGGTGTCCCACGTTGTCCCACGTTGTCCCACGTTGTCCCACGTTGTCCCACGTTGTCCCACGATGTCCCACGTTGTCCCACGTTGTCCCACGTTGTCCCACGTTGTCCCACGATGTCCAACGATGTCCCACGATGTCCAACGGTGTCCAACGATGTCCAACGGTGTCCAACGATGTCCAACGATGTCCAACGGTGTCCCACGATGTCCAACGATGTCCAACGATGTCCAACGGTGTCCAACGGTGTCCAACGGTGTCCCACGGTGTCCAACGGTGTCCCACGTTGTCCCACGTTGTCCCACGTTGTCCCACGTTGTCCCACGATGTCCCACGTTGTCCAACGGTGTCCAACGGTGTCCAACGATGTCCAACGATGTCCAACGGTGTCCCACGATGTCCAACGATGTCCAACGATGTCCAACGGTGTCCCACGTTGTCCCACGTTGTCCCACGTTGTCCCACGTTGTCCCACGGTGTCCAACGATGTCCAACGATGTCCAACGGTGTCCAACGGTGTCCCACGGTGTCCAACGGTGTCCCACGTTGTCCCACGTTGTCCCACGTTGTCCCACGTTGTCCCACGTTGTCCCACGTTGTCCCACGTTGTCCAACGATGTCCAACGGTGTCCCACGTTGTCCCACGTTGTTCCATGGTTTCCCACGTTGTCCCACGTTGTCCCACGTTGTCCCACGTTGTCCCACGTTGTCCCACGTTGTCCCACGTTGTCCCACGTTGTCCCACGTTGTACCACGTTGTCCCACGTTGTCCCACGTTGTCCCACGGTGTCCAACGATGTCCAACGGTGTCCAACGGTGTCCCACGGTGTCCAACGGTGTCCCACGTTGTCCCACGATGTCCAACGGTGTCCCACGTTGTCCAACGGTGTCCCACGTTGTCCCACGTTGTCCCACGTTGTCCCACGTTGTCCCACGATGTCCCACGTTGTCCCACGTTGTCCCACGTTGTCCCACGTTGTCCCACGTTGTCCCACGTTCTCCCACGTTGTCCCACGTTGTCCCACGTTGTCCCACGGTGTCCAACGATGTCCAACGGTGTCCCACGTTGTCCCACGTTGTCCCACGTTGTCCCACGGTGTCCCACGTTGTCCCACGTTGTCCCACGGTGTCCAACGATGTCCAACGGTGTCCAACGGTGTCCCACGGTGTCCAACGGTGTCCCACGTTGTCCCACGTTGTCCCACGTTGTCCCACGTTGTCCCACGTTGTCCCACGTTGTCCAACGATGTCCAACGGTGTCCCACGTTGTCCCACGTTCTCCCACGTTGTCCCACGTTGTCCCACGTTGTCCCACGGTGTCCAACGATGTCCAACGGTGTCCCACGTTGTCCCACGTTGTCCCACGTTGTCCCACGGTGTCCAACGATGTCCAACGGTGTCCAACGGTGTCCCACGGTGTCCAACGGTGTCCCACGTTGTCCCACGTTGTCCCACGTTGTCCCACGTTGTCCCACGTTGTCCCACGATGTCCCACGTTGTCCCACGTTGTCCCACGTTGTCCCACGTTGTCCCACGTTGTCCCACGTTGTCCCACGGTGTCCAACGATGTCCAACGGTGTCCAACGGTGTCCAACGGTGTCCAACGGTGTCCAACGATGTCCAACGATGTCCAACGATGTCCAACGGTGTCCAACGATGTCCAACGATGTCCAACGGTGTCCCACGATGTCCAACGATGTCCAACGATGTCCAACGATGTCCAACGATGTCCAACGGTGTCCCACGTTGTCCCACGTTGTCCCACGTTGTCCCACGTTGTCCCACGTTGTCCCACGGTGTCCAACGATGTCCAACGGTGTCCCACGTTGTCCAACGGTGTCCCACGTTGTCCCACGTTGTCCCACGTTGTCCCACGTTGTCCCACGTTGTCCCACGTTGTCCCACGTTGTCCCACGTTGTCCCACGTTGTCCCACGTTGTCCCACGTTGTCCCACGTTGTCCCACGTTGTCCCACGTTGTCCCACGTTGTCCCACGGTGTCCAACGATGTCCAACGGTGTCCAACGGTGTCCCACGGTGTCCAACGGTGTCCCACGTTGTCCCACGTTGTCCCACGTTGTCCCACGTTGTCCCACGTTGTCCCACGTTGTCCCACGTTGTCCCACGTTGTCCCACGTTGTCCCACGTTGTCCCACGTTGTCCCACGTTGTCCCACGGTGTCCAACGATGTCCAACGGTGTCCAACGGTGTCCCACGTTGTCCCACGTTGTCCCACGTTGTCCCACGTTGTCCCACGTTGTCCCACGATGTCCCACGTTGTCCCACGTTGTCCCACGTTGTCCCACGGTGTCCAACGATGTCCAACGGTGTCCCACGTTGTCCAACGGTGTCCCACGTTGTCCCACGTTGTCCCACGTTGTCCCACGTTGTCCCACGTTGTCCCACGTTGTCCCACGTTGTCCAACGATGTCCAACGGTGTCCCACGTTGTCCCACGTTGTTCCATGGTTTCCCACGTTGTCCCACGTTGTCCCACGTTGTCCCACGTTGTCCCACGGTGTCCAACGATGTCCAACGGTGTCCCACGTTGTCCAACGATGTCCAACGGTGTCCCACGTTGTCCCACGTTGTCCCACGTTGTCCCACGTTGTCCCACGTTGTCCCACGATGTCCCACGTTGTCCCACGTTGTCCCACGTTGTCCCACGTTGTCCCACGATGTCCAACGATGTCCAACGATGTCCAACGGTGTCCAACGATGTCCAACGGTGTCCAACGATGTCCAACGATGTCCAACGGTGTCCCACGATGTCCAACGATGTCCAACGATGTCCAACGGTGTCCAACGGTGTCCAACGGTGTCCCACGGTGTCCAACGGTGTCCCACGTTGTCCCACGTTGTCCCACGTTGTCCCACGTTGTCCCACGATGTCCCACGTTGTCCAACGGTGTCCAACGGTGTCCAACGATGTCCAACGATGTCCAACGGTGTCCCACGATGTCCAACGATGTCCAACGATGTCCAACGGTGTCCCACGTTGTCCCACGTTGTCCCACGTTGTCCCACGTTGTCCCACGGTGTCCAACGATGTCCAACGATGTCCAACGGTGTCCAACGGTGTCCCACGGTGTCCAACGGTGTCCCACGTTGTCCCACGTTGTCCCACGTTGTCCCACGTTGTCCCACGTTGTCCCACGTTGTCCCACGTTGTCCAACGATGTCCAACGGTGTCCCACGTTGTCCCACGTTGTTCCATGGTTTCCCACGTTGTCCCACGTTGTCCCTCGTTGTCCCACGTTGTCCCACGTTGTCCCACGGTGTCCCACGGTGTCCAACGATGTCCAACGGTGTCCCACGTTGTCCCACGTTGTCCCACGTTGTCCCACGTTGTCCCACGTTGTCCCACGATGTCCCACGTTGTCCCACGTTGTCCCACGTTGTCCCACGTTGTCCCACGTTGTCCCACGTTGTCCCACGTTGTCCCACGTGGTCCCACGTTGTCCCACGTTGTCCCACGGTGTCCAACGATGTCCAACGGTGTCCCACGTTGTCCAACGGTGTCCCACGTTGTCCCACGTTGTCCCACGTTGTCCCACGTTGTCCCACGATGTCCCACGTTGTCCCACGTTGTCCCACGTTGTCCCACGTTGTCCCACGTTGTCCCACGTTGTCCCACGTTCTCCCACGTTGTCACACGTTGTCCCACGTTGTCCCACGGTGTCCAACGATGTCCATCGGTGTCCAACGGTGTCCCACGGTGTCCAACGGTGTCCCACGTTGTCCCACGTTGTCCCACGTTGTCCCACGTTGTCCCACGTTGTCCCACGTTGTCCCACGTTGTCCAACGATGTCCAACGGTGTCCCACGTTGTCCCACGTTGTTCCATGGTTTCCCACGTTGTCCCACGTTGTCCCACGTTGTCCCACGTTGTCCCACGTTGTCCCACGTTGTCCCACGGTGTCCAACGATGTCCAACGATGTCCCACGTTGTCCCACGTTGTCCCACGTTGTCCCACGTTGTCCCACGTTGTCCCACGTTGTCCCACGTTGTCCCACGTTGTCCCACGTTGTCCCACGTTGTCCCACGATGTCCCACGTTGTCCCACGTTGTCCCACGTTGTCCCACGTTGTCCCACGTTGTCCCACGTTGTCCCACGTTGTCCCACGTTGTCCCACGTTGTCCCACGTTGTCCCACGGTGTCCAACGATGTCCAACGGTGTCCAGCGATGTCCAACGGTGTCCAACGATGTCCAACGGTGTCCAACGGTGTCCCACGTTGTCCCACGTTTTCCCACGTTGTCCCACGTTGTCCCACGGTGTCCAACGATGTCCAACGATGTCCAACGGTGTCCCACGTTGTCCCACGTTGTTCCATGGTTTCCCACGTTGTCCCACGTTGTCCCACGTTGTCCCACGGTGTCCAACGATGTCCAACGGTGTCCAACGGTGTCCAACGGTGTCCAACGGTGTCCCACGTTGTCCCACGTTGTCCCACGTTGTCCCACGTTGTCCCACGTTGTCCCACGATGTCCCACGTTGTCCCACGTTGTCCCACGTTGTCCCACGGTGTCCAACAATGTCCAGCGGTGTCCCACGTTGTCCAACGGTGTCCCACGTTGTCCCACGTTGTCCCACGTTGTCCCACGTTGTCCCACGTTGTCCCACGTTGTCCCACGTTGTCCCACGTTGTCCCACGTTGTCCCACGTTGTCCCACGTTGTCCCACGTTGTCCCACGGTGTCCAACGATGTCCAACGGTGTCCAACGGTGTCCCACGGTGTCCAACGGTGTCCCACGTTGTCCCACGTTGTCCCACGTTGTCCCACGTTGTCCCACGTTGTCCCACGTTGTCCGACGATGTCCAACGGTGTCCCACGTTGTCCCACGTTGTTCCATGGTTTCCCACGTTGTCCCACGTTGTCCCACGTTGTCCCACGGTGTCCAACGATGTCCAACGGTGTCCAACGGTGTCCAACGTTGTTCCATGGTTTCCCACGTTGTCCCACGTTGTCCCACGTTGTCCCACGGTGTCCAACGATGTCCAACGGTGTCCAACGATGTCCAACGGTGTCCAACGGTGTCCCACGTTGTCCCACGTTTTCCCACGTTGTCCCACGTTGTCCCACGGTGTCCAACGATGTCCAACGATGTCCAACGGTGTCCCACGTTGTCCCACGTTGTTCCATGGTTTCCCACGTTGTCCCACGTTGTCCCACGTTGTCCCACGGTGTCCAACGATGTCCAACGGTGTCCAACGGTGTCCAACGGTGTCCAACGGTGTCCCACGTTGTCCCACGTTGTCCCACGTTGTCCCACGTTGTCCCACGTTGTCCCACGATGTCCCACGTTGTCCCACGTTGTCCCACGTTGTCCCACGGTGTCCAACAATGTCCAGCGGTGTCCCACGTTGTCCAACGGTGTCCCACGTTGTCCCACGTTGTCCCACGTTGTCCCACGTTGTCCCACGTTGTCCCACGTTGTCCCACGTTGTCCCACGTTGTCCCACGTTGTCCCACGTTGTCCCACGTTGTCCCACGTTGTCCCACGGTGTCCAACGATGTCCAACGGTGTCCAACGGTGTCCCACGGTGTCCAACGGTGTCCCACGTTGTCCCACGGTGTCCAACGGTGTCCAACGATGTCCCACGTTGTCCCACGTTGTCCCACGTTGTCCCACGTTGTCCCACGATGTCCCACGTTGTCCCACGTTGTCCCACGTTGTCCCACGTTGTCCCACGTTGTCCCACGTTGTCCCACGTTGTCCCACGTTGTCCCACGTTGTCCCACGGTGTCCAACGATGTCCAACGGTGTCCAGCGATGTCCAACGGTGTCCCACGTTGTCCCACGTTGTCCCACGGTGTCCAACGATGTCCAACGATGTCCAACGGTGTCCCACGTTGTCCCACGTTGTTCCATGGTTTCCCACGTTGTCCCACGTTGTCCCACGTTGTCCCACGGTGTCCAACGATGTCCAACGGTGTCCAACGGTGTCCAACGGTGTCCAACGGTGTCCCACGTTGTCCCACGTTGTCCCACGTTGTCCCACGATGTCCCACGTTGTCCCACGTTGTCCCACGTTGTCCCACGTTGTCCCACGTTGTCCCACGTTGTCCCACGTTGTCCCACGTTGTCCCACGTTGTCCACGTTGTCCGACGATGTCCAACGGTGTCCCACGTTGTCCCACGTTGTTCCATGGTTTCCCACGTTGTCCCACGTTGTCCCACGTTGTCCCACGGTGTCCAACGATGTCCAACGGTGTCCAACGGTGTCCAACGGTGTCCAACGGTGTCCCACGTTGTCCCACGTTGTCCCACGTTGTCCCACGTTGTCCCACGTTGTCCCACGATGTCCCACGTTGTCCCACGTTGTCCCACGTTGTCCCACGTTGTCCCACGTTGTCCCACGTTGTCCCACGTTGTCCCACGTTGTCCCACGTTGTCCCACGTGGTCCCACGTTGTCCCACGTTGTCCCACGGTGTCCAACGATGTCCAACGGTGTCCCACGTTGTCCCACGTTGTCCCACGTTGTCCCACGTTGTCCCACGTTGTCCCACGTTGTCCCACGTTGTCCCACGTTGTCCAACGGTGTCCCACGTTGTCCCACGTTGTCCCACGTTGTCCCACGTTGTCCCACGTTGTCCCACGATGTCCCACGTTGTCCCACGTTGTCCCACGTTGTCCCACGTTGTCCCACGATGTCCAACGATGTCCAACGATGTCCAACGGTGTCCAACGATGTCCAACGGTGTCCAACGATGTCCAACGATGTCCAACGGTGTCCCACGATGTCCAACGATGTCCAACGATGTCCAACGGTGTCCAACGGTGTCCAACGGTGTCCCACGGTGTCCAACGGTGTCCCACGTTGTCCCACGTTGTCCCACGTTGTCCCACGTTGTCCCACGATGTCCCACGTTGTCCAACGGTGTCCAACGGTGTCCAACGATGTCCAACGATGTCCAACGGTGTCCCACGATGTCCAACGATGTCCAACGATGTCCAACGGTGTCCCACGTTGTCCCACGTTGTCCCACGTTGTCCCACGTTGTCCCACGGTGTCCAACGATGTCCAACGATGTCCAACGGTGTCCAACGGTGTCCCACGGTGTCCCACGGTGTCCCACGGTGTCCCACGTTGTCCCACGTTGTCCCACGTTGTCCCACGTTGTCCCACGTTGTCCCACGTTGTCCAACGATGTCCAACGGTGTCCCACGTTGTCCCACGTTGTTCCATGGTTTCCCACGTTGTCCCACGTTGTCCCACGTTGTCCCACGTTGTCCCACGTTGTCCCACGGTGTCCCACGGTGTCCAACGATGTCCAACGGTGTCCCACGTTGTCCCACGTTGTCCCACGTTGTCCCACGTTGTCCCACGTTGTCCCACGATGTCCCACGTTGTCCCACGTTGTCCCACGTTGTCCCACGTTGTCCCACGTTGTCCCACGTTGTCCCACGTTGTCCCACGTGGTCCCACGTTGTCCCACGTTGTCCCACGGTGTCCAACGATGTCCAACGGTGTCCCACGTTGTCCCACGTTGTCCCACGTTGTCCCACGTTGTCCCACGTTGTCCCACGTTGTCCCACGTTGTCCCACGTTGTCCCACGGTTTCCAACGGTGTCCAACGATGTCCCACGTTGTCCCACGTTGTCCCACGTTGTCCCACGTTGTCCCACGATGTCCCACGTTGTCCCACGTTGTCCCACGTTGTCCCACGTTGTCCCACGTTGTCCCACGTTGTCCCACGTTGTCCCACGTTGTCCCACGTTGTCCCACGGTGTCCAACGATGTCCAACGGTGTCCAGCGATGTCCAACGGTGTCCCACGTTGTCCCACGTTTTCCCACGTTGTCCCACGTTGTCCCACGGTGTCCAACGATGTCCAACGATGTCCCACGGTGTCCCACGTTGTCCCACGTTGTTCCATGGTTTCCCACGTTGTCCCACGTTGTCCCACGTTGTCCCACGGTGTCCAACGATGTCCAACGGTGTCCAACGGTGTCCAACGGTGTCCAACGGTGTCCCACGTTGTCCCACGTTGTCCCACGTTGTCCCACGATGTCCCACGTTGTCCCACGTTGTCCCACGTTGTCCCACGTTGTCCCACGATGTCCCACGTTGTCCCACGTTGTCCCACGTTGTCCCACGTTGTCCGACGTTGTCCCACGTTGTCCCACGTTGTCCCACGTTGTCCCACGTTGTCCCACGTTGTCCCACGTTGTCCCACGGTGTCCAACGATGTCCAACGGTGTCCAACGGTGTCCCACGTTGTCCCACGTTGTCCCACGTTGTCCCACGTTGTCCCACGTTGTCCCACGTTGTCCCACGTTGTCCCACGTTGTCCAACGATGTCCAACGGTGTCCCACGTTGTCCCACGTTGTCCCACGTTGTCCCACGTTGTCCCACGTTGTCCCACGTTGTCCCACGTTGTCCAACGATGTCCAACGGTGTCCCACGTTGTCCCACGTTGTCCCACGTTGTCCCACGGTGTCCAACGATGTCCAACGGTGTCCAACGGTGTCCCACGTTGTCCCACGTTGTCCCACGGTGTCCAACGATGTCCAACGGTGTCCCACGTTGTCCAACGATGTCCAACGGTGTCCCACGTTGTCCCACGTTGTCCCACGTTGTCCCACGTTGTCCCACGTTGTCCCACGATGTCCCACGTTGTCCCACGTTGTCCCACGTTGTCCCACGTTGTCCCACGTTGTCCCACGTTGTCCAACGGTGTCCCACGTTGTCCAACGATGTCCAACGGTGTCCCACGTTGTCCCACGTTGTCCCACGTTGTCCCACGTTGTCCCACGTTGTCCCACGATGTCCCACGTTGTCCCACGTTGTCCCACGTTGTCCCACGTTGTCCCACGTTGTCCCACGTTGTCCCACGTTGTCCCACGTTGTCCCACGTTGTCCCACGTTGTCCCACGTTGTCCCACGTTGTCCCACGTTGTCCCACGTTGTCCCACGTTGTCCCACGTTGTCCCACGTTGTCCCACGTTGTCCCACGTTGTCCCACGTTGTCCCACGTTGTCCCACGTTGTCCCACGTTGTCCCACGTTGTCCCACGTTGTCCCACGTTGTCCCACGTTGTCCCACGTTGTCCCACGTTGTCCCACGTTGTCCCACGTTGTCCCACGTTGTCCCACGTTGTCCCACGTTGTCCCACGGTGTCCCACGTTGTCCCACGTTGTCCCACGGTGTCCAACGATGTCCAACGGTGTCCAACGGTGTCCCACGGTGTCCAACGGTGTCCCACGTTGTCCCACGTTGTCCCACGTTGTCCCACGTTGTCCCACGTTGTCCCACGTTGTCCCACGTTGTCCCACGTTGTCCCACGTTGTCCCACGTTGTCCCACGTTGTCCCACGTTGTCCCACGGTGTCCAACGATGTCCAACGGTGTCCAACGGTGTCCCACGTTGTCCCACGTTGTCCCACGTTGTCCCACGTTGTCCCACGTTGTCCCACGATGTCCCACGTTGTCCCACGTTGTCCCACGTTGTCCCACGGTGTCCAACGATGTCCAACGGTGTCCCACGTTGTCCAACGGTGTCCCACGTTGTCCCACGTTGTCCCACGTTGTCCCACGTTGTCCCACGTTGTCCCACGTTGTCCCACGTTGTCCAACGATGTCCAACGGTGTCCCACGTTGTCCCACGTTGTTCCATGGTTTCCCACGTTGTCCCACGTTGTCCCACGTTGTCCCACGGTGTCCAACGATGTCCAACGGTGTCCAACGGTGTCCCACGTTGTCCCACGTTGTCCCACGGTGTCCAACGATGTCCAACGGTGTCCCACGTTGTCCAACGATGTCCAACGGTGTCCCACGTTGTCCCACGTTGTCCCACGTTGTCCCACGTTGTCCCACGTTGTCCCACGATGTCCCACGTTGTCCCACGTTGTCCCACGTTGTCCCACGTTGTCCCACGATGTCTAACGATGTCCAACGATGTCCAACGGTGTCCAACGATGTCCAACGGTGTCCAACGATGTCCAACGATGTCCAACGGTGTCCCACGATGTCCAACGATGTCCAACGATGTCCAACGGTGTCCAACGGTGTCCAACGGTGTCCCACGGTGTCCAACGGTGTCCCACGTTGTCCCACGTTGTCCCACGTTGTCCCACGTTGTCCCACGATGTCCCACGTTGTCCAACGGTGTCCAACGGTGTCCAACGATGTCCAACGATGTCCAACGGTGTCCCACGATGTCCAACGATGTCCAACGATGTCCAACGGTGTCCCACGTTGTCCCACGTTGTCCCACGTTGTCCCACGTTGTCCCACGGTGTCCAACGATGTCCAACGATGTCCAACGGTGTCCCACGGTGTCCCACGGTGTCCAACGGTGTCCCACGTTGTCCCACGTTGTCCCACGTTGTCCCACGTTGTCCCACGTTGTCCCACGTTGTCCCACGTTGTCCAACGATGTCCAACGGTGTCCCACGTTGTCCCACGTTGTTCCATGGTTTCCCACGTTGTCCCACGTTGTCCCTCGTTGTCCCACGTTGTCCCACGTTGTCCCACGGTGTCCCACGGTGTCCAACGATGTCCAACGGTGTCCCACGTTGTCCCACGTTGTCCCACGTTGTCCCACGTTGTCCCACGTTGTCCCACGATGTCCCACGTTGTCCCACGTTGTCCCACGTTGTCCCACGTTGTCCCACGTTGTCCCACGTTGTCCCACGTTGTCCCACGTGGTCCCACGTTGTCCCACGTTGTCCCACGGTGTCCAACGATGTCCAACGGTGTCCCACGTTGTCCAACGGTGTCCCACGTTGTCCCACGTTGTCCCACGTTGTCCCACGTTGTCCCACGTTGTCCCACGTTGTCCCACGTTGTCCCACGTTGTCCCACGTTGTCCCACGTTGTCCCACGTTGTCCCACGTTCTCCCACGTTGTCCCACGTTGTCCCACGTTGTCCCACGGTGTCCAACGATGTCCATCGGTGTCCAACGGTGTCCCACGGTGTCCAACGGTGTCCCACGTTGTCCCACGTTGTCCCACGTTGTCCCACGTTGTCCCACGTTGTCCCACGTTGTCCCACGTTGTCCAACGATGTCCAACGGTGTCCCACGTTGTCCCACGTTGTTCCATGGTTTCCCACGTTGTCCCACG
Organism: Bombus terrestris; assembly: GCF_910591885.1. Lineage (NCBI taxonomy): Eukaryota > Metazoa > Arthropoda > Insecta > Hymenoptera > Apidae > Bombus > Bombus terrestris. Next base: position 174,301 of record NW_025963595.1, read on the forward strand.
TTGTCCCACGTTGTCCCACGGTGTCCAACGATGTCCAACGGTGTCCAACGGTGTCCCACGTTGTCCCACGTTGTCCCACGGTGTCCAACGATGTCCAACGGTGTCCCACGTTGTCCAACGATGTCCAACGGTGTCCCACGTTGTCCCACGTTGTCCCACGTTGTCCCACGTTGTCCCACGTTGTCCCACGATGTCCCACGTTGTCCCACGTTGTCCCACGTTGTCCCACGTTGTCCCACGTTGTCCCACGTTGTCCCACGTTGTCCCACGTTGTCCCACGTTGTCCCACGTTGTCCCACGTTGTCCCACGTTGTCCCACGTTGTCCCACGTTGTCCCACGTTGTCCCACGATGTCCCACGTTGTCCCACGTTGTCCCACGTTGTCCCACGTTGTCCCACGTTGTCCCACGTTGTCCCACGTTGTCCCACGTTGTCCCACGTTGTCCCACGTTGTCCCACGGTGTCCAACGATGTCCAACGGTGTCCAGCGATGTCCAACGGTGTCCAACGATGTCCAACGGTGTCCAACGGTGTCCCACGTTGTCCCACGTTTTCCCACGTTGTCCCACGTTGTCCCACGGTGTCCAACGATGTCCAACGATGTCCAACGGTGTCCCACGTTGTCCCACGTTGTTCCATGGTTTCCCACGTTGTCCCACGTTGTCCCACGTTGTCCCACGGTGTCCAACGATGTCCAACGGTGTCCAACGGTGTCCAACGGTGTCCAACGGTGTCCCACGTTGTCCCACGTTGTCCCACGTTGTCCCACGTTGTCCCACGTTGTCCCACTATGTCCCACGTTGTCCCACGTTGTCCCACGTTGTCCCACGGTGTCCAACAATGTCCAGCGGTGTCCCACGTTGTCCAACGGTGTCCCACGTTGTCCCACGTTGTCCCACGTTGTCCCACGTTGTCCCACGATGTCCCACGTTGTCCCACGTTGTCCCACGTTGTCCCACGTTGTCCCACGTTGTCCCACGTTGTCCCACGTTGTCCCACGTTGTCCCACGTTGTCCCACGTTGTCCCACGTTGTCCCACGGTGTCCAACGATGTCCAACGGTGTCCAACGGTGTCCCACGGTGTCCAACGGTGTCCCACGTTGTCCCACGTTGTCCCACGTTGTCCCACGTTGTCCCACGTTGTCCCACGTTGTCCCACGTTGTCCGACGATGTCCAACGGTGTCCCACGTTGTCCCACGTTGTTCCATGGTTTCCCACGTTGTCCCACGTTGTCCCACGTTGTCCCACGGTGTCCAACGATGTCCAACGGTGTCCAACGGTGTCCAACGGTGTCCAACGGTGTCCAACGGTGTCCCACGTTGTCCCACGTTGTGCCACGTTGTCCCACGGTGTCCAACGATGTCCAACGGTGTCCCACGTTGTCCCACGTTGTCCCACGTTGTCCCACGTTGTCCCACGTTGTCCCACGATGTCCCACGTTGTCCCACGTTGTCCCACGTTGTCCCACGTTGTCCCACGTTGTCCCACGTTGTCCCACGTTGTCCCACGTTGTCCCACGTTGTCCCACGTTGTCCCACGTTGTCCCACGTTGTCCCACGTTGTCCCACGGTGTCCAACGGTGTCCAACGATGTCCCACGTTGTCCCACGTTGTCCCATGTTGTCCCACGTTGTCCCACGATGTCCCACGTTGTCCCACGTTGTCCCACGTTGTCCCACGTTGTCCCACGTTGTCCCACGTTGTCCCACGTTGTCCCACGTTGTCCCACGTTGTCCCACGGTGTCCAACGATGTCCAACGGTGTCCAGCGATGTCCAACGGTGTCCCACGTTGTCCCACGTTGTCCCACGGTGTCCAACGATGTCCAACGATGTCCAACGGTGTCCCACGTTGTCCCACGTTGTTCCATGGTTTCCCACGTTGTCCCACGTTGTCCCACGTTGTCCCACGGTGTCCAACGATGTCCAACGGTGTCCAACGGCGTCCAACGGTGTCCAACGGTGTCCCACGTTGTCCCACGTTGTCCCACGTTGTCCCACGATGTCCCACGTTGTCCCACGTTGTCCCACGTTGTCCCACGTTGTCCCACGTTGTCCCACGTTGTCCCACGTTGTCCCACGTTGTCCCACGTTGTCCACGTTGTCCGACGATGTCCAACGGTGTCCCACGTTGTCCCACGTTGTTCCATGGTTTCCCACGTTGTCCCACGTTGTCCCACGTTGTCCCACGGTGTCCAACGATGTCCAACGGTGTCCAACGGTGTCCAACGGTGTCCAACGGTGTCCCACGTTGTCCCACGTTGTCCCACGTTGTCCCACGGTGTCCAACGATGTCCAACGGTGTCCCACGTTGTCCCACGTTGTCCCACGTTGTCCTACGTTGTCCCACGTTGTCCCACGATGTCCCACGTTGTCCCACGTTGTCCCACGTTGTCCCACGATGTCCCACGTTGTCCCACGTTGTCCCACGTTGTCCCACGTTGTCCCACGTTGTCCCACGTTGTCCCACGTTGTCCCACGTTGTCCCACGGTTTCCAACGGTGTCCAACGATGTCCCACGTTGTCCCACGTTGTCCCACGTTGTCCCACGTTGTCCCACGATGTCCCACGTTGTCCCACGTTGTCCCACGTTGTCCCACGTTGTCCCACGTTGTCCCACGTTGTCCCACGTTGTCCCACGTTGTCCCACGTTGTCCCACGGTGTCCAACGATGTCCAACGGTGTCCAGCGATGTCCAACGGTGTCCCACGTTGTCCCACGTTTTCCCACGTTGTCCCACGTTGTCCCACGGTGTCCAACGATGTCCAACGATGTCCAACGGTGTCCCACGTTGTCCCACGTTGTTCCATGGTTTCCCACGTTGTCCCACGTTGTCCCGCGTTGTCCCACGGTGTCCAACGATGTCCAACGGTGTCCAACGGTGTCCAACGGTGTCCAACGGTGTCCCACGTTGTCCCACGTTGTCCCACGTTGTCCCACGATGTCCCACGTTGTCCCACGTTGTCCCACGTTGTCCCACGTTGTCCCACGTTGTCCCACGTTGTCCCACGTTGTCCCACGTTGTCCCACGTTGTCCCACGATGTCCCACGTTGTCCCACGTTGTCCCACGTTGTCCCACGTTGTCCCACGTTGTCCAACGGTGTCCCACGTTGTCCAACGATGTCCAACGGTGTCCCACGTTGTCCCACGTTGTTCCATGGTTTCCCACGTTGTCCCACGTTGTCCCACGTTGTCCCACGGTGTCCAACGATGTCCAACGGTGTCCAACGGTGTCCCACGTTGTCCAACGATGTCCAACGGTGTCCCACGTTGTCCCACGTTGTCCCACGTTGTCCCACGTTGTCCCACGATGTCCCACGTTGTCCCACGTTGTCCCACGTTGTCCCACGTTGTCCCACGATGTCCAACGATGTCCAACGATGTCCAACGGTGTCCAACGATGTCCAACGGTGTCCAACGATGTCCAACGATGTCCAACGGTGTCCCACGATGTCCAACGATGTCCAACGATGTCCAACGGTGTCCAACGGTGTCCAACGGTGTCCCACGGTGTCCAACGGTGTCCCACGTTGTCCCACGTTGTCCCACGTTGTCCCACGTTGTCCCACGATGTCCCACGTTGTCCAACGGTGTCCAACGGTGTCCAACGATGTCCAACGATGTCCAACGGTGTCCCACGATGTCCAACGATGTCCAACGATGTCCAACGGTGTCCCACGTTGTCCCACGTTGTCCCACGTTGTCCCACGTTGTCCCACGGTGTCCAACGATGTCCAACGATGTCCAACGGTGTCCAACGGTGTCCCACGGTGTCCCACGGTGTCCCACGTTGTCCCACGTTGTCCCACGTTGTCCCACGTTGTCCCACGTTGTCCCACGTTGTCCCACGTTGTCCAACGATGTCCAACGGTGTCCCACGTTGTCCCACGTTGTTCCATGGTTTCCCACGTTGTCCCACGTTGTCCCTCGTTGTCCCACGTTGTCCCACGTTGTCCCACGGTGTCCCACGGTGTCCAACGATGTCCAACGGTGTCCCACGTTGTCCCACGTTGTCCCACGTTGTCCCACGTTGTCCCACGTTGTCCCACGATGTCCCACGTTGTCCCACGTTGTCCCACGTTGTCCCACGTTGTCCCACGTTGTCCCACGTTGTCCCACGTTGTCCCACGTGGTCCCACGTTGTCCCACGTTGTCCCACGGTGTCCAACGATGTCCAACGGTGTCCCACGTTGTCCAACGGTGTCCCACGTTGTCCCACGTTGTCCCACGTTGTCCGACGTTGTCCCACGATGTCCCACGTTGTCCCACGTTGTCCCACGTTGTCCCACGTTGTCCCACGTTGTCCCACGTTGTCCCACGTTCTCCCACGTTGTCCCACGTTGTCCCACGTTGTCCCACGGTGTCCAACGATGTCCAACGGTGTCCAACGGTGTCCCACGGTGTCCAACGGTGTCCCACGTTGTCCCACGTTGTCCCACGTTGTCCCACGTTGTCCCACGTTGTCCCACGTTGTCCCACGTTGTCCAACGATGTCCAACGGTGTCCCACGTTGTCCCACGTTGTTCCATGGTTTCCCACGTTGTCCCACGTTGTCCCACGTTGTCCCACGGTGTCCAACGATGTCCAACGGTGTCCAACGGTGTCCCACGTTGTCCCACGTTGTCCCACGGTGTCCAACGATGTCCAACGGTGTCCCACGTTGTCCAACGATGTCCAACGGTGTCCCACGTTGTCCCACGTTGTCCCACGTTGTCCCACGTTGTCCCACGTTGTCCCACGTTGTCCCACGTTGTCCCACGGTGTCCAACGGTGTCCAACGATGTCCCACGTTGTCCCACGTTGTCCCACGTTGTCCCACGTTGTCCCACGATGTCCCACGTTGTCCCACGTTGTCCCACGTTGTCCCACGTTGTCCCACGTTGTCCCACGTTGTCCCACGTTGTCCCACGTTGTCCCACGTTGTCCCACGTTGTCCCACGGTGTCCAACGGTGTCCAACGATGTCCCACGTTGTCCCACGTTGTCCCACGTTGTCCCACGTTGTCCCACGATGTCCCACGTTGTCCCACGTTGTCCCACGTTGTCCCACGTTGTCCCACGTTGTCCCACGTTGTCCCACGTTGTCCCACGTTGTCCCACGTTGTCCCACGGTGTCCAACGATGTCCAACGGTGTCCAGCGATGTCCAACGGTGTCCCACGTTGTCCCACGTTGTCCCACGGTGTCCAACGATGTCCAACGATGTCCAACGGTGTCCCACGTTGTCCCACGTTGTTCCATGGTTTCCCACGTTGTCCCACGTTGTCCCACGTTGTCTCACGGTGTCCAACGATGTCCAACGGTGTCCAACGGTGTCCAACGGTGTCCAACGGTGTCCCACGTTGTCCCACGTTGTCCCACGTTGTCCCACGTTGTCCCACGTTGTCCCACGTTGTCCCACGGTGTCCAACGATGTCCAACGGTGTCCAGCGATGTCCAACGGTGTCCCACGTTGTCCCACGTTGTCCCACGGTGTCCAACGATGTCCAACGATGTCCAACGGTGTCCCACGTTGTCCCACGTTGTTCCATGGTTTCCCACGTTGTCCCACGTTGTCCCACGATGTCCCACGTTGTCCCACGTTGTCCAACGATGTCCAACGGTGTCCCACGTTGTCCCACGTTGTCCCACGTTGTCCCACGTTGTCCCACGTTGTCCCACGATGTCCCACGTTGTCCCACGTTGTCCCACGTTGTCCCACGTTGTCCCACGTTGTCCCACGTTGTCCCACGTTGTCCCACGTTGTCCCACGTTGTCCCACGTTGTCCCACGTTGTCCCACGTTGTCCCACGTTGTCCCACGTTGTCCCACGGTGTCCAACGGTGTCCAACGATGTCCCACGTTGTCCCACGTTGTCCCACGTTGTCCCACGTTGTCCCACGATGTCCCACGTTGTCCCACGTTGTCCCACGTTGTCCCACGTTGTCCCACGTTGTCCCACGTTGTCCCACGTTGTCCCACGTTGTCCCACGTTGTCCCACGTTGTCCCACGGTGTCCAACGATGTCCAACGGTGTCCAGCGATGTCCAACGGTGTCCAACGATGTCCAACGGTGTCCAACGGTGTCCCACGTTGTCCCACGTTTTCCCACGTTGTCCCACGTTGTCCCACGGTGTCCAACGATGTCCAACGATGTCCAACGGTGTCCCACGTTGTCCCACGTTGTTCCATGGTTTCCCACGTTGTCCCACGTTGTCCCACGTTGTCCCACGGTGTCCAACGATGTCCAACGGTGTCCAACGGTGTCCAACGGTGTCCAACGGTGTCCCACGTTGTCCCACGTTGTCCCACGTTGTCCCACGTTGTCCCACGTTGTCCCACGATGTCCCACGTTGTCCCACGTTGTCCCACGTTGTCCCACGGTGTCCAACAATGTCCAACGGTGTCCCACGTTGTCCAACGGTGTCCCACGTTGTCCCACGTTGTCCCACGTTGACCCACGTTGTCCCACGATGTCCCACGTTGTCCCACGTTGTCCCACGTTGTCCCACGTTGTCCCACGTTGTCCCACGTTGTCCCACGTTGTCCCACGTTGTCCCACGTTGTCCCACGTTGTCCCACGTTGTCCCACGTTTTCCCACGGTGTCCAACGATGTCCAACGGTGTCCAACGGTGTCCCACGGTGTCCAACGGTGTCCCACGTTGTCCCACGTTGTCCCACGTTGTCCCACGTTGTCCCACGTTGTCCCACGTTGTCCCACGTTGTCCGACGATGTCCAACGGTGTCCCACGTTGTCCCACGTTGTTCCATGGTTTCCCACGTTGTCCCACGTTGTCCCACGTTGTCCCACGGTGTCCAACGATGTCCAACGGTGTCCAACGGTGTCCAACGGTGTCCAACGGTGTCCAACGGTGTCCCACGTTGTCCCACGTTGTCCCACGTTGTCCCACGGTGTCCAACGATGTCCAACGGTGTCCCACGTTGTCCCACGTTGTCCCACGTTGTCCCACGTTGTCCCACGTTGTCCCACGATGTCCCACGTTGTCCCACGTTGTCCCACGTTGTCCCACGTTGTCCCACGTTGTCCCACGTTGTCCCACGTTGTCCCACGTTGTCCCACGTTGTCCCACGTTGTCCCACGTTGTCCCACGTTGTCCCACGTTGTCCCACGTTGTCCCACGGTGTCCAACGGTGTCCAACGATGTCCCACGTTGTCCCACGTTGTCCCACGTTGTCCCACGTTGTCCCACGATGTCCCACGTTGTCCCACGTTGTCCCACGTTGTCCCACGCTGTCCCACGTTGTCCCACGTTGTCCCACGTTGTCCCACGTTGTCCCACGTTGTCCCACGGTGTCCAACGATGTCCAACGGTGTCCAGCGATGTCCAACGGTGTCCCACGTTGTCCCACGTTGTCCCACGGTGTCCAACGATGTCCAACGATGTCCAACGGTGTCCCACGTTGTCCCACGTTGTTCCATGGTTTCCCACGTTGTCCCACGTTGTCCCACGTTGTCTCACGGTGTCCAACGATGTCCAACGGTGTCCAACGGTGTCCAACGGTGTCCAACGGTGTCCCACGTTGTCCCACGTTGTCCCACGTTGTCCCACGTTGTCCCACGTTGTCCCACGTTGTCCCACGGTGTCCAACGATGTCCAACGGTGTCCAGCGATGTCCAACGGTGTCCCACGTTGTCCCACGTTGTCCCACGGTGTCCAACGATGTCCAACGATGTCCAACGGTGTCCCACGTTGTCCCACGTTGTTCCATGGTTTCCCACGTTGTCCCACGTTGTCCCACGATGTCCCACGTTGTCCCACGTTGTCCCACGTTGTCCCACGTTGACCCACGTTGTCCCACGTTGTCCCACGTTGTCCCACGTTGTCCCACGTTGTCCCACGTTGTCCGACGATGTCCAACGGTGTCCCACGTTGTCCCACGTTGTTCCATGGTTTCCCACGTTGTCCCACGTTGTCCCACGTTGTCCCACGGTGTCCAACGATGTCCAACGGTGTCCAACGGTGTCCAACGGTGTCCAACGGTGTCCCACGTTGTCCCACGTTGTCCCACGTTGTCCCACGGTGTCCAACGATGTCCAACGGTGTCCCACGTTGTCCCACGTTGTCCCACGTTGTCCTACGTTGTCCCACGTTGTCCCACGATGTCCCACGTTGTCCCACGTTGTCCCACGTTGTCCCACGATGTCCCACGTTGTCCCACGTTGTCCCACGTTGTCCCACGTTGTCCCACGTTGTCCCACGTTGTCCCACGTTGTCCCACGTTGTCCCACGGTTTCCAACGGTGTCCAACGATGTCCCACGTTGTCCCACGTTGTCCCACGTTGTCCCACGTTGTCCCACGATGTCCCACGTTGTCCCACGTTGTCCCACGTTGTCCCACGTTGTCCCACGTTGTCCCACGTTGTCCCACGTTGTCCCACGTTGTCCCACGTTGTCCCACGGTGTCCAACGATGTCCAACGGTGTCCAGCGATGTCCAACGGTGTCCCACGTTGTCCCACGTTTTCCCACGTTGTCCCACGTTGTCCCACGGTGTCCAACGATGTCCAACGATGTCCAACGGTGTCCCACGTTGTCCCACGTTGTTCCATGGTTTCCCACGTTGTCCCACGTTGTCCCACGTTGTCCCACGGTGTCCAACGATGTCCAACGGTGTCCAACGGTGTCCAACGGTGTCCAACGGTGTCCCACGTTGTCCCACGTTGTCCCACGTTGTCCCACGTTGTCCCACGTTGTCCCACGATGTCCCACGTTGTCCCACGTTGTCCCACGTTGTCGCACGGTGTCCAACAATGTCCAACGATGTCCAACGGTGTCCAACGGTGTCCCACGGTGTCCAACGGTGTCCCACGTTGTCCCACGTTGTCCCACGTTGTCCCACGTTGTCCCACGTTGTCCCACGTTGTCCCACGTTGTCCGACGATGTCCAACGGTGTCCCACGTTGTCCCACGTTGTTCCATGGTTTCCCACGTTGTCCCACGTTGTCCCACGTTGTCCCACGGTGTCCAACGATGTCCAACGGTGTCCAACGATGTCCAACGATGTCCAACGGTGTCCCACGATGTCCAACGATGTCCAACGATGTCCAACGGTGTCCAACGGTGTCCAACGGTGTCCCACGGTGTCCAACGGTGTCCCACGTTGTCCCACGTTGTCCCACGTTGTCCCACGTTGTCCCACGATGTCCCACGTTGTCCAACGGTGTCCAACGGTGTCCAACGATGTCCAACGATGTCCAACGGTGTCCCACGATGTCCAACGATGTCCAACGATGTCCAACGGTGTCCCACGTTGTCCCACGTTGTCCCACCTTGTCCCACGTTGTCCCACGGTGTCCAACGATGTCCAACGCTGTCCAACGGTGTCCAACGGTGTCCCACGGTGTCCAACGGTGTCCCACGTTGTCCCACGTTGTCCCACGTTGTCCCACGTTGTCCCACGTTGTCCCACGTTGTCCCACGTTGTCCAACGATGTCCAACGGTGTCCCACGTTGTCCCACGTTGTTCCATGGTTTCCCACGTTGTCCCACGTTGTCCCACGTTGTCCCACGTTGTCCCACGTTGTCCCACGGTGTCCCACGGTGTCCAACGATGTCCAACGGTGTCCCACGTTGTCCCACGTTGTCCCACGTTGTCCCACGTTGTCCCACGTTGTCCCACGATGTCCCACGTTGTCCCACGTTGTCCCACGTTGTCCCACGTTGTCCCACGTTGTCCCACGTTGTCCCACGTTGTCCCACGTTGTCCCACGTTGTCCCACGTTGTCCCACGGTGTCCAACGATGTCCAACGGTGTCCCACGTTGTCCAACGGTGTCCCACGTTGTCCCACGTTGTCCCACGTTGTCCCACGTTGTCCCACGATGTCCCACGTTGTCCCACGTTGTCCCACGTTGTCCCACGTTGTCCCACGTTGTCCCACGTTGTCCCACGGTGTCCAACGATGTCCAACGGTGTCCAACGGTGTCCCACGGTGTCCAACGGTGTCCCACGTTGTCCCACGTTGTCCCACGTTGTCCCACGTTGTCCCACGTTGTCCCACGTTGTCCCACGTTGTCCCACGTTGTCCCACGTTGTCCCACGTTGTCCCACGGTGTCCAACGATGTCCAACGGTGTCCAGCGATGTCCAACGGTGTCCCACGTTGTCCCACGTTTTCCCACGTTGTCCCACGTTGTCCCACGGTGTCCAACGATGTCCAACGATGTCCAACGGTGTCCCACGTTGTCCCACGTTGTTCCATGGTTTCCCACGTTGTCCCACGTTGTCCCACGTTGTCCCACGGTGTCCAACGATGTCCAACGGTGTCCAACGGTGTCCAACGGTGTCCAACGGTGTCCCACGTTGTCCCACGTTGTCCCACGTTGTCCCACGTTGTCCCACGTTGTCCCACGATGTCCCACGTTGTCCCGCGTTGTCCCACGTTGTCCCACGGTGTCCAACAATGTCCAACGGTGTCCCACGTTGTCCAACGGTGTCCCACGTTGTCCCACGTTGTCCCACGTTGTCCCACGTTGTCCCACGATGTCCCACGTTGTCCCACGTTGTCCCACGTTGTCCCACGTTGTCCCACGTTGTCCCACGTTGTCCCACGTTGTCCCACGTTGTCCCACGTTGTCCCACGTTGTCCCACGTTGTCCCACGGTGTCCAACGATGTCCAACGGTGTCCAACGGTGTCCCACGGTGTCCAACGGTGTCCCACGTTGTCCCACGTTATCCCACGTTGTCCCACGTTGTCCCACGTTGTCCCACGTTGTCCCACGTTGTCCGACGATGTCCAACGGTGTCCCACGTTGTCCCACGTTGTTCCATGGTTTCCCACGTTGTCTCACGTTGTCCCACGTTGTCCCACGGTGTCCAACGATGTCCAACGGTGTCCAACGATGTCCAACGATGTCCAACGGTGTCCCACGATGTCCAACGATGTCCAACGATGTCCAACGGTGTCCAACGGTGTCCAACGGTGTCCCACGGTGTCCAACGGTGTCCAACGATGTCCAACGTTGTCCCACGTTGTCCCACGTTGTCCCACGTTGTCCCACGTTGTCCCACGGTGTCCAACGATGTCCAACGGTGTCCCACGTTGTCCCACGTTGTCCCACGTTGTCCCACGTTGTCCCACGTTGTCCCACGTTGTCCCACGTTGTCCCACGGTGTCCAACGATGTCCAACGGTGTCCAGCGATGTCCAACGGTGTCCCACGTTGTCCCACGTTGTCCCACGTTGTCCCACGTTGTCCCACGTTGTCCCACGGTGTCCAACGATGTCCAACGGTGTCCAACGATGTCCCACGTTGTCCCACGTTGTCCCACGTTGTCCCACGTTGTCCCACGATGTCCCACGTTGTCCCACGTTGTCCCACGTTGTCCCACGTTGTCCCACGTTGTCCCACGTTGTCCCACGTTGTCCCACGATGTCCCACGTTGTCCCACGTTGTCCCACGTTGTCCCACGGTGTCCAACGATGTCCAACGGTGTCCAACGGTGTCCAACGGTGTCCAACGGTGTCCCACGTTGTCCCACGTTGTCCCACGTTGTCCCACGGTGTCCAACGATGTCCAACGGTGTCCAGCGATGTCCAACGGTGTCCCACGTTGTCCCACGTTGTCCCACGTTGTCCCACGTTGTCCCACGTTGTCCCACGTTGTCCCACGTTGTCCCACGTTGTCCCACGTTGTCCCACGATGTCCCACGTTGTCCCACGTTGTCCCACGTTGTCCCACGTTGTCCCACGTTGTCCCACGTTGTCCCACGGTGTCCAACGATGTCCAACGGTGTCCAACGGTGTCCAACGGTGTCCAACGATGTCCAACGATGTCCAACGATGTCCAACGGTGTCCAACGATGTCCAACGATGTCCAACGGTGTCCCACGATGTCCAACGATGTCCAACGATGTCCAACGGTGTCCAACGATGTCCAACGGTGTCCAACGATGTCCAACGATGTCCAACGGTGTCCCACGATGTCCAACGATGTCCAACGATGTCCAACGGTGTCCAACGGTGTCCAACGGTGTCCCACTGTGTCCAACGGTGTCCCACGTTGTCCCACGTTGTCCCACGTTGTCCCACGTTGTCCCACGATGTCCCACGTTGTCCAACGGTGTCCAACGGTGTCCAACGATGTCCAACGATGTCCAACGGTGTCCCACGATGTCCAACGATGTCCAACGATGTCCAACGGTGTCCCACGTTGTCCCACGTTGTCCCACGTTGTCCCACGTTGTCCCACGTTGTCCCACGGTGTCCAACGATGTCCAACGGTGTCCAACGATGTCCAACGGTGTCCAACGATGTCCAACGATGTCCAACGGTGTCCCACGATGTCCAACGATGTCCAACGATGTCCAACGGTGTCCAACGGTGTCCAACGGTGTCCCACTGTGTCCAACGGTGTCCCACGTTGTCCCACGTTGTCCCACGATGTCCCACGTTGTCCCACGTTGTCCCACGTTGTCCCACGGTGTCCAACGATGTCCAACGGTGTCCAACGGTGTCCAACGGTGTCCAACGGTGTCCCACGTTGTCCCACGTTGTCCCACGTTGTCCCACGGTGTCCAACGATGTCCAACGGTGTCCAGCGATGTCCAACGGTGTCCCACGTTGTCCCACGTTGTCCCACGTTGTCCCACGTTGTCCCACGTTGTCCCACGTTGTCCCACGTTGTCCCACGTTGTCCCACGTTGTCCCACGATGTCCCACGTTGTCCCACGTTGTCCCACGTTGTCCCACGTTGTCCCACGGTGTCCAACGATGTCCAACGGTGTCCAACGGTGTCCAACGGTGTCCAACGATGTCCAACGATGTCCAACGATGTCCAACGGTGTCCAACGATGTCCAACGATGTCCAACGGTGTCCCACGATGTCCAACGATGTCCAACGATGTCCAACGGTGTCCAACGATGTCCAACGGTGTCCAACGATGTCCAACGATGTCCAACGGTGTCCCACGATGTCCAACGATGTCCAACGATGTCCAACGGTGTCCAACGGTGTCCAACGGTGTCCCACTGTGTCCAACGGTGTCCCACGTTGTCCCACGTTGTCCCACGTTGTCCCACGTTGTCCCACGATGTCCCACGTTGTCCAACGGTGTCCAACGGTGTCCAACGATGTCCAACGATGTCCAACGGTGTCCCACGATGTCCAACGATGTCCAACGATGTCCAACGGTGTCCCACGTTGTCCCACGTTGTCCCACGTTGTCCCACGTTGTCCCACGTTGTCCCACGGTGTCCAACGATGTCCAACGGTGTCCCACGTTGTCCAACGGTGTCCCACGTTGTCCCACGTTGTCCCACGTTGTCCCACGTTGTCCCACGTTGTCCCACGTTGTCCCACGTTGTCCCACGGTGTCCAACGATGTCCAACGGTGTCCAACGGTGTCCAACGGTGTCCAACGATGTCCAACGATGTCCAACGATGTCCAACGGTGTCCAACGATGTCCAACGATGTCCAACGGTGTCCCACGATGTCCAACGATGTCCAACGATGTCCAACGATGTCCAACGGTGTCCCACGTTGTCCCACGTTGTCCCACGTTGTCCCACGTTGTCCCACGTTGTCCCACGGTGTCCAACGATGTCCAACGGTGTCCAACGGTGTCCCACGGTGTCCAACGGTGTCCCACGTTGTCCCACGTTGTCCCACGTTGTCCCACGTTGTCCCACGTTGTCCCACGATGTCCCACGTTGTCCCACGTTGTCCCACGTTGTCCCACGTTGTCCCACGTTGTCCCACGTTGTCCCACGGTGTCCAACGATGTCCAACGGTGTCCAACGGTGTCCAACGGTGTCCAACGATGTCCAACGATGTCCAACGATGTCCCACGTTGTCCAACGGTGTCCCACGTTGTCCCACGTTATCCCACGTTGTCCCACGTTGTCCCACGTTGTCCCACGTTGTCCCACGTTGTCCCACGTTGTCCCACGTTGTCCCACGTTGTCCCACGTTGTCCCACGTTGTCCCACGGTGTCCAACGATGTCCAACGGTGTCCAACGGTGTCCCACGGTGTCCAACGGTGTCCCACGTTGTCCCACGTTGTCCCACGTTGTCCCACGTTGTCCCACGTTGTCCCACGTTGTCCAACGATGTCCAACGGTGTCCCACGTTGTCCCACGTTGTTCCATGGTTTCCCACGTTGTCCCACGTTGTCCCACGTTGTCCCACGTTGTCCCACGTTGTCCCACGGTGTCCCACGGTGTCCAACGCTGTCCAACGGTGTCCCACGTTGTCCCACGTTGTCCCACGTTGTCCCACGTTGTCCCACGTTGTCCCACGTTGTCCCACGTTGTCCCACGTTGTCCCACGTTGTCCCACGTTGTCCCACGTTGTCCCACGTTGTCCCACGTGGTCCCACGTTGTCCCACGTTGTCCCACGGTGTCCAACGATGTCCAACGGTGTCCCACGTTGTCCAACGGTGTCCCACGTTGTCCAACGGTGTCCCACGTTGTCCCACGTTGTCCCACGTTGTCCCACGTTGTCCCACGTTGTCCCACGTTGTCCCACGTGGTCCCACGTTGTCCCACGTTGTCCCACGGTGTCCAACGATGTCCAACGGTGTCCCACGTTGTCCAACGGTGTCCCACGTTGTCCCACGTTGTCCCACGTTGTCCCACGTTGTCCCACGATGTCCCACGTTGTCCCACGTTGTCCCACGTTGTCCCACGTTGTCCCACGTTGTCCCACGTTGTCCCACGTTCTCCCACGTTGTCCCACGTTGTCCCACGTTGTCCCACGGTGTAAAACGATGTCCAACGGTGTCCCACGTTGTCCCACGTTGTCCCACGTTGTCCCACGGTGTCCAACGATGTCCAACGGTGTCCAACGGTGTCCCACGGTGTCCAACGGTGTCCCACGTTGTCCCACGTTGTCCCACGTTGTCCCACGTTGTCCCACGTTGTCCCACGATGTCCCACGTTGTCCCACGTTGTCCCACGTTGTCCCACGTTGTCCCACGTTGTCCCACGTTGTCCCACGGTGTCCAACGATGTCCAACGGTGTCCAACGGTGTCCAACGGTGTCCAACGGTGTCCAACGATGTCCAACGATGTCCAACGATGTCCAACGGTGTCCAACGATGTCCAACGATGTCCAACGGTGTCCCACGATGTCCAACGATGTCCAACGATGTCCAACGATGTCCAACGGTGTCCCACGTTGTCCCACGTTGTCCCACGTTGTCCCACGTTGTCCCACGTTGTCCCACGGTGTCCAACGATGTCCAACGGTGTCCCACGTTGTCCAACGGTGTCCCACGTTGTCCCACGTTGTCCCACGTTGTCCCACGTTGTCCCACGTTGTCCCACGTTGTCCCACGTTGTCCCACGTTGTCCCACGTTGTCCCACGTTGTCCCACGTTGTCCCACGTTGTCCCACGTTGTCCCACGTTGTCCCACGGTGTCCAACGATGTCCAACGGTGTCCAACGGTGTCCCACGGTGTCCAACGGTGTCCCACGTTGTCCCACGTTGTCCCACGTTGTCCCACGTTGTCCCACGTTGTCCCACGTTGTCCAACGATGTCCAACGGTGTCCCACGTTGTCCCACGTTGTTCCATGGTTTCCCACGTTGTCCCACGTTGTCCCACGTTGTCCCACGTTGTCCCACGTTGTCCCACGGTGTCCAACGATGTCCAACGGTGTCCAGCGATGTCCAACGGTGTCCCACGTTGTCCCACGTTTTCCCACGTTGTCCCACGTTGTCCCACGGTGTCCAACGATGTCCAACGATGTCCAACGGTGTCCCACGTTGTCCCACGTTGTTCCATGGTTTCCCACGTTGTCCCACGTTGTCCCACGTTGTCCCACGGTGTCCAACGATGTCCAACGGTGTCCAACGGTGTCCAACGGTGTCCAACGGTGTCCCACGTTGTCCCACGTTGTCCCACGTTGTCCCACGATGTCCCACGTTGTCCCACGTTGTCCCACGTTGTCCCACGTTGTCCCACGATGTCCCACGTTGTCCCACGTTGTCCCACGTTGTCCCACGTTGTCCGACGTTGTCCCACGTTGTCCCACGTTGTCCCACGTTGTCCCACGTTGTCCCACGTTGTCCCACGTTGTCCCACGGTGTCCAACGATGTCCAACGGTGTCCAACGGTGTCCCACGTTGTCCCACGTTGTCCCACGTTGTCCCACGTTGTCCCACGTTGTCCCACGTTGTCCCACGTTGTCCCACGTTGTCCAACGATGTCCAACGGTGTCCCACGTTGTCCCACGTTGTGCCACGTTGTCCCACGATGTCCCACGTTGTCCCACGTTGTCCAACGGTGTCCAACGGTGTCCAACGGTGTCCAACGGTGTCCCACGTTGTCCCACGTTGTCCCACGTTGTCCCACGATGTCCCACGTTGTCCCACGTTGTCCCACGTTGTCCCACGTTGTCCCACGATGTCCCACGTTGTCCCACGTTGTCCCACGTTGTCCCACGTTGTCCGACGTTGTCCCACGTTGTCCCACGTTGTCCCACGTTGTCCCACGTTGTCCCACGTTGTCCCACGGTGTCCAACGATGTCCAACGGTGTCCAACGGTGTCCCACGTTGTCCCACGTTGTCCCACGTTGTCCCACGTTGTCCCACGTTGTCCAACGATGTCCAACGGTGTCCCACGTTGTCCCACGTTGTTCCATGGTTTCCCACGTTGTCCCACGTTGTCCCACGTTGTCCCACGTTGTCCCACGGTGTCCCACGGTGTCCAACGATGTCCAACGGTGTCCCACGTTGTCCCACGTTGTCCCACGTTGTCCCACGTTCTCCCACGTTGTCCCACGTTGTCCCACGTTGTCCCACGGTGTCCAACGATGTCCAACGGTGTCCCACGTTGTCCCACGTTGTCCCACGTTGTCCCACGTTGTCCCACGTTGTCCCACGTTGTCCCACGGTGTCCAACGATGTCCAACGGTGTCCAACGGTGTCCAACGGTGTCCAACGGTGTCCCACGTTGTCCCACGTTGTCCCACGTTGTCCCACGATGTCCCACGTTGTCCCACGTTGTCCCACGTTGTCCCACGTTGTCCCACGATGTCCCACGTTGTCCCACGTTGTCCCACGTTGTCCCACGTTGTCCGACGTTGTCCCACGTTGTCCCACGTTGTCCCACGTTGTCCCACGTTGTCCCACGTTGTCCCACGTTGTCCCACGGTGTCCAACGATGTCCAACGGTGTCCAACGGTGTCCCACGTTGTCCCACGTTGTCCCACGTTGTCCCACGTTGTCCCACGTTGTCCCACGTTGTCCCACGTTGTCCAACGGTGTCCAACGGTGTCCAACGATGTCCAACGATGTCCAACGATGTCCCACGTTGTCCAACGGTGTCCCACGTTGTCCCACGTTGTCCCACGTTGTCCCACGTTGTCCCACGTTGTCCCACGTTGTCCCACGTTGTCCCACGTTGTCCCACGTTGTCCCACGTTGTCCCACGTTGTCCCACGTTGTCCCACGGTGTCCAACGATGTCCAACGGTGTCCAACGGTGTCCCACGGTGTCCAACGGTGTCCCACGTTGTCCCACGTTGTCCCACGTTGTCCCACGTTGTCCCACGTTGTCCCACGTTGTCCAACGATGTCCAACGGTGTCCCACGTTGTCCCACGTTGTTCCATGGTTTCCCACGTTGTCCCACGTTGTCCCACGTTGTCCCACGTTGTCCCACGTTGTCCCACGGTGTCCCACGGTGTCCAACGATGTCCAACGGTGTCCCACGTTGTCCCACGTTGTCCCACGTTGTCCCACGTTGTCCCACGTTGTCCCACGTTGTCCCACGTTGTCCCACGTTGTCCCACGTTGTCCCACGTTGTCCCACGTGGTCCCACGTTGTCCCACGTTGTCCCACGGTGTCCAACGATGTCCAACGGTGTCCCACGTTGTCCAACGGTGTCCCACGTTGTCCCACGTTGTCCCACGTTGTCCCACGTTGTCCCACGTTGTCCCACGTTGTCCCACGTGGTCCCACGTTGTCCCACGTTGTCCCACGGTGTCCAACGATGTCCAACGGTGTCCCACGTTGTCCAACGGTGTCCCACGTTGTCCCACGTTGTCCCACGTTGTCCCACGTTGTCCCACGATGTCCCACGTTGTCCCACGTTGTCCCACGTTGTCCCACGTTGTCCCACGTTGTCCCACGTTGTCCCACGTTCTCCCACGTTGTCCCACGTTGTCCCACGTTGTCCCACGGTGTCCAACGATGTCCAACGGTGTCCCACGTTGTCCCACGTTGTCCCACGTTGTCCCACGGTGTCCAACGATGTCCAACGGTGTCCAACGGTGTCCCACGGTGTCCAACGGTGTCCCACGTTGTCCCACGTTGTCCCACGTTGTCCCACGTTGTCCCACGTTGTCCCACGATGTCCCACGTTGTCCCACGTTGTCCCACGTTGTCCCACGTTGTCCCACGTTGTCCCACGTTGTCCCACGGTGTCCAACGATGTCCAACGGTGTCCAACGGTGTCCAACGGTGTCCAACGGTGTCCAACGATGTCCAACGATGTCCAACGATGTCCAACGGTGTCCAACGATGTCCAACGATGTCCAACGGTGTCCCACGATGTCCAACGATGTCCAACGATGTCCAACGATGTCCAACGGTGTCCCACGTTGTCCCACGTTGTCCCACGTTGTCCCACGTTGTCCCACGTTGTCCCACGGTGTCCAACGATGTCCAACGGTGTCCCACGTTGTCCAACGGTGTCCCACGTTGTCCCACGTTGTCCCACGTTGTCCCACGTTGTCCCACGGTGTCCAACGATGTCCAACGGTGTCCAACGGTGTCCCACGGTGTCCAACGGTGTCCCACGTTGTCCCACGTTGTCCCACGTTGTCCCACGTTGTCCCACGTTGTCCCACGTTGTCCAACGATGTCCAACGGTGTCCCACGTTGTCCCACGTTGTTCCATGGTTTCCCACGTTGTCCCACGTTGTCCCACGTTGTCCCACGTTGTCCCACGTTGTCCCACGGTGTCCAACGATGTCCAACGGTGTCCAGCGATGTCCAACGGTGTCCCACGTTGTCCCACGTTTTCCCACGTTGTCCCACGTTGTCCCACGGTGTCCAACGATGTCCAACGATGTCCAACGGTGTCCCACGTTGTCCCACGTTGTTCCATGGTTTCCCACGTTGTCCCACGTTGTCCCACGTTGTCCCACGGTGTCCAACGATGTCCAACGGTGTCCAACGGTGTCCAACGGTGTCCAACGGTGTCCCACGTTGTCCCACGTTGTCCCACGTTGTCCCACGATGTCCCACGTTGTCCCACGTTGTCCCACGTTGTCCCACGTTGTCCCACGATGTCCCACGTTGTCCCACGTTGTCCCACGTTGTCCCACGTTGTCCGACGTTGTCCCACGTTGTCCCACGTTGTCCCACGTTGTCCCACGTTGTCCCACGTTGTCCCACGTTGTCCCACGGTGTCCAACGATGTCCAACGGTGTCCAACGGTGTCCCACGTTGTCCCACGTTGTCCCACGTTGTCCCACGTTGTCCCACGTTGTCCCACGTTGTCCCACGTTGTCCCACGTTGTCCAACGATGTCCAACGGTGTCCCACGTTGTCCCACGTTGTGCCACGTTGTCCCACGTTGTCCCACGTTGTCCCACGTTGTCCCACGTTGTCCCACGTTGTCCCACGTTGTCCCACGTTGTCCCACGTTGTCCCACGTTGTCCCACGTTGTCCCACGTTGTCCCACGATGTCCCACGTTGTCCCACGTTGTCCCACGTTGTCCCACGTTGTCCCACGTTGTCCCACGTTGTCCCACGTTGTCCCACGTTGTCCCACGTTGTCCCACGTTGTCCCACGGTGTCCAACGGTGTCCCACGATGTCCCACGTTCTCCCACGTTGTCCCACGTTGTCCCACGTTGTCCCACGTTGTCCCACGTTGTCCCACGGTGTCCAACGATGTCCAACGATGTCCAACGGTGTCCCACGTTGTCCCACGTTGTTCCATGGTTTCCCACGTTGTCCCACGTTGTCCCACGTTGTCCCACGGTGTCCAACGATGTCCAACGGTGTCCAACGGTGTCCAACGGTGTCCAACGGTGTCCCACGTTGTCCCACGTTGTCCCACGTTGTCCCACGTTGTCCCACGTTGTCCCACGTTGTCCCACGTTGTCCCACGTTGTCCCACGATGTCCCACGTTGTCCCACGTTGTCCCACGTTGTCCCACGTTGTCCCACGATGTCCCACGTTGTCCCACGTTGTCCCACGTTGTCCCACGTTGTCCCACGGTGTCCAACGATGTCCAACGGTGTCCAACGGTGTCCCACGGTGTCCAACGGTGTCCCACGTTGTCCCACGTTGTCCCACGTTGTCCCACGTTGTCCCACGTTGTCCCACGATGTCCCACGTTGTCCCACGTTGTCCGACGTTGTCCCACGGTGTCCAACGATGTCCAACGATGTCCAACGGTGTCCCACGTTGTCCCACGTTGTTCCATGGTTTCCCACGTTGTCCCACGTTGTCCCACGTTGTCCCACGGTGTCCAACGATGTCCAACGGTGTCCAACGGTGTCCAACGGTGTCCAACGGTGTCCCACGTTGTCCCACGTTGTCCCACGTTGTCCCACGTTGTCCCACGTTGTCCCACGATGTCCCACGTTGTCCCACGTTGTCCCACGTTGTCCCACGGTGTCCAACGGTGTCCCACGATGTCCCACGTTCTCCCACGTTGTCCCACGTTGTCCCACGTTGTCCCACGTTGTCCCACGTTGTCCCACGGTGTCCAACGATGTCCAACGATGTCCAACGGTGTCCCACGTTGTCCCACGTTGTTCCATGGTTTCCCACGTTGTCCCACGTTGTCCCACGTTGTCCCACGGTGTCCAACGATGTCCAACGGTGTCCAACGGTGTCCAACGGTGTCCCACGTTGTCCCACGTTGTCCCACGTTGTTCCATGGTTTCCCACGTTGTCCCACGTTGTCCCACGTTGTCCCACGGTGTCCAACGATGTCCAACGGTGTCCAACGGTGTCCAACGGTGTCCAACGGTGTCCCACGTTGTCCCACGTTGTCCCACGTTGTCCCACGTTGTCCCACGTTGTCCCACGTTGTCCCACGTTGTCCCACGTGGTCCCACGTTGTCCCACGTTGTCCCACGGTGTCCAACGATGTCCAACGGTGTCCCACGTTGTCCAACGGTGTCCCACGTTGTCCCACGTTGTCCCACGTTGTCCCACGTTGTCCCACGTTGTCCCACGTTGTCCCACGTTGTCCAACGATGTCCAACGGTGTCCCACGTTGTCCCACGTTGTTCCATGGTTTCCCACGTTGTCCCACGTTGTCCCACGTTGTCCCACGGTGTCCAACGATGTCCAACGGTGTCCCACGTTGTCCCACGTTGTCCCACGTTGTCCCACGTTGTCCCACGTTGTCCCACGATGTCCCACGTTGTCCCACGTTGTCCCACGTTGTCCCACGTTGTCCCACGTTGTCCCACGTTGTCCCACGTTGTCCCACGTTGTCCCACGTTGTCCCACGTTGTCCCACGTTGTCCCACGTTGTCCCACGTTGTCCCACGTTGTCCCACGGTGTCCAACGGTGTCCAACGATGTCCAACGTTGTCCCACGTTGTCCCACGTTGTCCCACGTTGTCCCACGATGTCCCACGTTGTCCCACGTTGTCCCACGTTGTCCCACGTTGTCCCACGTTGTCCCACGTTGTCCCACGTTGTCCCACGTTGTCCCACGTTGTCCCACGTTTTCCCACGTTGTCCCACGTTGTCCCACGGTGTCCAACGATGTCCAACGGTGTCCAGCGATGTCCAACGGTGTCCCACGTTGTCCCACGTTGTCCCACGTTGTCCCACGTTGTCCCACGTTGTCCCACGGTGTCCAACGATGTCCAACGGTGTCCAACGATGTCCCACGTTGTCCCACGTTGTCCCACGTTGTCCCACGTTGTCCCACGCTGTCCCACGTTGTCCCACGTTGTCCCACGTTGTCCCACGTTGTCCCACGTTGTCCCACGTTGTCCCACGTTGTCCCACGTTGTCCCACGTTGTCCCACGTTGTCCCACGTTGTCCCACGTTGTCCCACGTTGTCCCACGTTGTCCCACGGTGTCCAACGATGTCCAACGGTGTCCAACGGTGTCCCACGGTGTCCAACGGTGTCCCACGTTGTCCCACGTTGTCCCACGTTGTCCCACGTTGTCCCACGTTGTCCCACGTTGTCCAACGATGTCCAACGGTGTCCCACGTTGTCCCACGTTGTTCCATGGTTTCCCACGTTGTCCCACGTTGTCCCACGTTGTCCCACGTTGTCCCACGTTGTCCCACGGTGTCCCACGGTGTCCAACGATGTCCAACGGTGTCCCACGTTGTCCCACGTTGTCCCACGTTGTCCCACGTTGTCCCACGTTGTCCCACGTTGTCCCACGATGTCCCACGTTGTCCCACGTTGTCCCACGTTGTCCCACGTTGTCCCGCGTTGTCCCACGTTGTCCCACGTTGTCCCACGTTGTCCCACGATGTCCCACGTTGTCCCACGTTGTCCCACGTTGTTCCATGGTTTCCCACGTTGTCCCACGTTGTCCAACGATGTCCAACGGTGTCCCACGTTGTCCCACGTTGTTCCATGGTTTCCCACGTTGTCCCACGTTGTCCCACGGTGTCCAACGATGTCCAACGGTGTCCAACGGTGTCCAACGGTGTCCAACGGTGTCCCACGTTGTCCCACGTTGTCCCACGTTGTCCCACGGTGTCCAACGATGTCCAACGGTGTCCCACGTTGTCCCACGTTGTCCCACGTTGTCCCACGTTGTCCCACGTTGTCCCACGATGTCCCACGTTGTCCCACGTTGTCCCACGTTGTCCCACGTTGTCCCGCGTTGTCCCACGTTGTCCCACGTTGTCCCACGTTGTCCCACGTTGTCCCACGTTGTCCCACGTTGTCCCACGTTGTCCCACGTTGTCCCACGTTGTCCCACGTTGTCCCGCGTTGTCCCGCGTTGTCCCACGTTGTCCCACGTTGTCCCACGTTGTCCCACGTTGTCCCACGTTGTCCCACGTTGTCCCACGTTGTCCCACGTTGTCCCACGTTGTCCCACGTTGTCCCACGGTGTCCAACGGTGTCCAACGATGTCCAACGTTGTCCCACGTTGTCCCACGTTGTCCCACGTTGTCCCACGTTGTCCCACGTTGTCCCACGTTGTCCCACGTTGTCCCACGATGTCCCACGTTGTCCCACGTTGTCCCACGTTGTCCCACGTTGTCCCACGTTGTCCCACGTTGTCCCACGTTGTCCCACGATGTCCCACGTTGTCCCACGTTGTCCCACGGTGTCCAACGATGTCCAACGGTGTCCAGCGATGTCCAACGGTGTCCCACGTTGTCCCACGTTTTCCCACGTTGTCCCACGTTGTCCCACGGTGTCCAACGATGTCCAACGATGTCCAACGGTGTCCCACGTTGTCCCACGTTGTTCCATGGTTTCCCACGTTGTCCCACGTTGTCCCACGTTGTCCCACGGTGTCCAACGGTGTCCAACGGTGTCCAACGGTGTCCCACTGTGTCCAACGGTGCCCCACGTTGTCCCACGTTGTCCCACGTTGTCCCACGTTGTCCCACGATGTCCCACGTTGTCCAACGGTGTCCAACGGTGTCCAACGATGTCCAACGATGTCCAACGGTGTCCCACGATGTCCAACGATGTCCAACGATGTCCAACGGTGTCCCACGTTGTCCCACGTTGTCCCACGTTGTCCCACGTTGTCCCACGTTGTCCCACGGTGTCCAACGATGTCCAACGGTGTCCCACGTTGTCCAACGGTGTCCCACGTTGTCCCACGTTGTCCCACGTTGTCCCACGTTGTCCCACGTTGTCCCACGTTGTCCCACGTTGTCCCACGTTGTCCCACGTTGTCCCACGTTGTCCCACGTTGTCCCACGTTGTCCCACGGTGTCCAACGATGTCCAACGGTGTCCAACGGTGTCCCACGGTGTCCAACGGTGTCCCACGTTGTCCCACGTTGTCCCACGTTGTCCCACGTTGTCCCACGTTGTCCCACGTTGTCCAACGATGTCCAACGGTGTCCCACGTTGTCCCACGTTGTTCCATGGTTTCCCACGTTGTCCCACGTTGTCCCACGTTGTCCCACGTTGTCCCACGTTGTCCCACGGTGTCCCACGGTGTCCAACAATGTCCAACTGTGTCCCACGTTGTCCCACGTTGTCCCACGTTGTCCCACGTTGTCCCACGTTGTCCCACGATGTCCCACGTTGTCCCACGTTGTCCCACGTTGTCCCACGATGTCCCACGTTGTCCCACGTTGTCCCACGTTGTCCCACGTTGTCCCACGTTGTCCCACGGTGTCCAACGATGTCCAACGATGTCCAACGGTGTCCCACGTTGTCCCACGGTGTCCAACGGTGTCCAACGATGTCCAACGTTGTCCCACGTTGTCCCACGTTGTCCCACGTTGTCCCACGTTGTCCCACGTTGTCCCACGTTGTCCCACGTTGTCCCACGATGTCCCACGTTGTCCCACGTTGTCCCACGTTGTCCCACGTTGTCCCACGTTATCCCACGTTGTCCCACGTTGTCCCACGATGTCCCACGTTGTCCCACGTTGTCCCACGGTGTCCAACGATGTCCAACGGTGTCCAGCGATGTCCAACGGTGTCCCACGTTGTCCCACGTTTTCCCACGTTGTCCCACGTTGTCCCACGGTGTCCAACAATGTCCAACTGTGTCCCACGTTGTCCCACGTTGTCCCACGTTGTCCCACGTTGTCCCACGTTGTCCCACGTTGTCCCACGGTGTCCAACGATGTCCAACGGTGTCCAACGGTGTCCCACGGTGTCCAACGGTGTCCCACGTTGTCCCACGTTGTCCCACGTCGTCCCACGTTGTCCCACGTTGTCCCACGTTGTCCCACGTTGTCCCACGTTGTCCCACGTTGTCCCACGTTGTCCCACGGTGTCCAACGGTGTCCCATGATGTCCCACGTTCTCCCACGTTGTCCCACGTTGTCCCACGTTGTCCCACGTTGTCCCACGTTGTCCCACGGTGTCCAACGATGTCCAACGATGTCCAACGGTGTCCCACGTTGTCCCACGTTGTTCCATGGTTTCCCACGTTGTCCCACGTTGTCCCACGTTGTCCCACGGTGTCCAACGATGTCCAACGGTGTCCAACGGTGTCCAACGGTGTCCAACGGTGTCCCACGTTGTCCCACGTTGTCCCACGTTGTCCCACGTTGTCCCACGATGTCCCACGTTGTCCCACGTTGTCCCACGTTGTCCCACGATGTCCCACGTTGTCCCACGTTGTCCCACGTTGTCCCACGTTGTCCCACGATGTCCCACGTTGTCCCACGTTGTCCCACGTTGTCCCACGTTGTCCCACGGTGTCCAACGATGTCCAACGGTGTCCAACGGTGTCCCACGGTGTCCAACGGTGTCCCACGTTGTCCCACGTTGTCCCACGTTGTCCCACGTTGTCCCACGTTGTCCCACGATGTCCCACGTTGTCCCACGTTGTCCGACGTTGTCCCACGGTGTCCAACGATGTCCAACGATGTCCAACGGTGTCCCACGTTGTCCCACGTTGTTCCATGGTTTCCCACGTTGTCCCACGTTGTCCCACGTTGTCCCACGGTGTCCAACGATGTCCAACGGTGTCCAACGGTGTCCAACGGTGTCCAACGGTGTCCCACGTTGTCCCACGTTGTCCCACGTTGTCCCACGTTGTCCCACGTTGTCCCACGATGTCCCACGTTGTCCCACGTTGTCCCACGTTGTCCCACGGTGTCCAACGGTGTCCCACGATGTCCCACGTTCTCCCACGTTGTCCCACGTTGTCCCACGTTGTCCCACGTTGTCCCACGTTGTCCCACGGTGTCCAACGATGTCCAACGATGTCCAATGGTGTCCCACGTTGTCCCACGTTGTTCCATGGTTTCCCACGTTGTCCCACGTTGTCCCACGTTGTCCCACGGTGTCCAACGATGTCCAACGGTGTCCAACGGTGTCCAACGGTGTCCAACGGTGTCCCACGTTGTCCCACGTTGTCCCACGTTGTTCCATGGTTTCCCACGTTGTCCCACGTTGTCCCACGTTGTCCCACGGTGTCCAACGATGTCCAACGGTGTCCAACGGTGTCAAACGGTGTCCAACGGTGTCCCACGTTGTCCCACGTTGTCCCACGTTGTCCCACGTTGTCCCACGTTGTCCCACGTTGTCCCACGTTGTCCCACGTGGTCCCACGTTGTCCCACGTTGTCCCACGGTGTCCAACGATGTCCAACGGTGTCCCACGTTGTCCAACGGTGTCCCACGTTGTCCCACGTTGTCCCACGTTGTCCCACGTTGTCCCACGATGTCCCACGTTGTCCCACGTTGTCCCACGTTGTCCCACGTTGTCCCACGTTGTCCCACGTTGTCCCACGTTGTCCCACGTTGTCCCACGTTGTCCCACGTTGTCCCACGTTGTCCCACGGTGTCCAACGATGTCCAACGGTGTCCAACGGTGTCCCACGGTGTCCAACGGTGTCCCACGTTGTCCCACGTTGTCCCACGTTGTCCCACGTTGTCCCACGTTGTCCCACGTTGTCCCACGTTGTCCAACGATGTCCAACGGTGTCCCACGTTGTCCCACGTTGTTCCATGGTTTCCCACGTTGTCCCACGTTGTCCCACGTTGTCCCACGGTGTCCAACGATGTCCAACGGTGTCCCACGTTGTCCCACGTTGTCCCACGTTGTCCCACGTTGTCCCACGTTGTCCCACGATGTCCCACGTTGTCCCACGTTGTCCCACGTTGTCCCACGTTGTCCCACGTTGTCCCACGTTGTCCCACGTTGTCCCACGTTGTCCCACGTTGTCCCACGTTGTCCCACGTTGTCCCACGTTGTCCCACGTTGTCCCACGTTGTCCCACGTTGTCCCACGTTGTCCCACGTTGTCCCACGGTGTCCAACGGTGTCCAACGATGTCCAACGTTGTCCCACGTTGTCCCACGTTGTCCCACGTTGTCCCACGATGTCCCACGTTGTCCCACGTTGTCCCACGTTGTCCCACGTTGTCCCACGTTGTCCCACGTTGTCCCACGTTGTCCCACGTTGTCCCACGTTGTCCCACGTTGTCCCACGTTGTCCCACGGTGTCCAACGATGTCCAACGGTGTCCAGCGATGTCCAACGGTGTCCCACGTTGTCCCACGTTGTCCCACGTTGTCCCACGTTGTCCCACGTTGTCCCACGGTGTCCAACGATGTCCAACGGTGTCCAACGATGTCCCACGTTGTCCCACGTTGTCCCACGTTGTCCCACGTTGTCCCACGATGTCCCACGTTGTCCCACGTTGTCCCACGTTGTCCCACGTTGTCCCACGTTGTCCCACGTTGTCCCACGTTGTCCCACGTTGTCCCACGTTGTCCCACGTTGTCCCACGTTGTCCCACGTTGTCCCACGTTGTCCCACGTTGTCCCACGGTGTCCAACGATGTCCAACGGTGTCCAACGGTGTCCCACGGTGTCCAACGGTGTCCCACGTTGTCCAACGGTGTCCCACGTTGTCCCACGTTGTCCCACGTTGTCCCACGTTGTCCCACGTTGTCCCACGTTGTCCAACGATGTCCAACGGTGTCCCACGTTGTCCCACGTTGTTCCATGGTTTCCCACGTTGTCCCACGTTGTCCCACGTTGTCCCACGTTGTCCCACGTTGTCCCACGGTGTCCCACGGTGTCCAACGATGTCCAACGGTGTCCCACGTTGTCCCACGTTGTCCCACGTTGTCCCACGTTGTCCCACGTTGTCCCACGTTGTCCCACGTTGTCCCACGTTGTCCCACGTTGTCCCACGTTGTCCCACGTTGTCCCACGTTGTCCCACGTTGTCCCACGGTGTCCAACGATGTCCAACGGTGTCCCACGTTGTCCAACGGTGTCCCACGTTGTCCCACGTTGTCCCACGTTGTCCCACGTTGTCCCACGATGTCCCACGTTGTCCCACGTTGTCCCACGTTGTCCCACGTTGTCCCACGTTGTCCCACGTTGTCCCACGTTGTCCCACGTTGTCCCACGTTGTCCAACGATGTCCAACGGTGTCCCACGTTGTCCCACGTTGTTCCATGGTTTCCCACGTTGTCCCACGTTGTCCCACGTTGTCCCACGTGGTCCCACGTTGTCCCACGTTGTCCCACGGTGTCCAACGATGTCCAACGGTGTCCCACGTTGTCCAACGGTGTCCCACGTTGTCCCACGTTGTCCCACGTTGTCCCACGTTGTCCCACGATGTCCCACGTTGTCCCACGTTGTCCCACGTTGTCCCACGTTGTCCCACGTTGTCCCACGTTGTCCCACGATGTCCCACGTTGTCCCACGTTGTCCCACGGTGTCCAACGATGTCCAACGGTGTCCAGCGATGTCCAACGGTGTCCCACGTTGTCCCACGTTTTCCCACGTTGTCCCACGTTGTCCCACGGTGTCCAACGATGTCCAACGATGTCCAACGGTGTCCCACGTTGTCCCACGTTGTTCCATGGTTTCCCACGTTGTCCCACGTTGTCCCACGTTGTCCCACGGTGTCCAACGGTGTCCAACGGTGTCCAACGGTGTCCCACTGTGTCCAACGGTGTCCCACGTTGTCCCACGTTGTCCCACGTTGTCCCACGTTGTCCCACGATGTCCCACGTTGTCCAACGGTGTCCAACGGTGTCCAACGATGTCCAACGATGTCCAACGGTGTCCCACGATGTCCAACGATGTCCAACGATGTCCAACGGTGTCCCACGTTGTCCCACGTTGTCCCACGTTGTCCCACGTTGTCCCACGTTGTCCCACGGTGTCCAACGATGTCCAACGGTGTCCCACGTTGTCCAACGGTGTCCCACGTTGTCCCACGTTGTCCCACGTTGTCCCACGTTGTCCCACGTTGTCCCACGTTGTCCCACGTTGTCCCACGTTGTCCCACGTTGTCCCACGTTGTCCCACGTTGTCCCACGTTGTCCCACGGTGTCCAACGATGTCCAACGGTGTCCAACGGTGTCCCACGGTGTCCAACGGTGTCCCACGTTGTCCCACGTTGTCCCACGTTGTCCCACGTTGTCCCACGTTGTCCCACGTTGTCCAACGATGTCCAACGGTGTCCCACGTTGTCCCACGTTGTTCCATGGTTTCCCACGTTGTCCCACGTTGTCCCACGTTGTCCCACGTTGTCCCACGTTGTCCCACGGTGTCCCACGGTGTCCAACGATGTCCAACTGTGTCCCACGTTGTCCCACGTTGTCCCACGTTGTCCCACGTTGTCCCACGTTGTCCCACGATGTCCCACGTTGTCCCACGTTGTCCCACGTTGTCCCACGTTGTCCCACGTTGTCCCACGTTGTCCCACGTTGTCCCACGTGGTCCCACGTTGTCCCACGTTGTCCCACGGTGTCCAACGATGTCCAACGGTGTCCCACGTTGTCCAACGGTGTCCCACGTTGTCCCACGTTGTCCCACGTTGTCCCACGTTGTCCCACGATGTCCCACGTTGTCCCACGTTGTCCCACGTTGTCCCACGTTGTCCCACGTTGTCCCACGTTGTCCCACGTTCTCCCACGTTGTCCCACGTTGTCCCACGTTGTCCCACGGTGTCCAACGATGTCCAACGGTGTCCCACGTTGTCCCACGTTGTCCCACGTTGTCCCACGGTGTCCAACGATGTCCAACGGTGTCCAACGGTGTCCCACGGTGTCCAACGGTGTCCCACGTTGTCCCACGTTGTCCCACGTTGTCCCACGTTGTCCCACGTTGTCCCACGATGTCCCACGTTGTCCCACGTTGTCCCACGTTGTCCCACGTTGTCCCACGTTGTCCCACGTTGTCCCACGGTGTCCAACGATGTCCAACGGTGTCCAACGGTGTCCAACGGTGTCCAACGATGTCCAACGATGTCCAACGATGTCCAACGGTGTCCAACGATGTCCAACGATGTCCAACGGTGTCCCACGATGTCCAACGATGTCCAACGATGTCCAACGATGTCCAACGGTGTCCCACGTTGTCCCACGTTGTCCCACGTTGTCCCACGTTGTCCCACGTTGTCCCACGGTGTCCAACGATGTCCAACGGTGTCCAACGGTGTCCCACGGTGTCCAACGGTGTCCCACGTTGTCCCACGTTGTCCCACGTTGTCCCACGTTGTCCCACGTTGTCCCACGATGTCCCACTTTGTCCCACGTTGTCCCACGTTGTCCCACGTTGTCCCACGTTGTCCCACGTTGTCCCACGGTGTCCAACGATGTCCAACGGTGTCCAACGGTGTCCAACGGTGTCCAACGATGTCCAACGATGTCCAACGATGTCCCACGTTGTCCAACGGTGTCCCACGTTGTCCCACGTTGTCCCACGTTGTCCCACGTTGTCCCACGTTGTCCCACGTTGTCCCACGTTGTCCCACGTTGTCCCACGTTGTCCCACGTTGTCCCACGTTGTCCCACGTTGTCCCACGTTGTCCCACGTTGTCCCACGGTGTCCAACGATGTCCAACGGTGTCCAACGGTGTCCCACGGTGTCCAACGGTGTCCCACGTTGTCCCACGTTGTCCCACGTTGTCCCACGTTGTCCCACGTTGTCCAACGATGTCCAACGGTGTCCCACGTTGTCCCACGTTGTTCCATGGTTTCCCACGTTGTCCCACGTTGTCCCACGTTGTCCCACGTTGTCCCACGTTGTCCCACGGTGTCCCACGGTGTCCAACGATGTCCAACGGTGTCCCACGTTGTCCCACGTTGTCCCACGTTGTCCCACGTTGTCCCACGTTGTCCCACGTTGTCCCACGTTGTCCCACGTTGTCCCACGTTGTCCCACGTGGTCCCACGTTGTCCCACGTTGTCCCACGGTGTCCAACGATGTCCAACGGTGTCCCACGATGTCCAACGGTGTCCCACGTTGTCCCACGTTGTCCCACGTTGTCCCACGTTGTCCCACGATGTCCCACGTTGCCCACGTTGTCCCACGTTGTCCCACGTTGTCCCACGTTGTCCCACGTTGTCCCACGTTGTCCCACGTTGTCCCACGTTGTCCCACGTGGTCCCACGTTGTCCCACGTTGTCCCACGGTGTCCAACGATGTCCAACGGTGTCCCACGTTGTCCAACGGTGTCCCACGTTGTCCCACGTTGTCCCACGTTGTCCCACGTTGTCCCACGATGTCCCACGTTGTCCCACGTTGTCCCACGTTGTCCCACGTTGTCCCACGTTGTCCCACGTTCTCCCACGTTGTCCCACGTTGTCCCACGTTGTCCCACGGTGTCCAACGATGTCCAACGGTGTCCCACGTTGTCCCACGTTGTCCCACGTTGTCCCACGGTGTCCAACGATGTCCAACGGTGTCCAACGGTGTCCCACGGTGTCCAACGGTGTCCCACGTTGTCCCACGTTGTCCCACGTTGTCCCACGTTGTCCCACGTTGTCCCACGATGTCCCACGTTGTCCCACGTTGTCCCACGTTGTCCCACGTTGTCCCACGTTGTCCCACGTTGTCCCACGGTGTCCAACGATGTCCAACGGTGTCCAACGGTGTCCAACGGTGTCCAACGGTGTCCAACGATGTCCAACGATGTCCAACGATGTCCAACGGTGTCCAACGATGTCCAACGATGTCCAACGGTGTCCCACGATGTCCAACGATGTCCAACGATGTCCAACGATGTCCAACGGTGTCCCACGTTGTCCCACGTTGTCCCACGTTGTCCCACGTTGTCCCACGTTGTCCCACGGTGTCCAACGATGTCCAACGGTGTCCCACGTTGTCCAACGGAGTCCCACGTTGTCCCACGTTGTCCCACGTTGTCCCACGTTGTCCCACGTTGTCCCACGTTGTCCCACGTTGTCCCACGTTGTCCCACGTTGTCCCACGTTGTCCCACGTTGTCCCACGTTGTCCCACGTTGTCCCACGTTGTCCCACGGTGTCCAACGATGTCCAACGGTGTCCAACGGTGTCCCACGGTGTCCAACGGTGTCCCACGTTGTCCCACGTTGTCCCACGTTGTCCCACGTTGTCCCACGTTGTCCCACGTTGTCCAACGATGTCCAACGGTGTCCCACGTTGTCCCACGTTGTTCCATGGTTTCCCACGTTGTCCCACGTTGTCCCACGTTGTCCCACGTTGTCCCACGTTGTCCCACGTTGTCCCACGTTGTCCCACGGTGTCCCACGGTGTCCAACGACGTCCAACGGTGTCCCACGTTGTCCCACGTTGTCCCACGTTGTCCCACGTTGTCCCACGTTGTCCCACGGTGTCCAACGATGTCCAACGGTGTCCAACGGTGTCCCACGTTGTCCCACGTTGTCCCACGTTGTCCCACGGTGTCCCACGGTGTCCAACGATGTCCAACGGTGTCCCACGTTGTCCCACGTTGTCCCACGTTGTCCCACGTTGTCCCACGTTGTCCCACGATGTCCCACGTTGTCCCACGTTGTCCCACGTTGTCCCACGTTGTCCCACGTTGTCCCACGTTGTCCCACGTTGTCCCACGTTGTCCCACGTTGTTCCATGGTTTCCCACGTTGTCCCACGTTGTCCCACGTTGTCCCACGTTGTCCCACGTTGTCCCACGTTGTCCCACGGTGTCCCACGGTGTCCAACGATGTCCAACGGTGTCCCACGTTGTCCCACGTTGTCCCACGTTGTCCCACGTTGTCCCACGTTGTCCCACGTTGTCCCACGTTGTCCCACGTTGTCCCACGTTGTCCCACGTTGTCCCACGTTGTCCCACGTTGTCCCACGTTGTCCCACGTGGTCCCACGTTGTCCCACGTTGTCCCACGGTGTCCAACGATGTCCAACGGTGTCCCACGTTGTCCAACGGTGTCCCACGTTGTCCCACGTTGTCCCACGTTGTCCCACGTTGTCCCACGATGTCCCACGTTGTCCCACGTTGTCCCACGTTGTCCCACGTTGTCCCACGTTGTCCCACGTTGTCCCACGTTGTCCCACGTTGTCCCACGTTCTCCCACGTTGTCCCACGTTGTCCCACGTTGTCCCACGGTGTCCAACGATGTCCCACGGTGTCCCACGGTGTCCCACGGTGTCCAACGGTGTCCCACGTTGTCCCACGTTGTCCCACGTTGTCCCACGTTGTCCCACGTTGTCCCACGTTGTCCCACGTTGTTCCATGGTTTCCCACGTTGTCCCACGTTGTCCCACGTTGTCCCACGGTGTCCAACGATGTCCAACGGTGTCCAACGGTGTCCCACGTTGTCCCACGTTGTCCCACGTTGTCCCACGTTGTCCCACGTTGTCCCACGTTGTCCCACGTTGTCCCACGTTGTCCCACGTTGTCCCACGTTGTCCAACGATGTCCAACGGTGTCCCACGTTGTCCCACGTTGTCCCACGTTGTCCCACGATGTCCCACGTTGTCCCACGTTGTCCCACGTTGTCCCACGTTGTCCCACGTTGTCCCACGTTGTCCCACGTTCTCCCACGTTGTCCCACGTTGTCCCACGTTGTCCCACGTTGTTCCATGGTTTCCCACGTTGTCCCACGTTGTCCCACGTTGTCCCACGGTGTCCAACGATGTCCAACGGTGTCCAACGGTGTCCAACGGTGTCCAACGGTGTCCAACGGTGTCCCACGTTGTCCCACGTTGTCCCACGTTGTCCCACGGTGTCCAACGATGTCCAACGGTGTCCCACGTTGTCCCACGTTGTCCCACGTTGTCCCACGTTGTCCCACGTTGTCCCACGATGTCCCACGTTGTCCCACGTTGTCCCACGTTGTCCCACGTTGTCCCACGTTGTCCCACGTTGTCCCACGTTGTCCCACGTTGTCCCACGTTGTCCCACGTTTTCCCACGGTGTCCAACGGTGTCCAACGATGTCCCACGTTGTCCCACGTTGTCCCACGTTGTCCCACGTTGTCCCACGATGTCCCACGTTGTCCCACGTTGTCCCACGTTGTCCCACGTTGTCCCACGTTGTCCCACGTTGTCCCACGTTGTCCCACGTTGTCCCACGTTGTCCCACGGTGTCCAACGATGTCCAACGGTGTCCAGCGATGTCCAACGGTGTCCCACGTTGTCCCACGTTGTCCCACGGTGTCCAACGATGTCCAACGATGTCCAACGGTGTCCCACGTTGTCCCACGTTGTTCCATGGTTTCCCACGTTGTCCCACGTTGTCCCACGTTGTCCCACGGTGTCCAACGATGTCCAACGGTGTCCAACGGTGTCCAACGGTGTCCAACGGTGTCCCACGTTGTCCCACGTTGTCCCACGTTGTCCCACGATGTCCCACGTTGTCCCACGTTGTCCCACGTTGTCCCACGGTGTCCCACGTTGTCCCACGTTGTCCCACGTTGTCCCACGTTGTCCCACGTTGTCCCACGTTGTCCCACGTTGTCCCACGTTGTCCCACGTTGTCCCACGTTGTCCGACGATGTCCAACGGTGTCCCACGTTGTCCCACGTTGTTCCATGGTTTCCCACGTTGTCCCACGTTGTCCCACGTTGTCTCACGGTGTCCAACGATGTCCAACGGTGTCCAACGGTGTCCAACGGTGTCCAACGGTGTCCAACGGTGTCCCACGTTGTCCCACGTTGTCCCACGGTGTCCAACGATGTCCAACGATGTCCAACGGTGTCCCACGTTGTCCCACGTTGTTCCATGGTTTCCCACGTTGTCCCACGTTGTCCCACGTTGTCCCACGGTGTCCAACGATGTCCAACGGTGTCCAACGGTGTCCAACGGTGTCCAACGGTGTCCCACGTTGTCCAACGGTGTCCCACGTTGTCCCACGTGGTTCCATGGTTTCCCACGTTGTCCCACGTTGTCCCACGTTGTCCCACGTTGTCCCACGTTGTCCCACGTTGTCCGACGATGTCCAACGGTGTCCCACGTTGTCCCACGTTGTTCCATGGTTTCCCACGTTGTCCCACGTTGTCCCACGTTGTCCCACGGTGTCCAACGATGTCCAACGGTGTCCAACGGTGTCCAACGGTGTCCAACGGTGTCCAACGGTGTCCCACGTTGTCCCACGTTGTCCCACGTTGTCCCACGTTGTCCCACGTTGTCCCACGTTGTCCCACGTTGTCCCACGGTGTCCAACGATGTCCAACGGTGTCCAGCGATGTCCAACGGTGTCCCACGTTGTCCCACGTTTTCCCACGTTGTCCCACGTTGTCCCACGGTGTCCAACGATGTCCAACGATGTCCAACGGTGTCCCACGTTGTCCCACGTGGTTCCATGGTTTCCCACGTTGTCCCACGTTGTCCCACGTTGTCCCACGGTGTCCAACGATGTCCAACGGTGTCCAACGGTGTCCAACGGTGTCCAACGGTGTCCCACGTTGTCCCACGTTGTCCCACGTTGTCCCACGATGTCCCACGTTGTCCCACGTTGTCCCACGTTGTCCCACGTTGTCCCACGATGTCCCACGTTGTCCCACGTTGTCCCACGTTGTCCCACGTTGTCCGACGTTGTCCCACGTTGTCCCACGTTGTCCCACGTTGTCCCACGTTGTCCCACGTTGTCCCACGTTGTCCCACGGTGTCCAACGATGTCCAACGGTGTCCAACGGTGTCCCACGTTGTCCCACGTTGTCCCACGTTGTCCCACGTTGTCCCACGTCGTCCCACGTTGTCCCACGTTGTCCCACGTTGTCCCACGTTGTCCCACGTTGTCCAACGATGTCCAACGGTGTCCCACGTTGTCCCACGTTGTCCCACGTTGTCCCACGATGTCCCACGTTGTCCCACGTTGTCCCACGTTGTCCCACGTTGTCCCACGTTGTCCCACGTTGTCCCACGTTGTCCCACGTTGTCCCACGTTGTCCAACGATGTCCAACGGTGTCCCACGTTGTCCCACGTTGTCCCACGTTGTCCCACGTTGTCCCACGTTGTCCCACGTTGTCCCACGTTGTCCCACGTTGTCCAACGATGTCCAACGGTGTCCCACGTTGTCCCACGTTGTTCCATGGTTTCCCACGTTGTCCCACGTTGTCCCACGTTGTCCCACGGTGTCCAACGATGTCCAACGGTGTCCAACGGTGTCCCACGTTGTCCCACGTTGTCCCACGGTGTCCAACGATGTCCAACGGTGTCCCACGTTGTCCAACGATGTCCAACGGTGTCCCACGTTGTCCCACGTTGTCCCACGTTGTCCCACGTTGTCCCACGTTGTCCCACGTTGTCCCACGTTCTCCCACGTTGTCCCACGTTGTCCCACGTTGTCCCACGTTGTCCCACGTTGTCCAACGATGTCCAACGGTGTCCCACGTTGTCCCACGTTGTCCCACGTTGTCCCACGTTGTCCCACGTTGTCCCACGTTGTCCCACGTTGTCCCACGTTGTCCCACGTTGTCCCACGTTGTCCCACGTTCTCCCACGTTGTCCCACGTTGTCCCACGTTGTCCCACGGTGTCCAACGATGTCCAACGGTGTCCAACGGTGTCCCACGGTGTCCAACGGTGTCCCACGTTGTCCGACGTTGTCCCACGTTGTCCCACGTTGTCCCACGTTGTCCCACGTTGTCCCACGTTGTCCAACGATGTCCAACGGTGTCCCACGTTGTCCCACGTTGTTCCATGGTTTCCCACGTTGTCCCACGTTGTCCCACGTTGTCCCACGGTGTCCAACGATGTCCAACGGTGTCCAACGGTGTCCCACGTTGTCCCACGTTGTCCCACGGTGTCCAACGATGTCCAACGGTGTCCCACGTTGTCCAACGATGTCCAACGGTGTCCCACGTTGTCCCACGTTGTCCCACGTTGTCCCACGTTGTCCCACGTTGTCCCACGATGTCCCACGTTGTCCCACGTTGTCCCACGTTGTCCCACGTTGTCCCACGTTGTCCCACGTTGTCCCACGTTGTCCCACGTTGTCCCACGTTGTCCCACGTTGTCCCACGTTGTCCCACGTTGTCCCACGTTGTCCCACGTTGTCCCACGTTGTCCCACGTTGTCCCACGGTGTCCAACGGTGTCCAACGATGTCCCACGTTGTCCCACGTTGTCCCACGTTGTCCCACGGTGTCCAACGATGTCCAACGGTGTCCAGCGGTGTCCCACGGTGTCCAACGGTGTCCCACGTTGTCCCACGTTGTCCCACGTTGTCCCACGTTGTCCCACGTTGTCCCACGTTGTCCCACGTTGTTCCATGGTTTCCCACGTTGTCCCACGTTGTCCCACGTTGTCCCACGGTGTCCAACGATGTCCAACGGTGTCCAACGGTGTCCCACGTTGTCCCACGTTGTCCCACGGTGTCCAACGATGTCCAACGGTGTCCCACGTTGTCCAACGATGTCCAACGGTGTCCCACGTAGTCCCACGTTGTCCCACGTTGTCCCACGTTGTCCCGCGTTGTCCCACGATGTCCCACGTTGTCCCACGTTGTCCCACGTTGTCCCACGTTGTCCCACGTTGTCCCACGTTGTCCCACGTTGTCCCACGTTGTCCCACGTTGTCCCACGTTGTCCCACGTTGTCCCACGTTGTCCCACGTTGTCCCACGGTGTCCAACGGTGTCCAACGATGTCCCACGTTGTCCCACGTTGTCCCACGTTGTCCCACGTTGTCCCACGATGTCCCACGTTGTCCCACGTTGTCCCACGTTGTCCCACGTTGTCCCACGTTGTCCCACGTTGTCCCACGTTGTCCCACGTTGTCCCACGTTGTCCCACGTTGTCCCACGTTGTCCCACGGTGTCCAACGATGTCCAACGGTGTCCAGCGATGTCCAACGGTGTCCCACGTTGTCCCACGTTTTCCCACGTTGTCCCACGTTGTCCCACGGTGTCCAACGATGTCCAACGATGTCCAACGGTGTCCCACGTTGTCCCACGTTGTTCCATGGTTTCCCACGTTGTCCCACGTTGTCCCACGTTGTCCCACGTTGTCCCACGTTGTCCCACGTTGTCCCACGTTGTCCCACGATGTCCCACGTTGTCCCACGTTGTCCCACGTTGTCCCACGGTGTCCAACAATGTCCAACGGTGTCCCACGTTGTCCAACGGTGTCCCACGTTGTCCCACGTTGTCCCACGTTGTCCCACGTTGTCCCACGATGTCCCACGTTGTCCCACGTTGTCCCACGTTGTCCCACGTTGTCCCACGTTGTCCCACGTTGTCCCACGTTGTCCCACGTTGTCCCACGTTGTCCCACGTTGTCCCACGTTGTCCCACGGTGTCCAACGATGTCCAACGGTGTCCAACGGTGTCCCACGGTGTCCAACGGTGTCCCACGTTGTCCCACGTTGTCCCACGTTGTCCCACGTTGTCCCACGTTGTCCCACGTTGTCCCACGTTGTCCGACGATGTCCAACGGTGTCCCACGTTGTCCCACGTTGTTCCATGGTTTCCCACGTTGTCCCACGTTGTCCCACGTTGTCCCACGGTGTCCAACGATGTCCAACGGTGTCCAACGGTGTCCAACGGTGTCCAACGGTGTCCAACGGTGTCCCACGTTGTCCCACGTTGTCCCACGTTGTCCCACGGTGTCCAACGATGTCCAACGGTGTCCCACGTTGTCCCACGTTGTCCCACGTTGTCCCACGTTGTCCCACGTTGTCCCACGATGTCCCACGTTGTCCCACGTTGTCCCACGTTGTCCCACGTTGTCCCACGTTGTCCCACGTTGTCCCACGTTGTCCCACGTTGTCCCACGTTGTCCCACGTTGTCCCACGTTGTCCCACGTTGTCCCACGTTGTCCCACGGTGTCCAACGGTGTCCAACGATGTCCCACGTTGTCCCACGTTGTCCCACGTTGTCCCACGTTGTCCCACGTTGTCCCACGGTGTCCAACGATGTCCAACGGTGTCCAGCGATGTCCAACGGTGTCCCACGTTGTCCCACGTTTTCCCACGTTGTCCCACGTTGTCCCACGGTGTCCAACGATGTCCAACGATGTCCAACGGTGTCCCACGTTGTCCCACGTTGTTCCATGGTTTCCCACGTTGTCCCACGTTGTCCCACGTTGTCCCACGTTGTCCCACGTTGTCCCACGTTGTCCCACGTTGTCCCACGATGTCCCACGTTGTCCCACGTTGTCCCACGTTGTCCCACGGTGTCCAACGATGTCCAACGGTGTCCCACGTTGTCCAACGGTGTCCCACGTTGTCCCACGTTGTCCCACGTTGTCCCACGTTGTCCCACGATGTCCCACGTTGTCCCACGTTGTCCCACGTTGTCCCACGTTGTCCCACGTTGTCCCACGTTGTCCCACGTTGTCCCACGTTGTCCCACGTTGTCCCACGTTGTCCCACGTTGTCCCACGCTGTCCAACGATGTCCAACGGTGTCCAACGGTGTCCCACGGTGTCCAACGGTGTCCCACGTTGTCCCACGTTGTCCCACGTTGTCCCACGTTGTCCCACGTTGTCCCACGTTGTCCCACGTTGTCCGACGATGTCCAACGGTGTCCCACGTTGTCCCACGTTGTTCCATGGTTTCCCACGTTGTCCCACGTTGTCCCACGTTGTCCCACGGTGTCCAACGATGTCCAACGGTGTCCAACGGTGTCCAACGGTGTCCAACGGTGTCCAACGGTGTCCCACGTTGTCCCACGTTGTCCCACGTTGTCCCACGGTGTCCAACGATGTCCAACGGTGTCCCACGTTGTCCCACGTTGTCCCACGTTGTCCCACGTTGTCCCACGTTGTCCCACGGTGTCCCACGTTGTCCCACGTTGTCCCACGTTGTCCCACGTTGTCCCACGTTGTCCCACGTTGTCCCACGTTGTCCCACGTTGTCCCACGTTGTCCCACGTTGTCCCACGTTGTCCCACGTTGTCCCACGGTGTCCAACGGTGTCCAACGATGTCCCACGTTGTCCCACGTTGTCCCACGTTGTCCCACGTTGTCCCACGATGTCCCACGTTGTCCCACGTTGTCCCACGTTGTCCCACGTTGTCCCACGTTGTCCCACGTTGTCCCACGTTGTCCCACGTTGTCCCACGTTGTCCCACGGTGTCCAACGATGTCCAACGGTGTCCAGCGATGTCCAACGGTGTCCCACGTTGTCCCACGTTGTCCCACGGTGTCCCACGATGTCCAACGATGTCCCACGGTGTCCCACGTTGTCCCACGTTGTTCCATGGTTTCCCACGTTGTCCCACGTTGTCCCACGTTGTCCCACGGTGTCCAACGATGTCCAACGGTGTCCAACGGTGTCCAACGGTGTCCAACGGTGTCCCACGTTGTCCCACGTTGTCCCACGTTGTCCCACGATGTCCCACGTTGTCCCACGTTGTCCCACGTTGTCCCACGATGTCCCACGTTGTCCCACGTTGTCCCACGTTGTCCCACGTTGTCCCACGTTGTCCCACGTTGTCCCACGTTGTCCCACGTTGTCCCACGTTGTCCGACGATGTCCAACGGTGTCCCACGTTGTCCCACGTTGTTCCATGGTTTCCCACGTTGTCCCACGTTGTCCCACGTTGTCTCACGGTGTCCAACGATGTCCAACGGTGTCCAACGGTGTCCAACGGTGTCCAACGGTGTCCAACGGTGTCCCACGTTGTCCCACGTTGTCCCACGGTGTCCAACGATGTCCAACGATGTCCAACGGTGTCCCACGTTGTCCCACGTTGTTCCATGGTTTCCCACGTTGTCCCACGTTGTCCCACGTTGTCCCACGGTGTCCAACGATGTCCAACGGTGTCCAACGGTGTCCAACGGTGTCCAACGGTGTCCCACGTTGTCCCACGGTGTCCAACGATGTCCAACGATGTCCAACGGTGTCCCACGTTGTCCCACGTGGTTCCATGGTTTCCCACGTTGTCCCACGTTGTCCCACGTTGTCCCACGGTGTCCAACGATGTCCAACGGTGTCCAACGGTGTCCAACGGTGTCCAACGGTGTCCCACGTTGTCCCACGTTGTCCCACGTTGTCCCACGATGTCCCACGTTGTCCCACGTTGTCCCACGTTGTCCCACGTTGTCCCACGATGTCCCACGTTGTCCCACGTTGTCCCACGTTGTCCCACGTTGTCCGACGTTGTCCCACGTTGTCCCACGTTGTCCCACGTTGTCCCACGTTGTCCCACGTTGTCCCACGTTGTCCCACGGTGTCCAACGATGTCCAACGGTGTCCAACGGTGTCCCACGTTGTCCCACGTTGTCCCACGTTGTCCCACGTTGTCCCACGTCGTCCCACGTTGTCCCACGTTGTCCCACGTTGTCCCACGTTGTCCCACGTTGTCCAACGATGTCCAACGGTGTCCCACGTTGTCCCACGTTGTCCCACGTTGTCCCACGATGTCCCACGTTGTCCCACGTTGTCCCACGTTGTCCCACGTTGTCCCACGTTGTCCCACGTTGTCCCACGTTGTCCCACGTTGTCCCACGATGTCCCACGTTGTCCCACGTTGTCCCACGTTGTCCCACGATGTCCCACGTTGTCCCACGTTGTCCCACGTTGTCCCACGTTGTCCCACGATGTCCCACGTTGTCCCACGTTGTCCCACGTTGTCCCACGATGTCCCACGTTGTCCCACGTTGTCCCACGTTGTCCCACGTTGTCCCACGATGTCCCACGTTGTCCCACGTTGTCCCACGTTGTCCCACGTTGTCCCACGTTGTCCAACGATGTCCAACGGTGTCCCACGTTGTCCCACGTTGTTCCATGGTTTCCCACGTTGTCC
Organism: Bombus terrestris; assembly: GCF_910591885.1. Classification (NCBI taxonomy): domain Eukaryota; kingdom Metazoa; phylum Arthropoda; class Insecta; order Hymenoptera; family Apidae; genus Bombus; species Bombus terrestris. Next base: position 215,805 of record NW_025963595.1, read on the forward strand.
CACGTTGTCCCACGTTGTCCCACGGTGTCCAACGATGTCCAACGGTGTCCAACGGTGTCCCACGTTGTCCCACGTTGTCCCACGCTGTCCAACGATGTCCAACGGTGTCCCACGTTGTCCAACGATGTCCAACGGTGTCCCACGTTGTCCCACGTTGTCCCACGTTGTCCCACGTTGTCCCACGTTGTCCCACGTTGTCCCACGTTCTCCCACGTTGTCCCACGTTGTCCCACGTTGTCCCACGTTGTCCCACGTTGTCCAACGATGTCCAACGGTGTCCCACGTTGTCCCACGTTGTCCCACGTTGTCCCACGATGTCCCACGTTGTCCCACGTTGTCCCACGTTGTCCCACGTTGTCCCACGTTGTCCCACGTTGTCCCACGTTCTCCCACGTTGTCCCACGTTGTCCCACGTTGTCCCACGGTGTCCAACGATGTCCAACGGTGTCCAACGGTGTCCCACGGTGTCCAACGGTGTCCCACGTTGTCCGACGTTGTCCCACGTTGTCCCACGTTGTCCCACGTTGTCCCACGTTGTCCCACGTTGTCCAACGATGTCCAACGGTGTCCCACGTTGTCCCACGTTGTTCCATGGTTTCCCACGTTGTCCCACGTTGTCCCACGTTGTCCCACGGTGTCCAACGATGTCCAACGGTGTCCAACGGTGTCCCACGTTGTCCCACGTTGTCCCACGGTGTCCAACGATGTCCAACGGTGTCCCACGTTGTCCAACGATGTCCAACGGTGTCCCACGTTGTCCCACGTTGTCCCACGTTGTCCCACGTTGTCCCACGTTGTCCCACGATGTCCCACGTTGTCCCACGTTGTCCCACGTTGTCCCACGTTGTCCCACGTTGTCCCACGTTGTCTCACGTTGTCCCACGTTGTCCCACGTTGTCCCACGTTGTCCCACGTTGTCCCACGTTGTCCCACGTTGTCCCACGTTGTCCCACGGTGTCCAACGGTGTCCAACGATGTCCCACGTTGTCCCACGTTGTCCCACGTTGTCCCACGTTGTCCCACGATGTCCCACGTTGTCCCACGTTGTCCCACGTTGTCCCACGTTGTCCCACGTTGTCCCACGTTGTCCCACGTTGTCCCACGGTGTCCAACGATGTCCAACGATGTCCAACGGTGTCCCACGTTGTCCCACGTTGTTCCATGGTTTCCCACGTTGTCCCACGTTGTCCCACGTTGTCCCACGGTGTCCAACGATGTCCAACGGTGTCCAACGGTGTCCAACGGTGTCCAACGGTGTCCCACGTTGTCCCACGTTGTCCCACGTTGTCCCACGTTGTCCCACGTTGTCCCACGATGTCCCACGTTGTCCCACGTTGTCCCACGTTGTCCCACGGTGTCCAACAATGTCCAACGGTGTCCCACGTTGTCCAACGGTGTCCCACGTTGTCCCACGTTGTCCCACGTTGTCCCACGTTGTCCCACGATGTCCCACGTTGCCCCACGTTGTCCCACGTTGTCCCACGTTGTCCCACGTTGTCCCACGTTGTCCCACGTTGTCCCACGTTGTCCCACGTTGTCCCACGTTGTCCCACGGTGTCCAACGATGTCCAACGGTGTCCAACGGTGTCCCACGGTGTCCAACAGTGTCCCACGTTGTCCCACGTTGTCCCACGTTGTCCCACGTTGTCCCACGTTGTCCCACGTTGTCCCACGTTGTCCGACGATGTCCAACGGTGTCCCACGTTGTCCCACGTTGTTCCATGGTTTCCCACGTTGTCCCACGTTGTCCCACGTTGTCCCACGGTGTCCAACGATGTCCAACGGTGTCCAACGATGTCCAACGATGTCCAACGGTGTCCCACGATGTCCAACGATGTCCACCGATGTCCAACGGTGTCCAACGGTGTCCAACGGTGTCCCACGGTGTCCAACGGTGTCCCACGTTGTCCCACGTTGTCCCACGTTGTCCCACGTTGTCCCACGATGTCCCACGTTGTCCAACGGTGTCCAACGGTGTCCAACGATGTCCAACGATGTCCAACGGTGTCCCACGATGTCCAACGATGTCCAACGATGTCCAACGGTGTCCCACGTTGTCCCACGTTGTCCCACGTTGTCCCACGTTGTCCCACGGTGTCCAACGATGTCCAACGATGTCCAACGGTGTCCAACGGTGTCCCACGGTGTCCAACGGTGTCCCACGTTGTCCCACGTTGTCCCACGTTGTCCCACGTTGTCCCACGTTGTCCCACGTTGTCCCACGTTGTCCAACGATGTCCAACGGTGTCCCTCGTTGTCCCACGTTGTTCCATGGTTTCCCACGTTGTCCCACGTTGTCCCACGTTGTCCCACGTTGTCCCACGATGTCCCACGTTGTCCCACGTTGTCCCACGTTGTCCCACGTTGTCCCACGTTGTCCCACGTTGTCCCACGTTGTCCCACGTGGTCCCACGTTGTCCCACGTTGTCCCACGGTGTCCAACGATGTCCAACGGTGTCCCACGTTGTCCAACGGTGTCCCACGTTGTCCCACGTTGTCCCACGTTGTCCCACGTTGTCCCACGATGTCCCACGATGTCCCACGTTGTCCCACGTTGTCCCACGTTGTCCCACGTTGTCCCACGTTGTCCCACGTTCTCCCACGTTGTCCCACGTTGTCCCACGTTGTCCCACGGTGTCCAACGATGTCCAACGGTGTCCAACGGTGTCCCACGGTGTCCAACGGTGTCCCACGTTGTCCCACGTTGTCCCACGTTGTCCCACGTTGTCCCACGTTGTCCCACGTTGTCCCACGTTGTCCAACGATGTCCAACGGTGTCCCACGTTGTCCCACGTTGTTCCATGGTTTCCCACGTTGTCCCACGTTGTCCCACGTTGTCCCACGTTGTCCCACGTTGTCCCACGTTGTCCCACGATGTCCCACGTTGTCCCACGTTGTCCCACGTTGTCCCACGATGTCCCACGTTGTCCCACGTTGTCCCACGTTGTCCCACGTTGTCCCACGTTGTCCCACGATGTCCCACGTTGTCCCACGTTGTCCCACGTTGTCCCACGGTGTCCAACGGTGTCCAACGGTGTCCCACGTTGTCCCACGTTGTTCCATGGTTTCCCACGTTGTCCCACGTTGTCCCACGTTGTCCCACGGTGTCCAACGATGTCCAACGGTGTCCAACGGTGTCCAACGGTGTCCAACGGTGTCCCACGTTGTCCCACGTTGTCCCACGTTGTCCCACGTTGTCCCACGTTGTCCCACGATGTCCCACGTTGTCCCACGTTGTCCCACGTTGTCCCACGATGTCCCACGTTGTCCCACGTTGTCCCACGTTGTCCCACGTTGTCCCACGATGTCCCACGTTGTCCCACGTTGTCCCACGTTGTCCCACGTTGTCCCACGGTGTCCAACGATGTCCAACGGTGTCCAACGGTGTCCCACGGTGTCCAACGGTGTCCCACGTTGTCCCACGTTGTCCCACGTTGTCCCACGTTGTCCCACGTTGTCCCACGATATCCCACGTTGTCCCACGTTGTCCCACGTTGTCCCACGTTGTCCCACGTTGTCCCACGGTGCCCAACGATGTCCAACGGTGTCCAACGGTGTCCAACGGTGTCCAACGATGTCCAACGATGTCCAACGATGTCCAACGGTGTCCAACGATGTCCAACGATGTCCAACGGTGTCCCACGATGTCCAACGATGTCCAACGATGTCCAACGGTGTCCAACGATGTCCAACGGTGTCCAACGATGTCCAACGATGTCCAACGGTGTCCCACGGTGTCCAACGATGTCCAACGATGTCCAACGGTGTCCAACGGTGTCCAACGGTGTCCCACGGTGTCCAACGGTGTCCCACGTTGTCCCACGTTGTCCCACGTTGTCCCACGTTGTCCCACGATGTCCCACGTTGTCCAACGGTGTCCAACGGTGTCCAACGATGTCCAACGATGTCCAACGGTGTCCCACGATGTCCAACGATGTCCAACGATGTCCAACGGTGTCCCACGTTGTCCCACGTTGTCCCACGTTGTCCCACGTTGTCCCACGTTGTCCCACGGTGTCCAACGATGTCCAACGGTGTCCCACGTTGTCCAACGGTGTCCCACGTTGTCCCACGTTGTCCCAAGTTGTCCCACGTTGTCCCACGTTGTCCCACGTTGTCCCACGTTGTCCCACGTTGTCCCACGTTGTCCCACGTTGTCCCACGGTGTCCAACGATGTCCAACGGTGTCCAAAGGTGTCCCACGGTGTCCAACGGTGTCCCACGTTGTCCCACGTTGTCCCACGTTGTCCCACGTTGTCCCACGTTGTCCAACGATGTCCAACGGTGTCCCACGTTGTCCCACGTTGTTCCATGGTTTCCCACGTTGTCCCACGTTGTCCCACGTTGTCCCACGGTGTCCAACGATGTCCAACGGTGTCCCACGTTGTCCAACGGTGTCCCACGTTGTCCCACGTTGTCCCACGTTGTCCCACGTTGTCCCACGATGTCCCACGTTGTCCCACGTTGTCCCACGTTGTCCCACGTTGTCCCACGTTGTCCCACGTTGTCCCACGTTGTCCCACGTTGTCCCACGTTGTCCCACGTTGTCCCACGTTGTCCAACGATGTCCAACGGTGTCCCACGTTGTCCCACGTTGTTCCATGGTTTCCCACGTTGTCCCACGTTGTCCCACGTTGTCCCACGGTGTCCAACGATGTCCAACGGTGTCCAACGGTGTCCAACGGTGTCCAACGGTGTCCCACGTTGTCCCACGTTGTCCCACGTTGTCCCACGTTGTCCCACGATGTCCCACGTTGTCCCACGTTGTCCCACGTTGTCCCACGATGTCCCACGTTGTCCCACGTTGTCCCACGTTGTCCCACGTTGTCCCACGATGTCCCACGTTGTCCCACGTTGTCCCACGTTGTCCCACGTTGTCCCACGGTGTCCAACGATGTCCAACGGTGTCCAACGGTGTCCCACGGTGTCCAACGGTGTCCCACGTTGTCCCACGTTGTCCCACGTTGTCCCACGTTGTCCCACGTTGTCCCACGATGTCCCACGTTGTCCCACGTTGTCCGACGTTGTCCCACGTTGTCCCACGTTGTCCCACGTTGACCCACGGTGTCCAACGATGTCCAACGATGTCCAACGGTGTCCCACGTTGTCCCACGTTGTTCCATGGTTTCCCACGTTGTCCCACGTTGTCCCACGTTGTCCCACGGTGTCCAACGATGTCCAACGGTGTCCAACGGTGTCCAACGGTGTCCAACGGTGTCCCACGTTGTCCCACGTTGTCCCACGTTGTCCCACGTTATCCCACGTTGTCCCACGATGTCCCACGTTGTCCCACGTTGTCCCACGTTGTCCCACGATGTCCCACGTTGTCCCACGTTGTCCCACGTTGTCTCACGTTGTCCCACGTTGTCCCACGTTGTCCCACGTTGTCCCACGTTGTCCCACGTTGTCCCACGTTGTCCCACGGTGTCCAACGGTGTCCCACGATGTCCCACGTTGTCCCACGTTGTCCCACGTTGTCCCACGTTGTCCCACGTTGTCCCACGTTGTCCCACGGTGTCCAACGATGTCCAACGATGTCCAACGGTGTCCCACGTTGTCCCACGTTGTTCCATGGTTTCCCACGTTGTCCCACGTTGTCCCACGGTGTCCAACGATGTCCAACGGTGTCCAACGGTGTCCAACGGTGTCCAACGGTGTCCCACGTTGTCCCACGTTGTCCCACGTTGTCCCACGTTGTCCCACGGTGTCCCACGTTGTCCCACGTTGTCCCACGTTGTCCCACGATGTCCCACGTTGTCCCACGTTGTCCCACGTTGTCCCACGTTGTCCCACGATGTCCCACGTTGTCCCACGTTGTCTCACGTTGTCCCACGTTGTCCCACGGTGTCCAACGATGTCCAACGGTGTCCAACGGTGTCCCACGGTGTCCAACGGTGTCCCACGTTGTCCCACGTTGTCCCACGTTGTCCCACGTTGTCCCACGTTGTCCCACGATGTCCCACGTTGTCCCACGTTGTCCGACGTTGTCCCACGTTGTCCCACGTTGTCCCACGTTGTCCCACGGTGTCCAACGATGTCCAACGATGTCCAACGGTGTCCCACGTTGTCCCACGTTGTTCCAGGGTGTCCCACGTTGTCCCACGTTGTCCCACGTTGTCCCACGGTGTCCAACGATGTCCAACGGTGTCCAACGGTGTCCAACGGTGTCCAACGGTGTCCCACGTTGTCCCACGTTGTCCCACGTTGTCCCACGTTGTCCCACGTTGTCCCACGATGTCCCACGTTGTCCCACGTTGTCCCACGTTGTCCCACGATGTCCCACGTTGTCCCACGTTGTCCCACGTTGTCCCACGTTGTCCCACGATGTCCCACGTTGTCCCACGTTGTCCCACGTTGTCCCACGTTGTCCCACGGTGTCCAACGATGTCCAACGGTGTCCAACGGTGTCCCACGGTGTCCAACGGTGTCCCACGTTGTCCCACGTTGTCCCACGTTGTCCCACGTTGTCCCACGTTGTCCCACGATGTCCCACGTTGTCCCACGTTGTCCCACGTTGTCCCACGGTGTCCAACGATGTCCAACGGTGTCCAACGGTGTCCAACGGTGTCCAACGATGTCCAACGATGTCCAACGATGTCCAACGGTGTCCAACGATGTCCAACGATGTCCAACGGTGTCCCACGATGTCCAACGATGTCCAACGATGTCCAACGGTGTCCAACGATGTCCAACGGTGTCCAACGATGTCCAACGATGTCCAACGGTGTCCCACGATGTCCAACGATGTCCAACGATGTCCAACGGTGTCCCACGGTGTCCAACGGTGTCCCACGGTGTCCAACGGTGTCCCACGTTGTCCCACGTTGTCCCACGTTGTCCCACGTTGTCCCACGATGTCCCACGTTGTCCAACGGTGTCCAACGGTGTCCAACGATGTCCAACGATGTCCAACGGTGTCCCACGATGTCCAACGATGTCCAACGATGTCCAACGGTGTCCCACGTTGTCCCACGTTGTCCCACGTTGTCCCACGTTGTCCCACGTTGTCCCACGGTGTCCAACGATGTCCAACGGTGTCCCACGTTGTCCAACGGTGTCCCACGTTGTCCCACGTTGTCCCACGTTGTCCCACGTTGTCCCACGATGTCCCACGTTGTCCCACGTTGTCCCACGTTGTCCCACGTTGTCCCACGTTGTCCCACGTTGTCCCACGTTGTCCCACGTTGTCCCACGGTGTCCAACGATGTCCAACGGTGTCCAACGGTGTCCCACGGTGTCCAACGGTGTCCCACGTTGTCCCACGCTGTCCCACGTTGTCCCACGTTGTCCCACGTTGTCCCACGTTGTCCCACGTTGTCCCACGTTGTCCAACGATGTCCAACGGTGTCCCACGTTGTCCCACGTTGTTCCATGGTTTCCCACGTTGTCCCACGTTGTCCCACGTTGTCCCACGGTGTCCAACGATGTCCAACGGTGTCCAACGGTGTCCAACGGTGTCCAACGGTGTCCCACGTTGTCCCACGTTGTCCCACGTTGTCCCACGTTGTCCCACGATGTCCCACGTTGTCCCACGTTGTCCCACGTTGTCCCACGATGTCCCACGTTGTCCCACGTTGTCCCACGTTGTCCCACGTTGTCCCACGATGTCCCACGTTGTCCCACGTTGTCCCACGTTGTCCCACGTTGTCCCACGTTGTCCCACGTTGTCCCACGTTGTCCCACGTTGTCCCACGTTGTCCCACGTTGTCCCACGTTGTCCCACGTTGTCCCACGGTGTCCAACGATGTCCAACGGTGTCCAACGGTGTCCAACGGTGTCCAACGATGTCCAACGATGTCCAACGATGTCCAACGGTGTCCAACGATGTCCAACGATGTCCAACGGTGTCCCACGATGTCCAACGATGTCCAACGATGTCCAACGGTGTCCAACGATGTCCAACGGTGTCCAACGATGTCCAACGATGTCCAACGGTGTCCCACGATGTCCAACGATGTCCAACGATGTCCAACGGTGTCCAACGGTGTCCAACGGTGTCCCACGGTGTCCAACGGTGTCCCACGTTGTCCCACGTTGTCCCACGTTGTCCCACGTTGTCCCACGATGTCCCACGTTGTCCAACGGTGTCCAACGGTGTCCAACGATGTCCAACGATGTCCAACGGTGTCCCACGATGTCCAACGATGTCCAACGATGTCCAACGGTGTCCCACGTTGTCCCACGTTGTCCCACGTTGTCCCACGTTGTCCCACGTTGTCCCACGGTGTCCAACGATGTCCAACGGTGTCCCACGTTGTCCAACGGTGTCCCACGTTGTCCCACGTTGTCCCACGTTGTCCCACGTTGTCCCACGTTGTCCCACGTTGTCCCACGTTGTCCCACGTTGTCCCACGTTGTCCCACGTTGTCCCACGTTGTCCCACGTTGTCCCACGGTGTCCAACGATGTCCAACGGTGTCCAAAGGTGTCCCACGGTGTCCAACGGTGTCCCACGTTGTCCCACGTTGTCCCACGTTGTCCCACGTTGTCCCACGTTGTCCCACGTTGTCCAACGATGTCCAACGGTGTCCCACGTTGTCCCACGTTGTTCCATGGTTTCCCACGTTGTCCCACGTTGTCCCACGTTGTCCCACGGTGTCCAACGATGTCCAACGGTGTCCAGCGATGTCCAACGGTGTCCCACGTTGTCCCACGTTTTCCCACGTTGCCCCACGTTGTCCCACGGTGTCCAACGATGTCCAACGATGTCCAACGGTGTCCCACGTTGTCCCACGTTGTTCCATGGTTTCCCACGTTGTCCCACGTTGTCCCACGTTGTCCCACGGTGTCCCACGTTGTCCCACGTTGTCCCACGTTGTCCCACGTTGTCCCACGTTGTCCCACGTTGTCCCACGTTGTCCCACGTTGTCCCACGTTGTCCCACTTTGTCCCACGGTGTCCAACGATGTCCAACGGTGTCCAACGGTGTCCCACGGTGTCCAACGGTGTCCCACGTTGTCCCACGTTGTCCCACGTTGTCCCACGTTGTCCCACGTTGTCCCACGTTGTCCAACGATGTCCAACGGTGTCCCAGGTTGTCCCACGTTGTCCCACGTTGTCCCACGTTGTCCCACGTTGTCCCACGTTGTCCCACGTTGTCCCACGTTGTCCCACGTTGTCCCACGTTGTCCCACTTTGTCCCACGGTGTCCAACGATGTCCAACGGTGTCCAACGGTGTCCCACGGTGTCCAACGGTGTCCCACGTTGTCCCACGTTGTCCCACGTTGTCCCACGTTGTCCCACGTTGTCCCACGTTGTCCAACGATGTCCAACGGTGTCCCACGTTGTCCCACGTTGTTCCATGGTTTCCCACGTTGTCCCACGTTGTCCCACGTTGTCCCACGTTGTCCCACGTTGTCCCACGGTGTCCCACGGTGTCCAACGATGTCCAACGGTGTCCCACGTTGTCCCACGTTGTCCCACGATGTCCCACGTTGTCCCACGTTGTCCCACGTTGTCCCACGGTGTCCAACGATGTCCAACGGTGTCCCACGTTGTCCAACGGTGTCCCACGTTGTCCCACGTTGTCCCACGTTGTCCCACGTTGTCCCACGATGCCCCACGTTGTCCCACGTTGTCCCACGTTGTCCCACGTTGTCCCACGTTGTCCCACGTTGTCCCACGTTGTCCCACGTTGTCCCACGTTGTCCCACGTTGTCCCACGTTGTCCCACGTTGTCCCACGGTGTCCAACGATGTCCAACGGTGTCCAACGGTGTCCCACGGTGTCCAACGGTGTCCCACGTTGTCCCACGTTGTCCCACGTTGTCCCACGTTGTCCCACGTTGTCCAACGATGTCCAACGGTGTCCCACGTTGTCCCACGTTGTTCCATGGTTTCCCACGTTGTCCCACGTTGTCCCACGTTGTCCCACGGTGTCCAACGATGTCCAACGGTGTCCCACGTTGTCCAACGGTGTCCCACGTTGTCCCACGTTGTCCCACGTTGTCCCACGTTGTCCCACGTTGTCCCACGTTGTCCCACGTTGTCCCACGTTGTCCCACGTTGTCCCACGTTGTCCCACGTTGTCCCACGTTGTCCCACGTTGTCCCACGTTGTCCCACGTTGTCCCACGGTGTCCAACGATGTCCAACGGTGTCCAACGGTGTCCCACGGTGTCCAACGGTGTCCCACGTTGTCCCACGTTGTCCCACGTTGTCCCACGTTGTCCCACGTTGTCCCACGTTGTCCCACGTTGTCCCACGTTGTCCCACGTTGTCCAACGATGTCCAACGGTGTCCCACGTTGTCCCACGTTGTTCCATGGTTTCCCACGTTGTCCCACGTTGTCCCACGTTGTCCCACGGTGTCCAACGATGTCCAACGGTGTCCCACGTTGTCCAACGGTGTCCCACGTTGTCCCACGTTGTCCAACGATGTCCAACGGTGTCCCACGTTGTCCCACGTTGTTCCATGGTTTCCCACGTTGTCCCACGTTGTCCCACGTTGTCCCACGGTGTCCAACGATGTCCAACGATGTCCAACGGTGTCCCACGATGTCCAACGATGTCCAACGATGTCCAACGGTGTCCAACGATGTCCAACGGTGTCCAACGATGTCCAACGATGTCCAACGGTGTCCCACGATGTCCAACGATGTCCAACGATGTCCCACGTTGTCCCACGTTGTCCCACGTTGTCCCACGTTGTCCCACGTTGTCCCACGTTGTCCCACGTTGTCCCACGTTGTCCCACGGTGTCCAACGATGTCCAACGGTGTCCCACGTTGTCCCACGTTGTCCCACGTTGTCCCACGTTGTCCCACGTTGTCCCACGATGTCCCACGTTGTCCCACGTTGTCCCACGTTGTCCCACGTTGTCCCACGTTGTCCCACGTTGTCCCACGTTGTCCCACGTTGTCCCACGTTGTCCCACGTTGTCCCACGTTGTCCCACGTTGTCCCACGTTGTCCCACGTTGTCCCACGTTGTCCCACGTTGTCCCACGGTGTCCAACGGTGTCCAACGATGTCCCACGTTGTCCCACGTTGTCCCACGTTGTCCCACGTTGTCCCACGATGTCCCACGTTGTCCCACGTTGTCCCACGTTGTCCCACGTTGTCCCACGTTGTCCCACGTTGTCCCACGTTGTCCCACGTTGTCCCACGTTGTCCCACGTTGTCCCACGTTGTCCCACGTTGTCCCACGTTGTCCCACGGTGTCCAACGATGTCCAACGGTGTCCAGCGATGTCCAACGGTGTCCCACGTTGTCCCACGTTTTCCCACGTTGTCCCACGTTGTCCCACGGTGTCCAACGATGTCCAACGATGTCCAACGGTGTCCCACGTTGTCCCACGTTGTTCCATGGTTTCCCACGTTGTCCCACGTTGTCCCACGTTGTCCCACGGTGTCCAACGATGTCCAACGGTGTCCAACGGTGTCCAACGGTGTCCCACGTTGTCCCACGTTGTCCCACGTTGTCCCACGGTGTCCAACGATGTCCAACGGTGTCCAACGGTGTCCAACGGTGTCCAACGGTGTCCCACGTTGTCCCACGTTGTCCCACGTTGTCCCACGTTGTCCCACGTTGTCCCACGATGTCCCACGTTGTCCCACGTTGTCCCACGTTGTCCCACGTTGTCCCACGTGGTCCCACGTTGTCCCACGTTGTCCCACGGTGTCCAACGATGTCCAACGGTGTCCCACGTTGTCCAACGGTGTCCCACGTTGTCCCACGTTGTCCCACGTTGTCCCACGTTGTCCCACGATGTCCCACGTTGTCCCACGTTGTCCCACGTTGTCCCACGATGTCCCACGTTGTCCCACGTTGTCCCACGTTGTCCCACGTTGTCCCACGTTGTCCCACGTTGTCCCACGTTGTCCCACGTTGTCCCACGTTGTCCCACGTTGTCCCACGTTGTTCCATGGTTTCCCACGTTGTCCCACGTTGTCCCACGTTGTCCCACGGTGTCCAACGGTGTCCAACGGTGTCCATCGGTGTCCAACGGTGTCCAACGGTGTCCCACGTTGTCCCACGTTGTCCCACGTTGTCCCACGTTGTCCCACGTTGTCCCACGTTGTCCCACGTTGTCCCACGTTGTCCCACGTTGTCCCACGTTGTCCCACGTTGTCCCACGTTGTCCCACGTTGTCCCACGTTGTCCCACGTTGTCCCACGGTGTCCAACGATGTCCAACGGTGTCCAACGGTGTCCCACGTTGTCCCACGTTGTCCCACGTTGTCCCACGTTGTCCCACGTTGTCCCACGTTGTCCAACGATGTCCAACGGTGTCCCACGTTGTCCCACGTTGTCCCACGTTGTCCCACGTTGTCCCACGTTGTCCCACGTTGTCCCACGGTGTCCAACGATGTCCAACGGTGTCCAACGGTGTCCCACGTTGTCCCAAGTTGTCCCACGTTGTCCCACGTTGTCCCACGTTGTCCCACGTTGTCCAACGATGTCCAACGGTGTCCCGCGTTGTCCCACGTTGTCCCACGTTGTCCCACGTTGTCCCACGTTGTCCCACGTTGTCCCACGTTGTCCCACGTTGTCCCACGTTGTCCCACGTTGTCCCACGTTGTCCCACGTTGTCCCACGTTGTCCCACGGTGTCCAACGGTGTCCAACGATGTCCCACGTTGTCCCACGTTGTCCCACGTTGTCCCACGTTGTCCCACGATGTCCCACGTTGTCCCACGTTGTCCCACGTTGTCCCACGTTGTCCCACGTTGTCCCACGTTGTCCCACGTTGTCCCACGTTGTCCCACGTTGTCCCACGTTGTCCGACGTTGTCCCACGTTGTCCCACGTTGTCCCACGTTGTCCCACGGTGTCCAACGATGTCCAACGATGTCCAACGGTGTCCCACGTTGTCCCACGTTGTTCCATGGTTTCCCACGTTGTCCCACGTTGTCCCACGTTGTCCCACGGTGTCCAACGATGTCCAACGGTGTCCAACGGTGTCCCACGGTGTCCAACGGTGTCCCACGTTGTCCCACGTTGTCCCACGTTGTCCCACGTTGTCCCACGTTGTCCCACGATGTCCCACGTTGTCCCACGTTGTCCGACGTTGTCCCACGTTGTCCCACGTTGTCCCACGTTGTCCCACGGTGTCCAACGATGTCCAACGATGTCCAACGGTGTCCCACGTTGTCCCACGTTGTTCCATGGTTTCCCACGTTGTCCCACGTTGTCCCACGTTGTCCCACGTTGTCCAACGATGTCCAACGGTGTCCCACGTTGTCCCACGTTGTCCCACGTTGTCCCACGTTGTCCCACGATGTCCCACGTTGTCCAACGGTGTCCAACGGTGTCCAACGATGTCCAACGATGTCCAACGGTGTCCCACGGTGTCCAACGATGTCCAACGATGTCCAACGGTGTCCAACGGTGTCCAACGGTGTCCCACGGTGTCCAACGGTGTCCCACGTTGTCCCACGTTGTCCCACGTTGTCCCACGTTGTCCCACGATGTCCCACGTTGTCCAACGGTGTCCAACGGTGTCCAACGATGTCCAACGATGTCCAACGGTGTCCCACGATGTCCAACGATGTCCAACGATGTCCAACGATGTCCAACGGTGTCCCACGTTGTCCCACGTTGTCCCACGTTGTCCCACGTTGTCCCACGTTGTCCCACGTTGTCCCACGGTGTCCAACGATGTCCAACGGTGTCCAACGGTGTCCCACGGTGTCCAACGGTGTCCCACGTTGTCCCACGTTGTCCCACGTTGTCCCACGTTGTCCCACGTTGTCCCACGTTGTCCCACGTTGTCCAACGGTGTCCCACGTTGTCCCACGTTTTCCCACGTTGTCCCACGTTGTCCCACGGTGTCCAACGATGTCCAACGATGTCCAACGGTGTCCCACGTTGTCCCACGTTGTTCCATGGTTTCCCACGTTGTCCCACGTTGTCCCACGTTGTCCCACGGTGTCCAACGATGTCCAACGGTGTCCAACGGTGTCCAACGGTGTCCAACGGTGTCCCACGTTGTCCCACGTTGTCCCACGTTGTCCCACGTTGTCCCACGTTGTCCCACGATGTCCCACGTTGTCCCACGTTGTCCCACGTTGTCCCACGTTGTCCCACGTGGTCCCACGTTGTCCCACGTTGTCCCACGGTGTCCAACGATGTCCAACGGTGTCCCACGTTGTCCAACGGTGTCCCACGTTGTCCCACGTTGTCCCACGTTGTCCCACGTTGTCCCACGATGTCCCACGTTGTCCCACGTTGTCCCACGTTGTCCCACGTTGTCCCACGTTGTCCCACGTTGTCCCACGTTGTCCCACGTTGTCCCACGTTGTCCCACGTTGTCCCACGTTGTCCCACGTTGTCCCACGTTGTCTCACGTTGTCCCACGGTGTCCCACGGTGTCCAACGATGTCCAACGGTGTCCCACGTTGTCCCACGTTGTCCCACGATGTCCCACGTTGTCCCACGTTGTCCCACGTTGTCCCACGTTGTCCCACGTTGTCCCACGTTGTCCCACGTTGTCCCACGTTGTCCCACGTGGTCCCACGTTGTCCCACGTTGTCCCACGGTGTCCAACGATGTCCAACGGTGTCCCACGTTGTCCAACGGTGTCCCACGTTGTCCCACGTTGTCCCACGTTGTCCCACGTTGTCCCACGATGTCCCACGTTGTCCCACGTTGTCCCACGGTGTCCAACGGTGTCCCACGTTGTCCCACGTTGTCCCACGTTGTCCCACGGTGTCCAACGATGTCCAACGGTGTCCCACGTTGTCCCACGTTGTCCCACGTTGTCCCACGTTGTCCCACGTTGTCCCACGATGTCCCACGTTGTCCCACGTTGTCCCACGTTGTCCCACGTTGTCCCACGTTGTCCCACGTTGTCCCACGTTGTCCCACGTTGTCCCACGTTGTCCCACGTTGTCCCACGTTGTTCCATGGTTTCCCACGTTGTCCCACGTTGTCCCACGTTGTCCCACGGTGTCCAACGGTGTCCAACGGTGTCCATCGGTGTCCAACGGTGTCCAACGGTGTCCCACGTTGTCCCACGTTGTCCCACGTTGTCCCACGATGTCCCACGTTGTCCCACGTTGTCCCACGTTGTCCCACGTTGTCCCACGTTGTCCCACGTTGTCCAACGATGTCCAACGGTGTCCCACGTTGTCCCACGTTGTCCCACGTTGTCCCACGTTGTCCCACGTTGTCCCACGTTGTCCCACGGTGTCCAACGATGTCCAACGGTGTCCAACGGTGTCCCACGTTGTCCCACGTTGTCCCACGTTGTCCCACGTTGTCCCACGTTGTCCCACGTTGTCCAACGATGTCCAACGGTGTCCCACGTTGTCCCACGTTGTCCCACGCTGTCCCACGTTGTCCCACGTTGTCCCACGTTGTCCCACGTTGTCCCACGTTGTCCCACGTTGTCCCACGTTGTCCCACGTTGTCCCACGTTGTCCCACGTTGTCCCACGGTGTCCAACGGTGTCCAACGATGTCCCACGTTGTCCCACGTTGTCCCACGTTGTCCCACGTTGTCCCACGATGTCCCACGTTGTCCCACGTTGTCCCACGTTGTCCCACGTTGTCCCACGTTGTCCCACGTTGTCCCACGTTGTCCCACGTTGTCCCACGTTGTCCCACGTTGTCCGACGTTGTCCCACGTTGTCCCACGTTGTCCCACGTTGTCCCACGGTGTCCAACGATGTCCAACGATGTCCAACGGTGTCCCACGTTGTCCCACGTTGTTCCATGGTTTCCCACGTTGTCCCACGTTGTCCCACGTTGTCCCACGGTGTCCAACGATGTCCAACGGTGTCCAACGGTGTCCCACGTTGTCCCACGTTGTCCCACGTTGTCCCACGTTGTCCCACGTTGTCCCACGTTGTCCCACGTTGTCCCACGTTGTCCCACGTTGTCCCACGTTGTCCCACGTTGTCCCACGTTGTCCCACGGTGTCCAACGGTGTCCAACGATGTCCCACGTTGTCCCACGTTGTCCCACGTTGTCCCACGTTGTCCCACGATGTCCCACGTTGTCCCACGTTGTCCCACGTTGTCCCACGTTGTCCCACGTTGTCCCACGTTGTCCCACGTTGTCCCACGTTGTCCCACGTTGTCCCACGTTGTCCGACGTTGTCCCACGTTGTCCCACGTTGTCCCACGTTGTCCCACGGTGTCCAACGATGTCCAACGATGTCCAACGGTGTCCCACGTTGTCCCACGTTGTTCCATGGTTTCCCACGTTGTCCCACGTTGTCCCACGTTGTCCCACGGTGTCCAACGATGTCCAACGGTGTCCAACGGTGTCCCACGGTGTCTAACGGTGTCCCACGTTGTCCCACGTTGTCCCACGTTGTCCCACGTTGTCCCACGTTGTCCCACGATGTCCCACGTTGTCCCACGTTGTCCGACGTTGTCCCACGTTGTCCCACGTTGTCCCACGTTGTCCCACGGTGTCCAACGATGTCCAACGATGTCCAACGGTGTCCCACGTTGTCCCACGTTGTTCCATGGTTTCCCACGTTGTCCCACGTTGTCCCACGTTGTCCAACGATGTCCAACGGTGTCCCACGTTGTCCCACGTTGTCCCACGTTGTCCCACGTTGTCCCACGTTGTCCCACGTTGTCCCACGTTGTCCCACGTTGTCCCACGTTGTCCCACGTTGTCCCACGTTGTCCCACGGTGTCCAACGGTGTCCCACGATGTCCCACGTTGTCCCACGTTGTCCCACGTTGTCCCACGTTGTCCCACGATGTACCACGTAGTCCCACGTTGTCCCACGTTGTCCCACGTTGTCCCACGTTGTCCCACGTTGTCCCACGTTGTCCCACGTTGTCCCACGTTGTCCCACGTTGTCCCACGGTGTCCAACGATGTCCAACGGTGTCCAGCGATGTCCAACGGTGTCCCACGTTGTCCCACGTTTTCCCACGTTGTCCCACGTTGTCCCACGGTGTCCAACGATGTCCAACGATGTCCAACGGTGTCCCACGTTGTCCCACGTTGTTCCATGGTTTCCCACGTTGTCCCACGTTGTCCCACGTTGTCCCACGGTGTCCAACGATGTCCAACGGTGTCCAACGGTGTCCAACGGTGTCCAACGGTGTCCCACGTTGTCCCACGTTGTCCCACGTTGTCCCACGATGTCCCACGTTGTCCCACGTTGTCCCACGTTGTCCCACGTTGTCCCACGATGTCCCACGTTGTCCCACGTTGTCCCACGTTGTCCCACGTTGTCCCACGTTGTCCCACGTTGTCCCACGTTGTCCCACGTTGTCCCACGTTGTCCCACGTTGTCCCACGGTGTCCAACGATGTCCAACGGTGTCCAACGGTGTCCCACGTTGTCCCACGTTGTCCCACGTTGTCCCACGTTGTCCCACGTTGTCCCACGTTGTCCCACGGTGTCCAACGGTGTCCAACGATGTCCCACGTTGTCCCACGTTGTCCCACGTTGTCCCACGTTGTCCCACGTTGTCCCACGTTGTCCCACGTTGTCCCGCGGTGTCCAACGATGTCCAACGGTGTCCAACGGTGTCCAACGGTGTCCAACGGTGTCCCACGTTGTCCCACGTTGTCCCACGTTGTCCCACGTTGTCCCACGTTGTCCCACGATGTCCCACGTTGTCCCACGTTGTCCCACGTTGTCCCACGATGTCCCACGTTGTCCCACGTTGTCCCACGTTGTCCCACGTTGTCCCACGATGTCCCACGTTGTCCCACGTTGTCCCACGTTGTCCCACGGTGTCCAACGATGTCCAACGGTGTCCCACGGTGTCCAACGGTGTCCAACGATGTCCCACGTTGTCCCACGTTGTCCCACGTTGTCCCACGGTGTCCAACGGTGTCCAACGATGTCCCACGTTGTCCCACGTTGTCCCACGTTGTCCCACGTTGTCCCACGTTGTCCCACGTTGTCCCACGTTGTCCCACGTTGTCCCACGTTGTCCCACGTTGTCCCACGTTGTCCCACGTTGTCCCACGTTGTCCCACGTTGTCCCACGTTGTCCGACGTTGTCCCACGTTGTCCCACGTTGTCCCACGGTGTCCAACGATGTCCAACGATGTCCAACGGTGTCCCACGTTGTCCCACGTTGTTCCATGGTTTCCCACGTTGTCCCACGTTGTCCCACGTTGTCCCACGGTGTCCAACGATGTCCAACGGTGTCCAACGGTGTCCAACGGTGTCCAACGGTGTCCCACGTTGTCCCACGTTGTCCCACGTTGTCCCACGTTGTCCCACGTTGTCCCACGATGTCCCACGTTGTCCCACGTTGTCCCACGTTGTCCCACGATGTCCCACGTTGTCCCACGTTGTCCCACGTTGTCCCACGTTGTCCCACGATGTCCCACGTTGTCCCACGTTGTCCCACGTTGTCCCACGATGTCCCACGTTGTCCCACGTTGTCCCACGTTGTCCCACGTTGTCCCACGATGTCCCACGTTGTCCCACGTTGTCCCACGTTGTCCCACGTTGTCCCACGGTGTCCAACGATGTCCAACGGTGTCCCACGTTGTCCCACGTTGTCCCACGTTGTCCCACGTTGTCCCACGTTGTCCCACGATGTCCCACGTTGTCCCACGTTGTCCCACGTTGTCCCACGATGTCCCACGTTGTCCCACGTTGTCCCACGTTGTCCCACGTTGTCCCACGATGTCCCACGGTGTCCCACGTTGTCCCACGTTGTCCCACGTTGTCCCACGTTGTCCCACGTTGTCCCACGTTGTCCAACGATGTCCAACGGTGTCCCACGTTGTCCCACGTTGTTCCATGGTTTCCCACGTTGTCCCACGTTGTCCCACGTTGTCCCACGATGTCCCACGTTGTCCCACGTTGTCCCACGTTGTCCCACGATGTCCCACGTTGTCCCACGTTATCCCACGTTGTCCCACGTTGTCCCACGATGTCCAACGGTGTCCCACGTTGTCCCACGTTGTTCCATGGTTTCCCACGTTGTCCCACGTTGTCCCACGTTGTCCCACGGTGTCCAACGATGTCCAACGGTGTCCAACGGTGTCCAACGGTGTCCAACGGTGTCCCACGTTGTCCCACGTTGTCCCACGTTGTCCCACGGTGTCCAACGATGTCCAACGGTGTCCCACGTTGTCCCACGTTGTCCCACGTTGTCCCACGTTGTCCCACGATGTCCCACGTTGTCCCACGTTGTCCCACGTTGTCCCACGTTGTCCCACGTTGTCCCACGTTGTCCCACGTTGTCCCACGTTGTCCCACGTTGTCCCACGTTGTCCCACGTTGTCCCACGTTGTCCCACGTTGTCCCACGGTGTCCAACGATGTCCAACGGTGTCCAGCGATGTCCAACGGTGTCCCACGTTGTCCCACGTTTTCCCACGTTGTCCCACGTTGTCCCACGGTGTCCAACGATGTCCAACGATGTCCAACGGTGTCCCACGTTGTCCCACGTTGTTCCATGGTTTCCCACGTTGTCCCACGTTGTCCCACGTTGTCCCACGGTGTCCAACGATGTCCAACGGTGTCCAACGGTGTCCAACGGTGTCCAACGGTGTCCCACGTTGTCCCACGTTGTCCCACGTTGTCCCACGTTGTCCCACGTTGTCCCACGATGTCCCACGTTGTCCCACGTTGTCCCACGTTGTCCCACGTTGTCCCACGTTGTCCCACGTTGTCCCACGTTGTCCCACGTTGTCCCACGTTGTCCCACGTTGTCCCACGTTGTCCCACGTTGTCCCACGTTGTCCCACGGTGTCCCACGGTGTCCAACGATGTCCAACGGTGTCCCACGTTGTCCCACGTTGTCCCACGATGTCCCACGTTGTCCCACGTTGTCCCACGTTGTCCCACGTTGTCCCACGTTGTCCCACGTTGTCCCACGTTGTCCCACGTTGTCCCACGTTGTCCCACGTGGTCCCACGTTGTCCCACGTTGTCCCACGGTGTCCAACGATGTCCAACGGTGTCCCACGTTGTCCAACGGTGTCCCACGTTGTCCCACGTTGTCCCACGTTGTCCCACGTTGTCCCACGATGTCCCACGTTGTCCCACGTTGTCCCACGGTGTCCAACGGTGTCCCACGTTGTCCCACGTTGTCCCACGTTGTCCCACGGTGTCCAACGATGTCCCACGGTGTCCCACGTTGTCCCACGTTGTCCCACGTTGTCCCACGTAGTCCCACGTTGTCCCACGATGTCCCACGTTGTCCCACGTTGTCCCACGTTGTCCCACGTTGTCCCACGTTGTCCCACGTTGTCCCACGTTGTCCCACGTTGTCCCACGTTGTCCCACGTTGTCCCACGTTGTCCCACGTTGTCCCACGTTGTCCCACGTTGTCCCACGTTGTCCCACGTTGTCCCACGTTGTCCCACGTTGTCCCACGGTGTCCAACGGTGTCCAACGATGTCCCACGTTGTCCCACGTTGTCCCACGTTGTCCCACGTTGTCCCACGATGTCCCACGTAGTCCCACGTTGTCCCACGTTGTCCCACGTTGTCCCACGTTGTCCCACGTTGTCCCACGTTGTCCCACGTTGTCCCACGTTGTCCCACGTTGTCCCACGTTGTCCCACGTTGTCCCACGTTGTCCCACGTTGTCCCACGTTGTCCCACGTTGTCCCACGGTGTCCAACGATGTCCAACGGTGTCCAGCGATGTCCAACGGTGTCCCACGTTGTCCCACGTTTTCCCACGTTGTCCCACGTTGTCCCACGTTGTCCCACGATGTCCCACGTAGTCCCACGTTGTCCCACGTTGTCCCACGTTGTCCCACGTTGTCCCACGTTGTCCCACGTTGTCCCACGTTGTCCCACGTTGTCCAACGATGTCCAACGGTGTCCCACGTTGTCCCACGTTGTTCCATGGTTTCCCACGTTGTCCCACGTTGTCCCACGTTGTCCCACGTTGTCCCACGTTGTCCCACGTTGTCCCACGTTGTCCCACGTTGTCCCACGTTGTCCCACGTTGTCCCACGGTGTCCAACGATGTCCAACGGTGTCCAACGGTGTCCCACGTTGTCCCACGTTGTCCCACGTTGTCCCACGTTGTCCCACGTTGTCCAACGATGTCCAACGGTGTCCCACGTTGTCCCACGTTGTCCCACGTTGTCCCACGTTGTCCCACGTTGTCCCACGTTGTCCCACGTTGTCCCACGTTGTCCCACGTTGTCCCACGTTGTCCCACGTTGTCCCACGTTGTCCCACGGTGTCCAACGGTGTCCAACGATGTCCCACGTTGTCCCACGTTGTCCCACGTTGTCCCACGTTGTCCCACGATGTCCCACGTTGTCCCACGTTGTCCCACGTTGTCCCACGTTGTCCCACGTTGTCCCACGTTGTCCCACGTTGTCCCACGTTGTCCCACGTTGTCCCACGTTGTCCGACGTTGTCCCACGTTGTCCCACGTTGTCCCACGTTGTCCCACGGTGTCCAACGATGTCCAACGATGTCCAACGGTGTCCCACGTTGTCCCACGTTGTTCCATGGTTTCCCACGTTGTCCCACGTTGTCCCACGTTGTCCCACGGTGTCCAACGATGTCCAACGGTGTCCAACGGTGTCCAACGGTGTCCAACGGTGTCCCACGTTGTCCCACGTTGTCCCACGTTGTCCCACGTTGTCCCACGTTGTCCCACGATGTCCCACGTTGTCCCACGTTGTCCCACGTTGTCACACGATGTCCCACGTTGTCCCACGTTGTCCCACGATGTCCCACGTTGTCCCACGTTGTCCCACGATGTCCCACGTTGTCCCACGTTGTCCCACGTTGTCCCACGTTGTCCCACGTTGTCCCACGTTGTCCCACGTTGTCCCACGTTGTCCCACGTTGTCCCACGTTGTCCCACGTTGTCCCACGGTGTCCAACGATGTCCAACGGTGTCCAACGGTGTCCCACGTTGTCCCACGTTGTCCCACGTTGTCCCACGTTGTCCCACGTTGTCCAACGATGTCCAACGGTGTCCCACGTTGTCCCACGTTGTCCCACGTTGTCCCACGTTGTCCCACGTTGTCCCACGTTGTCCCACGTTGTCCCACGTTGTCCCACGTTGTCCCACGTTGTCCCACGTTGTCCCACGGTGTCCAACGGTGTCCAACGATGTCCCACGTTGTCCCACGTTGTCCCACGTTGTCCCACGTTGTCCCACGATGTCCCACGTTGTCCCACGTTGTCCCACGTTGTCCCACGTTGTCCCACGTTGTCCCACGTTGTCCCACGTTGTCCCACGTTGTCCCACGTTGTCC
This sequence comes from Bombus terrestris, assembly GCF_910591885.1. NCBI lineage: Eukaryota > Metazoa > Arthropoda > Insecta > Hymenoptera > Apidae > Bombus > Bombus terrestris. Next base: position 237,915 of record NW_025963595.1, read on the forward strand.
CACGTTGTCCCACGTTGTCCCACGTTGTCCCACGTTGTCCCACGTTGTCCCACGGTGTCCAACGATGTCCAACGATGTCCAACGGTGTCCCACGTTGTCCCACGTTGTTCCATGGTTTCCCACGTTGTCCCACGTTGTCCCACGTTGTCCCACGGTGTCCAACGATGTCCAACGGTGTCCAACGGTGTCCAACGGTGTCCAACGGTGTCCCACGTTGTCCCACGTTGTCCCACGTTGTCCCACGTTGTCCCACGTTGTCCCACGATGTCCCACGTTGTCCCACGTTGTCCCACGTTGTCACACGATGTCCCACGTTGTCCCACGTTGTCCCACGTTGTCCCACGTTGTCCCACGATGTCCCACGTTGTCCCACGTTGTCCCACGTTGTCCCACGATGTCCCACGTTGTCCCACGTTGTCCCACGTTGTCCCACGTTGTCCCACGATGTCCCACGTTGTCCCACGTTGTCCCACGTTGTCCCACGTTGTCCCACGGTGTCCAACGATGTCCAACGGTGTCCAACGGTGTCCCACGGTGTCCAACGGTGTCCCACGTTGTCCCACGTTGTCCCACGTTGTCCCACGTTGTCCCACGTTGTCCCACGATGTCCCACGTTGTCCCACGTTGTCCGACGTTGTCCCACGTTGTCCCACGTTGTCCCACGTTGTCCCACGTTGTCCCACGTTGTCCCACGTTGTCCCACGTTGTCCCACGTTGTCCCACGTTGTCCCACGTTGTCCCACGTTGTCCCACGGTGTCCAACGGTGTCCAACGATGTCCCACGTTGTCCCACGTTGTCCCACGTTGTCCCACGTTGTCCCACGATGTCCCACGTTGTCCCACGTTGTCCCACGTTGTCCCACGTTGTCCCACGTTGTCCCACGTTGTCCCACGTTGTCCCACGTAGTCCCACGTTGTCCCACGTTGTCCGACGTTGTCCCACGTTGTCCCACGTTGTCCCACGTTGTCCCACGGTGTCCAACGATGTCCAACGATGTCCAACGGTGTCCCACGTTGTCCCACGTTGTTCCATGGTTTCCCACGTTGTCCCACGTTGTCCCACGTTGTCCCACGTTGTCCCACGGTGTCCAACGATGTCCAACGGTGTCCAACGGTGTCCCACGGTGTCCAACGGTGTCCCACGTTGTCCCACGTTGTCCCACGTTGTCCCACGTTGTCCCACGTTGTCCCACGATGTCCCACGTTGTCCCACGTTGTCCGACGTTGTCCCACGTTGTCCCACGTTGTCCCACGTTGTCCCACGTTGTCCCACGTTGTCCCACGGTGTCCAACGATGTCCAACGGTGTCCAACGGTGTCCCACGGTGTCCAACGGTGTCCCACGTTGTCCCACGTTGTCCCACGTTGTCCCACGTTGTCCCACGTTGTCCCACGATGTTCCACGTTGTCCCACGTTGTCCCACGTTGTCCCACGTTGTCCCACGTTGTCCCGCGTTGTCCCACGGTGTCCAACGATGTCCAACGGTGTCCAACGGTGTCCAACGGTGTCCAACGATGTCCAACGATGTCCAACGATGTCCAACGATGTCCAACGGTGTCCCACGTTGTCCCACGTTGTCCCACGTTGTCCCACGTTGTCCCACGTTGTCCCACGGTGTCCAACGATGTCCAACGGTGTCCCACGTTGTCCAACGGTGTCCCACGTTGTCCCACGTTGTCCCACGTTGTCCCACGTTGTCCCACGTTGTCCCACGTTGTCCCACGTTGTCCCACGTTGTCCCACGTTGTCCCACGTTGTCCCACGTTGTCCCACGGTGTCCAACGATGTCCAACGGTGTCCAACGGTGTCCCACGGTGTCCAACGGTGTCCCACGTTGTCCCACGTTGTCCCACGTTGTCCCACGTGGTCCCACGTTGTCCCACGTTGTCCAACGATGTCCAACGGTGTCCCACGTTGTCCCACGTTGTTCCATGGTTTCCCACGTTGTCCCACGTTGTCCCACGTTGTCCCACGTTGTCCCACGTTGTCCCACGGTGTCCCACGGTGTCCAACGATGTCCAACGGTGTCCCACGTTGTCCCACGTTGTCCCACGTTGTTCCACGTTGTCCCACGTTGTCCCACGATGTCCCACGTTGTCCCACGTTGTCCCACGTTGTCCCACGTTGTCCCAAGTTGTCCCACGTTGTCCCACGTTGTCCCACGTTGTCCCACGTGGTCCCACGTTGTCCCACGTTGTCCCACGGTGTCCAACGATGTCCAACGATGTCCAACGGTGTCCCACGTTGTCCAACGGTGTCCCACGTTGTCCCACGTTGTCCCACGTTGTCCCACGTTGTCCCACGTTGTCCCACGTAGTCCCACGTTGTCCAACGATGTCCAACGGTGTCCCACGTTGTCCCACGTTGTTCCATGGTTTCCCACGTTGTCCCACGTTGTCCCACGTTGTCCCACGGTGTCCAACGATGTCCAACGGTGTCCCACGTTGTCCCACGTTGTCCCACGTTGTCCCACGTTGTCCCACGTTGTCCCACGTTGTCCCACGTTGTCCCACGTTGTCCCACGTTGTCCCACGGTGTCCAACGGTGTCCAACGATGTCCCACGTTGTCCCACGTTGTCCCACGTTGTCCCACGGTGTCCAACGATGTCCAACGGTGTCCAACGGTGTCCAACGGTGTCCCACGTTGTCCCACGTTGTCCCACGTTGTCCCACGTTGTCCCACGGTGTCCAACGATGTCCAACGGTGTCCCACGTTGTCCCACGTTGTCCCACGTTGTCCCACGATGTCCCACGTTGTCCCACGTTGTCCCACGTTGTCCCACGTTGTCCCACGTTGTCCCACGGTGTCCAACGATGTCCAACGGTGTCCAACGGTGTCCAACGGTGTCCAACGGTGTCCCAAGTTGTCCCACGTTGTCCCACGTTGTCCCACGGTGTCCAACGATGTCCAACGGTGTCCCACGTTGTCCCACGGTGTCCAACGATGTCCAACGGTGTCCCACGTTGTCCAACGGTGTCCCACGTTGTCCCACGTTGTCCCACGGTGTCCAACGGTGTCCCAAGTTGTCCCACGTTGTCCCACGTTGTCCCACGGTGTCCAACGATGTCCAACGGTGTCCCACGTTGTCCCACGGTGTCCAACGATGTCCAACGGTGTCCCACGTTGTCCAACGGTGTCCCACGTTGTCCCACGTTGTCCCACGTTGTCCCACGTTGTCCCACGTTGTCCCACGTTGTCCCACGTTGTCCCACGTTGTCCCACGTTGTCCCACGTTGTCCCACGGTGTCCAACGATGTCCAACGGTGTCCAACGGTGTCCCACGGTGTCCAACGGTGTCCCACGTTGTCCCACGTTGTCCCACGTTGTCCCACGTTGTCCCACGTTGTCCCACGTTGTCCCACGTTGTCCAACGATGTCCAACGGTGTCCCACGTTGTCCCACGTTGTTCCATGGTTTCCCACGTTGTCCCACGTTGTCCCACGGTGTCCAACGATGTCCCAGGTTGTCCCACGTTGTCCCACGTTGTCCCACGTTGTCCCACGATGTCCCACGTTGTCCCACGTTGTCCCACGTTGTCCCACGTTGTCCCACGTTGTCCCACGTTGTCCAACGATGTCCAACGGTGTCCCACGTTGTCCCACGTTGTTCCATGGTTTCCCACGTTGTCCCACGTTGTCCCACGTTGTCCCACGGTGTCCAACGATGTCCAACGGTGTCCAACGGTGTCCAACGGTGTCCAACGGTGTCCCACGTTGTCCCACGTTGTCCCACGTTGTCCCACGGTGTCCAACGATGTCCAACGGTGTCCCACGTTGTCCCACGTTGTCCCACGTTGTCCCACGTTGTCCCACGTTGTCCCACGATGTCCCACGTTGTCCCACGTTGTCCCACGTTGTCCCACGTTGTCCCACGTTGTCCCACGTTGTCCCACGTTGTCCCACGTTGTCCCACGTTGTCCCACGTTGTCCCACGTTGTCCCACGTTGTCCCACGTTGTCCCACGTTGTCCCACGGTGTCCAACGGTGTCCAACGATGTCCCACGTTGTCCCACGTTTTCCCACGTTGTCCCACGTTGTCCCACGGTGTCCAACGATGTCCAACGATGTCCAACGGTGTCCCACGTTGTCCCACGTTGTTCCATGGTTTCCCACGTTGTCCCACGTTGTCCCACGTTGTCCCACGGTGTCCAACGATGTCCAACGGTGTCCAACGGTGTCCAACGGTGTCCAACGGTGTCCCACGTTGTCCCACGTTGTCCCACGTTGTCCCACGATGTCCCACGTTGTCCCACGTTGTCCCACGTTGTCCCACGTTGTCCCACGTTGTCCCACGTTGTCCCACGTTGTCCCACGTTGTCCCACGTTGTCCCACGGTGTCCCACGTTGTCCCACGTTGTCCCACGTTGTCCCACGTTGTCCCACGATGTCCCACGTTGTCCCACGTTGTCCCACGTTGTCCCACGTTGTCCCACGTTGTCCCACGTTGTCCCACGTTGTCCCACGTTGTCCCACGTTGTCCCACGTTGTCCGACGTTGTCCCACGTTGTCCCACGTTGTCCCACGTTGTCCCACGGTGTCCAACGATGTCCAACGATGTCCAACGGTGTCCCACGTTGTCCCACGTTGTTCCATGGTTTCCCACGTTGTCCCACGTTGTCCCACGTTGTCCCACGGTGTCCAACGATGTCCAACGGTGTCCAACGGTGTCCAACGGTGTCCAACGGTGTCCCACGTTGTCCCACGTTGTCCCACGATGTCCTACGTTGTCCCACGTTGTCCCACGATGTCCCACGTTGTCCCACGTTGTCCCACGTTGTCCCACGATGTCCCACGTTGTCCCACGTTGTCCCACGTTGTCCCACGTTGTCCCACGATGTCCCACGTTGTCCCACGTTGTCCCACGTTGTCCCACGTTGTCCCACGGTGTCCAACGATGTCCAACGGTGTCCAACGGTGTCCCACGGTGTCCAACGGTGTCCCACGATGTCCCACGTTGTCCCACGTTGTCCCACGTTGTCCCACGTTGTCCCACGGTGTCCAACGATGTCCAACGGTGTCCAACGGTGTCCCACGGTGTCCCACGGTGTCCCACGTTGTCCCACGTTGTCCCACGTTGTCCCACGTTGTCCCACGTTGTCCCACGGTGTCCAACGATGTCCAACGGTGTCCAACGGTGTCCAACGGTGTCCAACGATGTCCAACGATGTCCAACGATGTCCAACGATGTCCAACGGTGTCCAACGGTGTCCCACGGTGTCCAACGGTGTCCCACGTTGTCCCACGTTGTCCCACGTTGTCCCACGTTGTCCCACGTTGTCCCACGTTGTCCCACGTTGTCCGACGTTGTCCCACGTTGTCCCACGTTGTCCCACGTTGTCCCACGGTGGCCAACGATGTCCAACGATGTCCAACGGTGTCCCACGTTGTCCCACGTTGTTCCATGGTTTCCCACGTTGTCCCACGTTGTCCCACGTTGTCCCACGGTGTCCAACGATGTCCAACGGTGTCCAACGGTGTCCAACGGTGTCCAACGGTGTCCCACGTTGTCCCACGTTGTCCCACGTTGTCCCACGTTGTCCCACGTTGTCCCACGATGTCCCACGTTGTCCCACGTTGTCCCACGTTGTCCCACGATGTCCCACGTTGTCCCACGTTGTCCCACGTTGTCCCACGTTGTCCCACGATGTCCCACGTTGTCCCACGTTGTCCCACGTTGTCCCACGATGTCCCACGTTGTCCCACGTTGTCCCACGTTGTCCCACGTTGTCCCACGATGTCCCACGTTGTTCCACGTTGTCCCACGTTGTCCCACGTTGTCCCACGGTGTCCAACGATGTCCAACGGTGTCCAACGGTGTCCCACGGTGTCCAACGGTGTCCCACGTTGTCCCACGTTGTCCCACGTTGTCCCACGTTGTCCCACGTTGTCCCACGATGTCCCACGTTGTCCCACGTTGTCCGACGTTGTCCCACGTTGTCCCACGTTGTCCCACGTTGTCCCACGGTGTCCAACGATGTCCAACGATGTCCAACGGTGTCCCACGTTGTCCCACGTTGTTCCATGGTTTCCCACGTTGTCCCACGTTGTCCCACGTTGTCCCACGGTGTCCAACGATGTCCAACGGTGTCCAACGGTGTCCAACGGTGTCCAACGGTGTCCCACGTTGTCCCACTTTGTCCCACGTTGTCCCACGTTGTCCCACGTTGTCCCACGATGTCCCACGTTGTCCCACGTTGTCCCACGTTGTCCCACGATGTCCCACGTTGTCCCACGTTGTCCCACGTTGTCCCACGTTGTCCCACGATGTCCCACGTTGTCCCACGTTGTCCCACGTTGTCCCATGTTGTCCCACGGTGTCCAACGATGTCCAACGGTGTCCAACGGTGTCCCACGGTGTCCAACGGTGTCCCACGTTGTCCCACGTTGTCCCACGTTGTCCCACGTTGTCCCACGTTGTCCCACGTTGTCCCACGTTGTCCCACGTTGTCCCACGATGTCCCACGTTGTCCTACGTTGTCCCACGTTGTCCCACGTTGTCCCACGGTGTCCAACGATGTCCAACGGTGTCCAACGGTGTCCAACGGTGTCCCACGTTGTCCCACGTTGTCCCACGATGTCCCACGTTGTCCCACGTTGTCCCACGATGTCCCACGTTGTCCCACGTTGTCCCACGTTGTCCCACGATGTCCCACGTTGTCCCACGTTGTCCCACGTTGTCCCACGTTGTCCCACGATGTCCCACGTTGTCCCACGTTGTCCCACGTTGTCCCACGTTGTCCCACGTTGTCCCACGTTGTCCCACGGTGTCCAACGATGTCCAACGGTGTCCAACGGTGTCCAACGGTGTCCAACGATGTCCAACGATGTCCAACGATGTCCAACGATGTCCAACGGTGTCCAACGGTGTCCCACGGTGTCCAACGGTGTCCCACGTTGTCCCACGTTGTCCCACGTTGTCCCACGTTGTCCCACGTTGTCCCACGCTGTCCCACGTTGTCCCACGTTGTCCCACGTTGTCCCACGTTGTCCCACGTTGTCCCACGTTGTCCCACGTTGTCCCACGTTGTCCCACGTTGTCCCACGGTGTCCAACGATGTCCAACGGTGTCCCACGGTGTCCAACGGTGTCCCACGTTGTCCCACGTTGTCCCACGTTGTCCCACGTTGTCCCACGTTGTCCCACGTTGTCCCACGATGTCCCACGTTGTCCCACGTTGTCCGACGTTGTCCCACGTTGTCCCACGTTGTCCCACGTTGTCCCACGGTGTCCAACGATGTCCAACGATGTACAACGGTGTCCCACGTTGTCCCACGTTGTTCCATGGTTTCCCACGTTGTCCCACGTTGTCCCACGTTGTCCCACGGTGTCCAACGATGTCCAACGGTGTCCAACGGTGTCCAACGGTGTCCAACGGTGTCCCACGTTGTCCCACGTTGTCCCACGTTGTCCCACGTTGTCCCACGTTGTCCCACGATGTCCCACGTTGTCCCACGTTGTCCCACGTTGTCCCACGTTGTCCCACGTTGTCCCACGTTGTCCCACGGTGTCCAACGATGTCCAACGGTGTCCAACGGTGTCCAACGGTGTCCAACGATGTCCAACGATGTCCAACGATGTCCAACGATGTCCAACGGTGTCCAACGGTGTCCCACGGTGTCCAACGGTGTCCCACGTTGTCCCACGTTGTCCCACGTTGTCCCACGTTGTCCCACGTTGTCCCACGTTGTCCCACGTTGTCCCACGTTGTCCCACGTTGTCCCACGTTGTCCCACGTTGTCCCACGTTGTCCCACGTTGTCCCACGTTGTCCCACGGTGTCCAACGATGTCCAACGGTGTCCAACGGTGTCCCACGGTGTCCAACGGTGTCCCACGTTGTCCCACGTTGTCCCACGTTGTCCCACGTTGTCCCACGTTGTCCCACGTTGTCCAACGATGTCCAACGGTGTCCCACGTTGTCCCACGTTGTTCCATGGTTTCCCACGTTGTCCCACGTTGTCCCACGTTGTCCCACGGTGTCCAACGATGTCCAACGATGTCCAACGGTGTCCCACGATGTCCAACGATGTCCAACGATGTCCAACGGTGTCCAACGATGTCCAACGGTGTCCAACGATGTCCAACGATGTCCAACGGTGTCCCACGATGTCCAACGATGTCCAACGATGTCCAACGGTGTCCAACGGTGTCCAACGGTGTCCAACGGTGTCCAACGGTGTCCAACGGTGTCCAACGGTGTCCCACGTTGTCCCACGTTGTCCCACGTTGTCCCACGTTGTCCCACGTTGTCCCACGATGTCCCACGTTGTCCCACGTTGTCCCACGTTGTCCCACGATGTCCCACGTTGTCCCACGTTGTCCCACGTTGTCCCACGTTGTCCCACGATGTCCCACGTTGTCCCACGTTGTCCCACGTTGTCCCACGATGTCCCACGTTGTCCCACGTTGTCCCACGTTGTCCCACGTTGTCCCACGATGTCCCACGTTGTCCCACGTTGTCCCACGTTGTCCCACGTTGTCCCACGGTGTCCAACGATGTCCAACGGTGTCCAACGGTGTCCCACGGTGTCCAACGGTGTCCCACGTTGTCCCACGTTGTCCCACGTTGTCCCACGTTGTCCCACGTTGTCCCACGATGTCCCACGTTGTCCCACGTTGTCCGACGTTGTCCCACGTTGTCCCACGTTGTCCCACGTTGTCCCACGGTGTCCAACGATGTCCAACGATGTCCAACGGTGTCCCACGTTGTCCCACGTTGTTCCATGGTTTCCCACGTTGTCCCACGTTGTCCCACGTTGTCCCACGGTGTCCAACGATGTCCAACGGTGTCCAACGGTGTCCAACGGTGTCCAACGGTGTCCCACGTTGTCCCACTTTGTCCCACGTTGTCCCACGTTGTCCCACGTTGTCCCACGATGTCCCACGTTGTCCCACGTTGTCCCACGTTGTCCCACGATGTCCCACGTTGTCCCACGTTGTCCCACGTTGTCCCACGATGTCCCACGTTGTCCCACGTTGTCCCACGTTGTCCCACGTTGTCCCACGGTGTCCAACGATGTCCAACGGTGTCCAACGGTGTCCCACGGTGTCCAACGGTGTCCCACGTTGTCCCACGTTGTCCCACGTTGTCCCACGTTGTCCCACGTTGTCCCACGTTGTCCCACGTTGTCCCACGTTGTCCCACGATGTCCCACGTTGTCCCACGTTGTCCCACGTTGTCCCACGTTGTCCCACGGTGTCCAACGATGTCCAACGGTGTCCAACGGTGTCCAACGGTGTCCCACGTTGTCCCACGTTGTCCCACGATGTCCCACGTTGTCCCACGTTGTCCCACGATGTCCCACGTTGTCCCACGTTGTCCCACGTTGTCCCACGATGTCCCACGTTGTCCCACGTTGTCCCACGTTGTCCCACGTTGTCCCACGATGTCCCACGTTGTCCCACGTTGTCCCACGTTGTCCCACGTTGTCCCACGTTGTCCCACGTTGTCCCACGGTGTCCAACGATGTCCAACGGTGTCCAACGGTGTCCAACGGTGTCCAACGATGTCCAACGATGTCCAACGATGTCCAACGATGTCCAACGGTGTCCAACGGTGTCCCACGGTGTCCAACGGTGTCCCACGTTGTCCCACGTTGTCCCACGTTGTCCCACGCTGTCCCACGTTGTCCCACGTTGTCCCACGTTGTCCCACGTTGTCCCACGTTGTCCCACGTTGTCTCACGTTGTCCCACGTTGTCCCACGTTGTCCCACGTTGTCCCACGGTGTCCAACGATGTCCAACGGTGTCCCACGGTGTCCAACGGTGTCCCACGTTGTCCCACGTTGTCCCACGTTGTCCCACGTTGTCCCACGTTGTCCCACGATGTCCCACGTTGTCCCACGTTGTCCGACGTTGTCCCACGTTGTCCCACGTTGTCCCACGTTGTCCCACGGTGTCCAACGATGTCCAACGATGTCCAACGGTGTCCCACGTTGTCCCACGTTGTTCCATGGTTTCCCACGTTGTCCCACGTTGTCCCACGTTGTCCCACGGTGTCCAACGATGTCCAACGGTGTCCAACGGTGTCCAACGGTGTCCAACGGTGTCCCACGTTGTCCCACGTTGTCCCACGTTGTCCCACGTTGTCCCACGTTGTCCCACGATGTCCCACGTTGTCCCACGTTGTCCCACGTTGTCCCACGATGTCCCACGTTGTCCCACGTTGTCCCACGTTGTCCCACGTTGTCCCACGATGTCCCACGTTGTCCCACGTTGTCCCACGTTGTCCCACGGTGTCCAACGATGTCCAACGGTGTCCAACGGTGTCCCACGGTGTCCAACGGTGTCCCACGTTGTCCCACGTTGTCCCACGTTGTCCCACGTTGTCCCACGTTGTCCCACGATGTCCCACGTTGTCCCACGTTGTCCCACGTTGTCCCACGTTGTCCCACGTTGTCCCACGTTGTCCCACGGTGTCCAACGATGTCCAACGGTGTCCAACGGTGTCCAACGGTGTCCAACGATGTCCAACGATGTCCAACGATGTCCAACGATGTCCAACGGTGTCCAACGGTGTCCCACGGTGTCCAACGGTGTCCCACGTTGTCCCACGTTGTCCCACGTTGTCCCACGTTGTCCCACGTTGTCCCACGTTGTCCCACGTTGTCCCACGTTGTCCCACGGTGTCCAACGGTGTCCAACGATGTCCCACGTTGTCCCACGTTGTCCCACGTTGTCCCACGATGTCCCACGTTGTCCCACGTTGTCCCACGTTGTCCCACGTTGTCCCACGTTGTCCCACGTTGTCCCACGTTGTCCCACGTTGTCCCACGTTGTCCCACGTTGTCCGACGTTGTCCCACGTTGTCCCACGTTGTCCCACGTTGTCCCACGGTGTCCAACGATGTCCAACGATGTCCAACGGTGTCCCACGTTGTCCCACGTTGTTCCATGGTTTCCCACGTTGTCCCACGTTGTCCCACGTTGTCCCACGGTGTCCAACGATGTCCAACGGTGTCCAACGGTGTCCAACGGTGTCCAACGGTGTCCCACGTTGTCCCACGTTGTCCCACGTTGTCCCACGTTGTCCCACGTTGTCCCACGATGTCCCACGTTGTCCCACGTTGTCCCACGTTGTCCCACGATGTCCCACGTTGTCCCACGTTGTCCCACGTTGTCCCACGTTGTCCCACGATGTCCCACGTTGTCCCACGTTGTCCCACGTTGTCCCACGATGTCCCACGTTGTCCCACGTTGTCCCACGTTGTCCCACGTTGTCCCACGTTGTCCCACGTTGTCCCACGTTGTCCCACGTTGTCCCACGTTGTCCCACGGTGTCCAACGATGTCCAACGGTGTCCAACGGTGTCCCACGGTGTCCAACGGTGTCCCACGTTGTCCCACGTTGTCCCACGTTGTCCCACGTTGTCCCACGTTGTCCCACGTTGTCCCACGTTGTCCCACGTTGTCCCACGGTGTCCCACGGTGTCCAACTATGTCCAACGGTGTCCCACGTTGTCCCACGTTGTCCCACGATGTCCCACGTTGTCCCACGTTGTCCCACGGTGTCCAACGATGTCCCACGTTGTCCCACGTTGTCCCACGTTGTCCCACGTTGTCCCACGATGTCCCACGTTGTCCCACGTTGTCCCACGTTGTCCCACGTTGTCCCACGTTGTCCCACGTTGTCCAACGATGTCCAACGGTGTCCCACGTTGTCCCACGTTGTTCCATGGTTTCCCACGTTGTCCCACGTTGTCCCACGTTGTCCCACGGTGTCCAACGATGTCCAACGGTGTCCAACGGTGTCCAACGGTGTCCAACGGTGTCCCACGTTGTCCCACGTTGTCCCACGTTGTCCCACGGTGTCCAACGATGTCCAACGGTGTCCCACGTTGTCCCACGTTGTCCCACGTTGTCCCACGTTGTCCCACGTTGTCCCACGATGTCCCACGTTGTCCCACGTTGTCCCACGTTGTCCCACGTTGTCCCACGTTGTCCCACGTTGTCCCACGTTGTCCCACGTTGTCCCACGTTGTCCCACGTTGTCCCACGTTGTCCCACGTTGTCCCACGTTGTCCCACGTTGTCCCACGGTGTCCAACGGTGTCCAACGATGTCCCACGGTGTCCCACGTTTTCCCACGTTGTCCCACGTTGTCCCACGGTGTCCAACGATGTCCAACGATGTCCAACGGTGTCCCACGTTGTCCCACGTTGTTCCATGGTTTCCCACGTTGTCCCACGTTGTCCCACGTTGTCCCACGGTGTCCAACGATGTCCAACGGTGTCCAACGGTGTCCAACGGTGTCCAACGGTGTCCCACGTTGTCCCACGTTGTCCCACGTTGTCCCACGATGTCCCACGTTGTCCCACGTTGTCCCACGTTGTCCCACGTTGTCCCACGTTGTCCCACGTTGTCCCACGTTGTCCCACGGTGTCCCACGTTGTCCCACGTTGTCCCACGTTGTCCCACGTTGTCCCACGATGTCCCACGTTGTCCCACGTTGTCCCACGTTGTCCCACGTTGTCCCACGTTGTCCCACGTTGTCCCACGTTGTCCCACGTTGTCCCACGTTGTCCCACGTTGTCCGACGTTGTCCCACGTTGTCCCACGTTGTCCCACGTTGTCCCACGGTGTCCAACGATGTCCAACGATGTCCAACGGTGTCCCACGTTGTCCGACGTTGTCCCACGTTGTCCCACGTTGTCCCACGTTGTCCCACGGTGTCCAACGATGTCCAACGATGTCCAACTGTGTCCCACGTTGTCCCACGTTGTTCCATGGTTTCCCACGTTGTCCCACGTTGTCCCACGATGTCCTACGTTGTCCCACGTTGTCCCACGATGTCCCACGTTGTCCCACGTTGTCCCACGTTGTCCCACGATGTCCCACGTTGTCCCACGTTGTCCCACGTTGTCCCACGTTGTCCCACGATGTCCCACGTTGTCCCACGTTGTCCCACGTTGTCCCACGTTGTCCCACGGTGTCCAACGATGTCCAACGGTGTCCAACGGTGTCCCACGGTGTCCAACGGTGTCCCACGATGTCCCACGTTGTCCCACGTTGTCCCACGTTGTCCCACGTTGTCCCACGGTGTCCAACGATGTCCAACGGTGTCCAACGGTGTCTCACGGTGTCCAACGGTGTCCCACGTTGTCCCACGTTGTCCCACGTTGTCCCACGTTGTCCCACGTTGTCCCACGGTGTCCAACGATGTCCAACGGTGTCCAACGGTGTCCAACGGTGTCCAACGATGTCCAACGATGTCCAACGATGTCCAACGATGTCCAACGGTGTCCAACGGTGTCCCACGGTGTCCAACGGTGTCCCACGTTGTCCCACGTTGTCCCACGTTGTCCCACGTTGTCCCACGTTGTCCCACGTTGTCCCACGTTGTCCCACGTTGTCCCACGTTGTCCCACGTTGTCCCACGTTGTCCCACGTTGTCCCACGGTGTCCAACGATGTCCAACGGTGTCCCACGGTGTCCAACGGTGTCCCACGTTGTCCCACGTTGTCCCACGTTGTCCCACGTTGTCCCACGTTGTCCCACGATGTCCCACGTTGTCCCACGTTGTCCGACGTTGTCCCACGTTGTCCCACGTTGTCCCACGTTGTCCCACGGTGTCCAACGATGTCCAACGATGTCCAACTGTGTCCCACGTTGTCCCACGTTGTTCCATGGTTTCCCACGTTGTCCCACGTTGTCCCACGTTGTCCCACGGTGTCCAACGATGTCCAACGGTGTCCAACGGTGTCCAACGATGTCCAACGATGTCCAACGATGTCCAACGATGTCCAACGGTGTCCAACGGTGTCCCACGGTGTCCAACGGTGTCCCACGTTGTCCCACGTTGTCCCACGTTGTCCCACGTTGTCCCACGATGTCCCACGTTGTCCCACGTTGTCCCACGTTGTCCCACGATGTCCCACGTTGTCCCACGTTGTCCCACGTTGTCCCACGTTGTCCCACGATGTCCCACGTTGTCCCACGTTGTCCCACGTTGTCCCACGTTGTCCCACGGTGTCCAACGATGTCCAACGGTGTCCAACGGTGTCCCACGGTGTCCAACGGTGTCCCACGTTGTCCCACGTTGTCCCACGTTGTCCCACGTTGTCCCACGTTGTCCCACGTTGTCCCACGTTGTCCCACGTTGTCCCACGTTGTCCCACGTTGTCCCACGTTGTCCCACGTTGTCCCACGGTGTCCAACGATGTCCAACGGTGTCCAACGGTGTCCAACGGTGTCCAACGATGTCCAACGATGTCCAACGGTGTCCCACGTTGTCCAACGGTGTCCCACGTTGTCCCACGTTGTCCCACGTTGTCCCACGTTGTCCCACGTTGTCCCACGTTGTCCCACGTTGTCCCACGTTGTCCCACGTTGTCCCACGTTGTCCCACGTTGTCCCACGTTGTCCCACGGTGTCCAACGATGTCCAACGGTGTCCAACGGTGTCCCACGGTGTCCAACGGTGTCCCACGTTGTCCCACGTTGTCCCACGTTGTCCCACGTGGTCCCACGTTGTCCCACGTTGTCCAACGATGTCCAACGGTGTCCCACGTTGTCCCACGTTGTTCCATGGTTTCCCACGTTGTCCCACGTTGTCCCACGTTGTCCCACGTTGTCCCACGTTGTCCCACGGTGTCCCGCGGTGTCCAACGATGTCCAACGGTGTCCCACGTTGTCCCACGTTGTCCCACGTTGTTCCACGTTGTCCCACGTTGTCCCACGATGTCCCACGTTGTCCCACGTTGTCCCACGTTGTCCCACGTTGTCCCACGTTGTCCCACGTTGTCCCACGTTGTCCCACGTTGTCCCACGTTGTCCCACGTTGTCCCACGTTGTCCCACGGTGTCCAACGATGTCCAACGGTGTCCCACGTTGTCCAACGGTGTCCCACGTTGTCCCACGTTGTCCCACGTTGTCCCACGTTGTCCCACGTTGTCCCACGTTGTCCCACGTTGTCCAACGATGTCCAACGGTGTCCCACGTTGTCCCACGTTGTTCCATGGTTTCCCACGTTGTCCCACGTTGTCCCACGTTGTCCCACGGTGTCCAACGATGTCCAACGGTGTCCCACGTTGTCCCACGTTGTCCCACGTTGTCCCACGTTGTCCCACGTTGTCCCACGTTGTCCCACGTTGTCCCACGTTGTCCCACGTTGTCCCACGTTGTCCCACGTTGTCCCACGGTGTCCAACGGTGTCCAACGATGTCCCACGTTGTCCCACGGTGTCCCGCGGTGTCCAACGATGTCCAACGGTGTCCCACGTTGTCCCACGTTGTCCCACGTTGTTCCACGTTGTCCCACGTTGTCCCACGATGTCCCACGTTGTCCCACGTTGTCCCACGTTGTCCCACGTTGTCCCAAGTTGTCCCACGTTGTCCCACGTTGTCCCACGTTGTCCCACGTGGTCCCACGTTGTCCCACGTTGTCCCACGGTGTCCAACGATGTCCAACGGTGTCCCACGTTGTCCAACGGTGTCCCACGTTGTCCCACGTTGTCCCACGTTGTCCCACGTTGTCCCACGTTGTCCCACGTTGTCCCACGTTGTCCAACGATGTCCAACGGTGTCCCACGTTGTCCCACGTTGTTCCATGGTTTCCCACGTTGTCCCACGTTGTCCCACGTTGTCCCACGGTGTCCAACGATGTCCAACGGTGTCCCACGTTGTCCCACGTTGTCCCACGTTGTCCCACGTTGTCCCACGTTGTCCCACGTTGTCCCACGTTGTCCCACGTTGTCCCACGTTGTCCCACGTTGTCCCACGTTGTCCCACGGTGTCCAACGGTGTCCAACGATGTCCCACGTTGTCCCACGTTGTCCCACGTTGTCCCACGATGTCCCACGTTGTCCCACGTTGTCCCACGTTGTCCCACGTTGTCCCACGTTGTCCCACGTTGTCCCACGTTGTCCCACGTTGTCCCACGTTGTCCCACGTTGTCCCACGTTGTCCCACGTTGTCCCACGGTGTCCAACGATGTCCAACGGTGTCCAACGGTGTCCAACGGTGTCCCACGTTGTCCCACGTTGTCCCACGTTGTCCCACGTTGTCCCACGGTGTCCAACGATGTCCCACGGTGTCCCACGTTGTCCCACGTTGTCCCACGTTGTCCCACGATGTCCCACGTTGTCCCACGTTGTCCCACGTTGTCCCACGTTGTCCCACGTTGTCCCACGGTGTCCAACGATGTCCAACGGTGTCCAACGGTGTCCAACGGTGTCCAACGGTGTCCCAAGTTGTCCCACGTTGTCCCACGTTGTCCCACGGTGTCCAACGATGTCCAACGGTGTCCCACGTTGTCCCACGGTGTCCAACGATGTCCAACGGTGTCCCACGTTGTCCAACGGTGTCCCACGTTGTCCCACGTTGTCCCACGTTGTCCCACGTTGTCCCACGTTGTCCCACGTTGTCCCACGGTGTCCAACGATGTCCAACGGTGTCCAACGGTGTCCCACGGTGTCCAACGGTGTCCCACGTTGTCCCACGTTGTCCCACGTTGTCCCACGTTGTCCCACGTTGTCCCACGTTGTCCCACGTTGTCCAACGATGTCCAACGGTGTCCCACGTTGTCCCACGTTGTTCCATGGTTTCCCACGTTGTCCCACGTTGTCCCACGTTGTCCCACGTTGTCCCACGTTGTCCCACGGTGTCCCACGGTGTCCAACTATGTCCAACGGTGTCCCACGTTGTCCCACGTTGTCCCACGATGTCCCACGTTGTCCCACGTTGTCCCACGTTGTCCCACGATGTCCCACGTTGTCCCACGTTGTCCCACGTTGTCCCACGTTGTCCCACGGTGTCCAACGATGTCCAACGGTGTCCAACGGTGTCCCACGGTGTCCAACGGTGTCCCACGATGTCCCACGTTGTCCCACGTTGTCCCACGTTGTCCCACGTTGTCCCACGGTGTCCAACGATGTCCAACGGTGTCCAACGGTGTCCCACGGTGTCCAACGGTGTCCCACGTTGTCCCACGTTGTCCCACGTTGTCCCACGTTGTCCCACGTTGTCCCACGGTGTCCAACGATGTCCAACGGTGTCCAACGGTGTCCAACGGTGTCCAACGATGTCCAACGATGTCCAACGATGTCCAACGATGTCCAACGGTGTCCAACGGTGTCCCACGGTGTCCAACGGTGTCCCACGTTGTCCCACGTTGTCCCACGTTGTCCCACGTTGTCCCACGTTGTCCCACGTTGTCCCACGTTGTCCCACGTTGTCCCACGTTGTCCCACGTTGTCCCACGTTGTCCCACGTTGTCCCACGTTGTCCCACGTTGTCCCACGGTGTCCAACGATGTCCAACGGTGTCCCACGGTGTCCAACGGTGTCCCACGTTGTCCCACGTTGTCCCACGTTGTCCCACGTTGTCCCACGTTGTCCCACGATGTCCCACGTTGTCCCACGTTGTCCGACGTTGTCCCACGTTGTCCCACGTTGTCCCACGTTGTCCCACGGTGTCCAACGATGTCCAACGATGTCCAACGGTGTCCCACGTTGTCCCACGTTGTTCCATGGTTTCCCACGTTGTCCCACGTTGTCCCACGTTGTCCCACGGTGTCCAACGATGTCCAACGGTGTCCAACGGTGTCCAACGGTGTCCAACGGTGTCCCACGTTGTCCCACGTTGTCCCACGTTGTCCCACGTTGTCCCACGTTGTCCCAAGATGTCCCACGTTGTCCCACGTTGTCCCACGTTGTCCCACGATGTCCCACGTTGTCCCACGTTGTCCCACGTTGTCCCACGTTGTCCCACGTTGTCCCACGTTGTCCCACGATGTCCCACGTTGTCCCACGTTGTCCCACGTTGTCCCACGATGTCCCACGTTGTCCCATGTTGTCCCACGTTGTCCCACGTTGTCCCACGATGTCCCACGTTGTCCCACGTTGTCCCACGTTGTCCCACGATGTCCCACGTTGTCCCACGTTGTCCCACGTTGTCCCACGTTGTCCCACGATGTCCCACGTTGTCCCACGTTGTCCCACGTTGTCCCACGTTGTCCCACGGTGTCCAACGATGTCCAACGGTGTCCAACGGTGTCCCACGGTGTCCAACGGTGTCCCACGTTGTCCCACGTTGTCCCACGTTGTCCCACGTTGTCCCACGTTGTCCCACGATGTCCCACGTTGTCCCACGTTGTCCGACGTTGTCCCACGTTGTCCCACGTTGTCCCACGTTGTCCCACGGTGTCCAACGATGTCCAACGATGTCCAACGGTGTCCCACGTTGTCCCACGTTGTTCCATGGTTTCCCACGTTGTCCCACGTTGTCCCACGTTGTCCCACGGTGTCCAACGATGTCCAACGGTGTCCAACGGTGTCCAACGGTGTCCCACGTTGTCCCACTTTGTCCCACGTTGTCCCACGTTGTCCCACGTTGTCCCACGATGTCCCACGTTGTCCCACGTTGTCCCACGTTGTCCCACGATGTCCCACGTTGTCCCACGTTGTCCCACGTTGTCCCACGTTGTCCCACGATGTCCCACGTTGTCCCACGTTGTCCCACGTTGTCCCACGTTGTCCCACGGTGTCCAACGATGTCCAACGGTGTCCAACGGTGTCCCACGGTGTCCAACGGTGTCCCACGTTGTCCCACGTTGTCCCACGTTGTCCCACGTTGTCCCACGTTGTCCCACGATGTCCCACGTTGTCCCACGTTGTCCCACGTTGTCCCACGTTGTCCCACGGTGTCCAACGATGTCCAACGGTGTCCAACGGTGTCCCACGGTGTCCAACGGTGTCCCACGTTGTCCCACGTTGTCCCACGTTGTCCCACGTTGTCCCACGTTGTCCCACGATGTCCCACGTTGTCCCACGTTGTCCCACGTTGTCCCACGTTGTCCCACGTTGTCCCACGTTGTCCCACGGTGTCCAACGATGTCCAACGGTGTCCAACGGTGTCCAACGGTGTCCAACGATGTCCAACGATGTCCAACGATGTCCAACGATGTCCAACGGTGTCCCACGTTGTCCCACGTTGTCCCACGTTGTCCCACGTTGTCCCACGTTGTCCCACGGTGTCCAACGGTGTCCAACGGTGTCCCACGTTGTCCAACGGTGTCCCACGTTGTCCCACGTTGTCCCACGTTGTCCCACGTTGTCCCACGTTGTCCCACGTTGTCCCACGTTGTCCCACGTTGTCCCACGTTGTCCCACGTTGTCCCACGTTGTCCCACGGTGTCCAACGATGTCCAACGGTGTCCAACGGTGTCCCACGGTGTCCAACGGTGTCCCACGTTGTCCCACGTTGTCCCACGTTGTCCCACGTGGTCCCACGTTGTCCCACGTTGTCCAACGATGTCCAACGGTGTCCCACGTTGTCCCACGTTGTTCCATGGTTTCCCACGTTGTCCCACGTTGTCCCACGTTGTCCCACGTTGTCCCACGTTGTCCCACGGTGTCCCACGGTGTCCAACGATGTCCAACGGTGTCCCACGTTGTCCCACGTTGTCCCACGTTGTCCCACGTTGTCCCACGTTGTCCCACGATGTCCCACGTTGTCCCACGTTGTCCCACGTTGTCCCACGTTGTCCCAAGTTGTCCCACGTTGTCCCACGTTGTCCCACGTTGTCCCACGTGGTCCCACGTTGTCCCACGTTGTCCCACGGTGTCCAACGATGTCCAACGATGTCCAACGGTGTCCCACGTTGTCCAACGGTGTCCCACGTTGTCCCACGTTGTCCCACGTTGTCCCACGTTGTCCCACGTTGTCCCACGTTGTCCCACGTTGTCCAACGATGTCCAACGGTGTCCCACGTTGTCCCACGTTGTTCCATGGTTTCCCACGTTGTCCCACGTTGTCCCACGTTGTCCCACGGTGTCCAACGATGTCCAACGGTGTCCCACGTTGTCCCACGTTGTCCCACGTTGTCCCACGTTGTCCCACGTTGTCCCACGTTGTCCCACGTTGTCCCACGTTGTCCCACGTTGTCCCACGTTGTCCCACGTTGTCCCACGGTGTCCAACGGTGTCCAACGATGTCCCACGTTGTCCCACGTTGTCCCACGTTGTCCCACGATGTCCCACGTTGTCCCACGTTGTCCCACGTTGTCCCACGTGGTCCCACGTTGTCCCACGTTGTCCAACGATGTCCAACGGTGTCCCACGTTGTCCCACGTTGTTCCATGGTTTCCCACGTTGTCCCACGTTGTCCCACGTTGTCCCACGTTGTCCCACGTTGTCCCACGGTGTCCCACGGTGTCCAACGATGTCCAACGGTGTCCCACGTTGTCCCACGTTGTCCCACGTTGTTCCACGTTGTCCCACGTTGTCCCACGATGTCCCACGTTGTCCCACGTTGTCCCACGTTGTCCCACGTTGTCCCAAGTTGTCCCACGTTGTCCCACGTTGTCCCACGTTGTCCCACGTGGTCCCACGTTGTCCCACGTTGTCCCACGGTGTCCAACGATGTCCAACGATGTCCAACGGTGTCCCACGTTGTCCAACGGTGTCCCACGTTGTCCCACGTTGTCCCACGTTGTCCCACGTTGTCCCACGTTGTCCCACGTTGTCCCACGTTGTCCAACGATGTCCAACGGTGTCCCACGTTGTCCCACGTTGTTCCATGGTTTCCCCCGTTGTCCCACGTTGTCCCACGTTGTCCCACGGTGTCCAACGATGTCCAACGGTGTCCCACGTTGTCCCACGTTGTCCCACGTTGTCCCACGTTGTCCCACGTTGTCCCACGTTGTCCCACGTTGTCCCACGTTGTCCCACGTTGTCCCACGTTGTCCCACGTTGTCCCACGGTGTCCAACGGTGTCCAACGATGTCCCACGTTGTCCCACGTTGTCCCACGTTGTCCCACGATGTCCCACGTTGTCCCACGTTGTCCCACGTTGTCCCACGTTGTCCCACGTTGTCCCACGTTGTCCCACGTTGTCCCACGTTGTCCCACGTTGTCCCACGTTGTCCCACGGTGTCCAACGATGTCCAACGGTGTCCCACGTTGTCCAACGGTGTCCCACGTTGTCCCACGTTGTCCCACGTTGTCCCACGTTGTCCCACGGTGTCCCACGTTGTCCCACGTTGTCCCACGTTGTCCCACGTTGTCCCACGTTGTCCCACGTTGTCCCACGGTGTCCAACGATGTCCAACGGTGTCCAACGGTGTCCCACGGTGTCCAACGGTGTCCCACGTTGTCCCACGTTGTCCCACGTTGTCCCACGTGGTCCCACGTTGTCCCACGTTGTCCAACGATGTCCAACGGTGTCCCACGTTGTCCCACGTTGTTCCATGGTTTCCCACGTTGTCCCACGTTGTCCCACGTTGTCCCACGTTGTCCCACGTTGTCCCACGGTGTCCCACGGTGTCCAACGATGTCCAACGGTGTCCCACGTTGTCCCACGTTGTCCCACGTTGTTCCACGTTGTCCCACGTTGTCCCACGATGTCCCACGTTGTCCCACGTTGTCCCACGTTGTCCCACGTTGTCCCAAGTTGTCCCACGTTGTCCCACGTTGTCCCACGTTGTCCCACGTGGTCCCACGTTGTCCCACGTTGTCCCACGGTGTCCAACGATGTCCAACGGTGTCCCACGTTGTCCAACGGTGTCCCACGTTGTCCCACGTTGTCCCACGTTGTCCCACGTTGTCCCACGTTGTCCCACGTTGTCCCACGTTGTCCAACGATGTCCAACGGTGTCCCACGTTGTCCCACGTTGTTCCATGGTTTCCCACGTTGTCCCACGTTGTCCCACGTTGTCCCACGGTGTCCAACGATGTCCAACGGTGTCCCACGTTGTCCCACGTTGTCCCACGTTGTCCCACGTTGTCCCACGTTGTCCCACGTTGTCCCACGTTGTCCCACGTTGTCCCACGTTGTCCCACGTTGTCCCACGTTGTCCCACGGTGTCCAACGGTGTCCAACGATGTCCCACGTTGTCCCACGTTGTCCCACGTTGTCCCACGATGTCCCACGTTGTCCCACGGTGTCCCACGTTGTCCCACGTTGTCCCACGTTGTCCCACGTTGTCCCACGTTGTCCCACGTTGTCCCACGTTGTCCCACGTTGTCCCACGTTGTCCCACGTTGTCCCACGGTGTCCAACGATGTCCAACGGTGTCCAACGGTGTCCAACGGTGTCCCACGTTGTCCCACGTTGTCCCACGTTGTCCCACGTTGTCCCACGGTGTCCAACGATGTCCAACGGTGTCCCACGTTGTCCCACGTTGTCCCACGTTGTCCCACGATGTCCCACGTTGTCCCACGTTGTCCCACGTTGTCCCACGTTGTCCCACGTTGTCCCACGGTGTCCAACGATGTCCAACGGTGTCCAACGGTGTCCAACGGTGTCCAACGGTGTCCCAAGTTGTCCCACGTTGTCCCACGTTGTCCCACGGTGTCCAACGATGTCCAACGGTGTCCCACGTTGTCCCACGGTGTCCAACGATGTCCAACGGTGTCCCACGTTGTCCAACGGTGTCCCACGTTGTCCCACGTTGTCCCACGTTGTCCCACGTTGTCCCACGTTGTCCCACGTTGTCCCACGTTGTCCCACGTTGTCCCACGTTGTCCCACGTTGTCCCACGGTGTCCAACGATGTCCAACGGTGTCCAACGGTGTCCCACGTTGTCCCACGTTGTCCCACGTTGTCCCACGTTGTCCCACGTGGTCCCACGTTGTCCCACGTTGTCCCACGGTGTCCAACGATGTCCAACGGTGTCCCACGTTGTCCAACGGTGTCCCACGTTGTGCCACGTTGTCCCACGTTGTCCCACGTTGTCCCACGATGTCCCACGTTGTCCCACGTTGTCCCACGTTGTCCCACGTTGTCCCACGTTGTCCCACGGTGTCCAACGATGTCCCACGTTGTCCCACGTTGTCCCACGTTGTCCCACGTTGTCCCACGATGTCCCACGTTGTCCCACGTTGTCCCACGTTGTCCCACGTTGTCCCACGTTGTCCCACGTTGTCCAACGATGTCCAACGGTGTCCCACGTTGTCCCACGTTGTTCCATGGTTTCCCACGTTGTCCCACGTTGTCCCACGTTGTCCCACGGTGTCCAACGATGTCCAACGGTGTCCAACGGTGTCCAACGGTGTCCAACGGTGTCCCACGTTGTCCCACGTTGTCCCACGTTGTCCCACGGTGTCCAACGATGTCCAACGGTGTCCCACGTTGTCCCACGTTGTCCCACGTTGTCCCACGTTGTCCCACGTTGTCCCACGATGTCCCACGTTGTCCCACGTTGTCCCACGTTGTCCCACGTTGTCCCACGTTGTCCCACGTTGTCCCACGTTGTCCCACGTTGTCCCACGTTGTCCCACGTTGTCCCACGTTGTCCCACGTTGTCCCACGTTGTCCCACGTTGTCCCACGGTGTCCAACGGTGTCCAACGGTGTCCCACGTTGTCCCACGTTTTCCCACGTTGTCCCACGTTGTCCCACGGTGTCCAACGATGTCCAACGGTGTCCAACGGTGTCCAACGGTGTCCCACGTTGTCCCACGTTGTCCCACGTTGTCCCACGATGTCCCACGTTGTCCCACGTTGTCCCACGTTGTCCCACGTTGTCCCACGTTGTCCCACGTTGTCCCACGTTGTCCCACGTTGTCCCACGTTGTCCCACGTTGTCCCACGTTGTCCCACGTTGTCCCACGTTGTCCCACGTTGTCCCACGGTGTCCAACGATGTCCAACGATGTCCAACGGTGTCCCACGTTGTCCCACGTTGTTCCATGGTTTCCCACGTTGTCCCACGTTGTCCCACGGTGTCCAACGATGTCCAACGGTGTCCAACGGTGTCCAACGGTGTCCAACGGTGTCCCAAGTTGTCCCACGTTGTCCCACGTTGTCCCACGGTGTCCAACGATGTCCAACGGTGTCCCACGTTGTCCCACGGTGTCCAACGATGTCCAACGGTGTCCCACGTTGTCCAACGGTGTCCCACGTTGTCCCACGTTGTCCCACGTTGTCCCACGTTGTCCCACGTTGTCCCACGTTGTCCCACGTTGTCCCACGTTGTCCCACGTTGTCCCACGGTGTCCAACGATGTCCAACGGTGTCCAACGGTGTCCCACGGTGTCCAACGGTGTCCCACGTTGTCCCACATTGTCCCACGTAGTCCCACGTTGTCCCACGTTGTCCCACGTTGTCCCACGTTGTCCAACGATGTCCAACGGTGTCCCACGTTGTCCCACGTTGTTCCATGGTTTCCCACGTTGTCCCACGTTGTCCCACGTTGTCCCACGTTGTCCCACGTTGTCCCACGGTGTCCCACGGTGTCCAACTATGTCCAACGGTGTCCCACGGTGTCCAACGGTGTCCCACGTTGTCCCACGTTGTCCCACGTTGTCCCACGTTGTCCCACGTTGTCCCACGTTGTCCCACGTTGTCCCACGTTGTCCCACGTTGTCCCACGTTGTCCCACGTTGTCCCACGTTGTCCCACGTTGTCCCACGTTGTCCCACGGTGTCCAACGATGTCCAACGGTGTCCCACGGTGTCCAACGGTGTCCCACGTTGTCCCACGTTGTCCCACGTTGTCCCACGTTGTCCCACGTTGTCCCACGATGTCCCACGTTGTCCCACGTTGTCCGACGTTGTCCCACGTTGTCCCACGTTGTCCCACGTTGTCCCACGGTGTCCAACGATGTCCAACGATGTCCAACGATGTCCAACGGTGTCCCACGTTGTCCCACGTTGTCCCACGTTGTCCCACGTTGTCCCACGATGTCCCACGTTGTCCCATGTTGTCCCACGTTGTCCCACGTTGTCCCACGATGTCCCACGTTGTCCCACGTTGTCCCACGTTGTCCCACGTTGTCCCACGTTGTCCCACGTTGTCCCACGTTGTCCCACGTTGTCCCACGATGTCCCACGTTGTCCCACGTTGTCCCACGTTGTCCCACGTTGTCCCACGGTGTCCAACGATGTCCAACGGTGTCCAACGGTGTCCCACGGTGTCCAACGGTGTCCCACGTTGTCCCACGTTGTCCCACGTTGTCCCACGTTGTCCCACGTTGTCCCACGATGTCCCACGTTGTCCCACGTTGTCCGACGTTGTCCCACGTTGTCCCACGTTGTCCCACGTTGTCCCACGGTGTCCAACGATGTCCAACGGTGTCCCACGTTGTCCCACGTTGTTCCATGGTTTCCCACGTTGTCCCACGTTGTCCCACGTTGTCCCACGGTGTCCAACGATGTCCAACGGTGTCCAACGGTGTCCAACGGTGTCCCACGTTGTCCCACTTTGTCCCACGTTGTCCCACGTTGTCCCACGTTGTCCCACGATGTCCCACGTTGTCCCACGTTGTCCCACGTTGTCCCACGATGTCCCACGTTGTCCCACGTTGTCCCACGTTGTCCCACGTTGTCCCACGATGTCCCACGTTGTCCCACGTTGTCCCACGTTGTCCCACGTTGTCCCACGGTGTCCAACGATGTCCAACGGTGTCCCACGGTGTCCCACGGTGTCCAACGGTGTCCCACGTTGTCCCACGTTGTCCCACGTTGTCCCACGTTGTCCCACGTTGTCCCACGATGTCCCACGTTGTCCCACGTTGTCCCACGTTGTCCCACGTTGTCCCACGGTGTCCAACGATGTCCAACGGTGTCCAACGGTGTCCCACGGTGTCCAACGGTGTCCCACGTTGTCCCACGTTGTCCCACGTTGTCCCACGTTGTCCCACGTTGTCCCACGATGTCCCACGTTGTCCCACGTTGTCCCACGTTGTCCCACGTTGTCCCACGTTGTCCCACGTTGTCCCACGGTGTCCAACGATGTCCAACGGTGTCCAACGGTGTCCAACGGTGTCCAACGATGTCCAACGATGTCCAACGATGTCCAACGATGTCCAACGGTGTCCCACGTTGTCCCACGTTGTCCCACGTTGTCCCACGTTGTCCCACGTTGTCCCAAGTTGTCCCACGTTGTCCCACGTTGTCCCACGTTGTCCCACGTTGTCCCACGTTGTCCCACGTTGTCCCACGTTGTCCCACGTTGTCCCACGTTGTCCCACGTTGTCCCACGTTGTCCCACGTTGTCCCACGGTGTCCAACGGTGTCCAACGATGTCCCACGTTGTCCCACGTTGTCCAACGGTGTCCAACGGTGTCCCACGTTGTCCCACGTTGTCCCACGTTGTCCCACGTTGTCCCACGTTGTCCCACGTTGTCCCACGGTGTCCAACGATGTCCAACGGTGTCCAACGGTGTCCAACGGTGTCCAACGATGTCCAACGATGTCCAACGATGTCCAACGATGTCCAACGGTGTCCCACGTTGTCCCACGTTGTCCCACGGTGTCCAACGATGTCCAACGGTGTCCAACGGTGTCCCACGGTGTCCAACGGTGTCCCACGTTGTCCCACGTTGTCCCACGTTGTCCCACGTTGTCCCACGTTGTCCCACGATGTCCCACGTTGTCCCACGTTGTCCCACGTTGTCCCACGTTGTCCCACGGTGTCCAACGATGTCCAACGGTGTCCAACGGTGTCCCACGTTGTCCCACGTGGTCCCACGTTGTCCCACGTTGTCCAACGATGTCCAACGGTGTCCCACGTTGTCCCACGTTGTTCCATGGTTTCCCACGTTGTCCCACGTTGTCCCACGTTGTCCCACGTTGTCCCACGTTGTCCCACGGTGTCCCACGGTGTCCAACGATGTCCAACGGTGTCCCACGCTGTCCCACGTTGTCCCACGTTGTTCCACGTTGTCCCACGTTGTCCCACGATGTCCCACGTTGTCCCACGTTGTCCCACGTTGTCCCACGTTGTCCCAAGTTGTCCCACGTTGTCCCACGTTGTCCCACGTTGTCCCACGTGGTCCCACGTTGTCCCACGTTGTCCCACGGTGTCCAACGATGTCCAACGATGTCCAACGGTGTCCCACGTTGTCCAACGGTGTCCCACGTTGTCCCACGTTGTCCCACGTTGTCCCACGTTGTCCCACGTTGTCCCACGTTGTCCCACGTTGTCCAACGATGTCCAACGGTGTCCCACGTTGTCCCACGTTGTTCCATGGTTTCCCACGTTGTCCCACGTTGTCCCACGTTGTCCCACGGTGTCCAACGATGTCCAACGGTGTCCCACGTTGTCCCACGTTGTCCCACGTTGTCCCACGTTGTCCCACGTTGTCCCACGTTGTCCCACGTTGTCCCACGTTGTCCCACGTTGTCCCACGTTGTCCCACGTTGTCCCACGGTGTCCAACGGTGTCCAACGATGTCCCACGTTGTCCCACGTTGTCCCACGTTGTCCCACGCTGTCCCACGTTGTCCCACGTTGTCCCACGTTGTCCCACGTTGTCCCACGTTGTCCCACGTTGTCCCACGTTGTCCCACGTTGTCCCACGTTGTCCCACGTTGTCCCACGGTGTCCAACGATGTCCAACGGTGTCCCACGTTGTCCAACGGTGTCCCACGTTGTCCCACGTTGTCCCACGTTGTCCCACGTTGTCCCACGTTGTCCCACGTTGTCCCACGTTGTCCCACGTTGTCCCACGTTGTCCCACGTTGTCCCACGTTGTCCCACGGTGTCCAACGATGTCCAACGGTGTCCAACGGTGTCCCACGGTGTCCAACGGTGTCCCACGTTGTCCCACGTTGTCCCACGTTGTCCCACGTGGTCCCACGTTGTCCCACGTTGTCCAACGATGTCCAACGGTGTCCCACGTTGTCCCACGTTGTTCCATGGTTTCCCACGTTGTCCCACGTTGTCCCACGTTGTCCCACGTTGTCCCACGTTGTCCCAAGGTGTCCCACGGTGTCCAACGATGTCCAACGGTGTCCCACGTTGTCCCACGTTGTCCCACGTTGTCCCACGTTGTCCCACGTTGTCCCACGTTGTCCCACGTTGTCCCACGTTGTCCCACGTTGTGCCACGTTGTCCCAAGTTGTCCCACGTTGTCCCACGTTGTCCCACGTTGTCCCACGTGGTCCCACGTTGTCCCACGTTGTCCCACGGTGTCCAACGATGTCCAACGGTGTCCCACGTTGTCCCACGGTGTCCCACGTTGTCCCACGTTGTCCCACGTTGTCCCACGTTGTCCCACGTTGTCCCACGTTGTCCCACGTTGTCCCACGTTGTCCCACGTTGTCCCACGTTGTCCCACGTTGTCCCACGTTGTCCCACGTTGTCCCACGTTGTCCCACGGTGTCCAACGGTGTCCAACGATGTCCCACGTTGTCCCACGTTGTCCCACGTTGTCCCACGATGTCCCACGTTGTCCCACGTTGTCCCACGTTGTCCCACGTTGTCCCACGTTGTCCCACGTTGTCCCACGTTGTCCCACGTTGTCCCACGTTGTCCCACGTTGTCCCACGTTGTCCCACGTTGTCCCACGGTGTCCAACGATGTCCAACGGTGTCCAACGGTGTCCAACGGTGTCCCACGTTGTCCCACGTTGTCCCACGTTGTCCCACGTTGTCCCACGGTGTCCAACGATGTCCAACGGTGTCCCACGTTGTCCCACGTTGTCCCACGTTGTCCCACGATGTCCCACGTTGTCCCACGTTGTCCCACGTTGTCCCACGTTGTCCCACGTTGTCCCACGGTGTCCAACGATGTCCAACGGTGTCCAACGGTGTCCAACGGTGTCCAACGGTGTCCCAAGTTGTCCCACGTTGTCCCACGTTGTCCCACGGTGTCCAACGATGTCCAACGGTGTCCCACGTTGTCCCACGGTGTCCAACGATGTCCAACGGTGTCCCACGTTGTCCAACGGTGTCCCACGTTGTCCCACGTTGTCCCACGTTGTCCCACGTTGTCCCACGTTGTCCCACGTTGTCCCACGTTGTCCCACGTTGTCCCACGTTGTCCCACGTTGTCCCACGGTGTCCAACGATGTCCAACGGTGTCCAACGGTGTCCCACGGTGTCCAACGGTGTCCCACGTTGTCCCACGTTGTCCCACGTTGTCCCACGTTGTCCCACGTTGTCCCACGTTGTCCCACGTTGTCCAACGATGTCCAACGGTGTCCCACGTTGTCCCACGTTGTTCCATGGTTTCCCACGTTGTCCCACGTTGTCCCACGTTGTCCCACGTTGTCCCACGTTGTCCCACGGTGTCCCACGGTGTCCAACTATGTCCAACGGTGTCCCACGTTGTCCCACGTTGTCCCACGATGTCCCACGTTGTCCCACGTTGTCCCACGTTGTCCCACGTTGTCCCACGTTGTCCCACGTTGTCCCACGTGGTCCCACGTTGTCCCACGTTGTCCCACGGTGTCCAACGATGTCCAACGGTGTCCCACGTTGTCCAACGGTGTCCCACGTTGTGCCACGTTGTCCCACGTTGTCCCACGTTGTCCCACGATGTCCCACGTTGTCCCACGTTGTCCCACGTTGTCCCACGTTGTCCCACGTTGTCCCACGTTGTCCAACGATGTCCCACGTTGTCCCACGTTGTCCCACGTTGTCCCACGTTGTCCCACGATGTCCCACGTTGTCCCACGTTGTCCCACGTTGTCCCACGTTGTCCCACGTTGTCCCACGTTGTCCAACGATGTCCAACGGTGTCCCACGTTGTCCCACGTTGTTCCATGGTTTCCCACGTTGTCCCACGTTGTCCCACGTTGTCCCACGGTGTCCAACGATGTCCAACGGTGTCCAACGGTGTCCAACGGTGTCCAACGGTGTCCCACGTTGTCCCACGTTGTCCCACGTTGTCCCACGGTGTCCAACGATGTCCAACGGTGTCCCACGTTGTCCCACGTTGTCCCACGTTGTCCCACGTTGTCCCACGTTGTCCCACGATGTCCCACGTTGTCCCACGTTGTCCCACGTTGTCCCACGTTGTCCCACGTTGTCCCACGTTGTCCCACGTTGTCCCACGTTGTCCCACGTTGTCCCACGTTGTCCCACGTTGTCCCACGTTGTCCCACGTTGTCCCACGTTGTCCCACGGTGTCCAACGGTGTCCAACGATGTCCCACGTTGTCCCACGTTTTCCCACGTTGTCCCACGTTGTCCCACGGTGTCCAACGATGTCCAACGGTGTCCAACGGTGTCCAACGGTGTCCCACGTTGTCCCACGTTGTCCCACGTTGTCCCACGATGTCCCACGTTGTCCCACGTTGTCCCACGTTGTCCCACGTTGTCCCACGTTGTCCCACGTTGTCCCACGTTGTCCCACGTTGTCCCACGTTGTCCCACGTTGTCCGACGTTGTCCCACGTTGTCCCACGTTGTCCCACGGTGTCCAACGATGTCCAACGATGTCCAACGGTGTCCCACGTTGTCCCACGTTGTTCCATGGTTTCCCACGTTGTCCCACGTTGTCCCACGGTGTCCAACGATGTCCAACGGTGTCCAACGGTGTCCAACGGTGTCCAACGGTGTCCCAAGTTGTCCCACGTTGTCCCACGTTGTCCCACGGTGTCCAACGATGTCCAACGGTGTCCCACGTTGTCCCACGGTGTCCAACGATGTCCAACGGTGTCCCACGTTGTCCAACGGTGTCCCACGTTGTCCCACGTTGTCCCACGTTGTCCCACGTTGTCCCCCGTTGTCCCACGTTGTCCCACGTTGTCCCACGTTGTCCCACGTTGTCCCACGGTGTCCAACGATGTCCAACGGTGTCCAACGGTGTCCCACGGTGTCCAACGGTGTCCCACGTTGTCCCACATTGTCCCACGTAGTCCCACGTTGTCCCACGTTGTCCCACGTTGTCCCACGTTGTCCAACGATGTCCAACGGTGTCCCACGTTGTCCCACGTTGTCCCACGGTTTCCCACGTTGTCCCACGTTGTCCCACGTTGTCCCACGTTGTCCCACGTTGTCCCACGGTGTCCCACGGTGTCCAACTATGTCCAACGGTGTCCCACGTTGTCCCACGTTGTCCCACGATGTCCCACGTTGTCCCACGTTGTCCCACGTTGTCCCACGTTGTCCCACGTTGTCCCACGTTGTCCAACGATGTCCAACGGTGTCCCACGTTGTCCCACGTTGTTCCATGGTTTCCCACGTTGTCCCACGTTGTCCCACGTTGTCCCACGGTGTCCAACGATGTCCAACGGTGTCCAACGGTGTCCAACGGTGTCCAACGGTGTCCCACGTTGTCCCACGTTGTCCCACGTTGTCCCACGGTGTCCAACGATGTCCAACGGTGTCCCACGTTGTCCCACGTTGTCCCACGTTGTCCCACGTTGTCCCACGTTGTCCCACGATGTCCCACGTTGTCCCACGTTGTCCCACGTTGTCCCACGTTGTCCCACGTTGTCCCACGTTGTCCCACGTTGTCCCACGTTGTCCCACGTTGTCCCACGTTGTCCCACGTTGTCCCACGTTGTCCCACGTTGTCCCACGTTGTCCCACGGTGTCCAACGGTGTCCAACGATGTCCCACGTTGTCCCACGTTTTCCCACGTTGTCCCACGTTGTCCCACGGTGTCCAACGATGTCCAACGATGTCCAACGGTGTCCCACGTTGTCCCACGTTGTTCCATGGTTTCCCACGTTGTCCCACGTTGTCCCACGTTGTCCCACGGTGTCCAACGATGTCCAACGGTGTCCAACGGTGTCCAACGGTGTCCAACGGTGTCCCACGTTGTCCCACGTTGTCCCACGTTGTCCCACGATGTCCCACGTTGTCCCACGTTGTCCCACGTTGTCCCACGTTGTCCCACGTTGTCCCACGTTGTCCCACGTTGTCCCACGGTGTCCCACGTTGTCCCACGTTGTCCCACGTTGTCCCACGTTGTCCCACGATGTCCCACGTTGTCCCACGTTGTCCCACGTTGTCCCACGTTGTCCCACGTTGTCCCACGTTGTCCCACGTTGTCCCACGTTGTCCCACGTTGTCCCACGTTGTCCCACGTTGTCCCACGTTGTCCCACGTTGTCCCACGTTGTCCCACGGTGTCCAACGATGTCCAACGATGTCCAACGGTGTCCCACGTTGTCCCACGTTGTTCCATGGTTTCCCACGTTGTCCCACGTTGTCCCACGTTGTCCCACGGTGTCCAACGATGTCCAACGGTGTCCAACGGTGTCCAACGGTGTCCAACGGTGTCCCACGTTGTCCCACGTTGTCCCACGATGTCCCACGTTGTCCCACGTTGTCCCACGATGTCCCACGTTGTCCCACGTTGTCCCACGTTGTCCCACGATGTCCCACGTTGTCCCACGTTGTCCCACGTTGTCCCACGTTGTCCCACGATGTCCCACGTTGTCCCACGTTGTCCCACGTTGTCCCACGTTGTCCCACGGTGTCCAACGATGTCCAACGGTGTCCAACGGTGTCCCACGGTGTCCAACGGTGTCCCACGTTGTCCCACGTTGTCCCACGTTGTCCCACGTTGTCCCACGTTGTCCCACGATGTCCCACGTTGTCCCACGTTGTCCCACGATGTCCCACGTTGTCCCACGTTGTCCCACGTTGTCCCACGATGTCCCACGTTGTCCCACGTTGTCCCACGTTGTCCCACGTTGTCCCACGATGTCCCACGTTGTCCCACGTTGTCCCACGTTGTCCCACGTTGTCCCACGGTGTCCAACGATGTCCAACGGTGTCCAACGGTGTCCCACGGTGTCCAACGGTGTCCCACGTTGTCCCACGTTGTCCCACGTTGTCCCACGTTGTCCCACGTTGTCCCACGATGTCCCACGTTGTCCCACGTTGTCCGACGTTGTCCCACGTTGTCCCACGTTGTCCCACGTTGTCCCACGTTGTCCCACGTTGTCCCACGGTGTCCAACGACGTCCAACGGTGTCCAACGGTGTCCAACGGTGTCCAACGATGTCCAACGATGTCCAACGATGTCCAACGATGTCCAACGGTGTCCAACGGTGTCCCACGGTGTCCAACGGTGTCCCACGTTGTCCCACGTTGTCCCACGTTGTCCCACGTTGTCCCACGTTGTCCCACGATGTCCCACGTTGTCCCACGTTGTCCGACGTTGTCCCACGTTGTTCCATGGTTTCCCACGTTGTCCCACGTTGTCCCACGTTGTCCCACGGTGTCCAACGATGTCCAACGGTGTCCAACGGTGTCCAACGGTGTCCAACGGTGTCCCACGTTGTCCCACGTTGTCCCACGTTGTCCCACGGTGTCCAACGATGTCCAACGGTGTCCCACGTTGTCCCACGTTGTCCCACGTTGTCCCACGTTGTCCCACGTTGTCCCACGATGTCCCACGTTGTCCCACGTTGTCCCACGTTGTCCCACGTTGTCCCACGTTGTCCCACGTTGTCCCACGTTGTCCCACGTTGTCCCACGTTGTCCCACGTTGTCCCACGTTGTCCCACGTTGTCCCACGTTGTCCCACGTTGTCCCACGGTGTCCAACGGTGTCCAACGATGTCCCACGTTGTCCCACGTTTTCCCACGTTGTCCCACGTTGTCCCACGGTGTCCAACGATGTCCAACGGTGTCCAACGGTGTCCAACGGTGTCCCACGTTGTCCCACGTTGTCCCACGTTGTCCCACGATGTCCCACGTTGTCCCACGTTGTCCCACGTTGTCCCACGTTGTCCCACGTTGTCCCACGTTGTCCCACGTTGTCCCACGTTGTCCCACGTTGTCCCACGTTGTCCGACGTTGTCCCACGTTGTCCCACGTTGTCCCACGTTGTCCCACGGTGTCCAACGATGTCCAACGATGTCCAACGGTGTCCCACGTTGTCCCACGTTGTTCCATGGTTTCCCACGTTGTCCCACGTTGTCCCACGGTGTCCAACGATGTCCAACGGTGTCCAACGGTGTCCAACGGTGTCCAACGGTGTCCCAAGTTGTCCCACGTTGTCCCACGTTGTCCCACGGTGTCCAACGATGTCCAACGGTGTCCCACGGTGTCCCACGGTGTCCCACGATGTCCAACGGTGTCCCACGTTGTCCCACGGTGTCCCACGTTGTCCCACGTTGTCCCACGTTGTCCCACGTTGTCCCACGTTGTCCCACGTTGTCCCACGTTGTCCCACGTTGTCCCACGTTGTCCCACGGTGTCCAACGATGTCCAACGGTGTCCAACGGTGTCCCACGGTGTCCAACGGTGTCCCACGTTGTCCCACATTGTCCCACGTAGTCCCACGTTGTCCCACGTTGTCCCACGTTGTCCCACGTTGTCCAACGATGTCCAACGGTGTCCCACGTTGTCCCACGTTGTTCCATGGTTTCCCACGTTGTCCCACGTTGTCCCACGTTGTCCCACGTTGTCCCACGTTGTCCCACGGTGTCCCACGGTGTCCAACTATGTCCAACGGTGTCCCACGGTGTCCAACGGTGTCCCACGTTGTCCCACGTTGTCCCACGTTGTCCCACGTTGTCCCACGTTGTCCCACGTTGTCCCACGTTGTCCCACGTTGTCCCACGTTGTCCCACGTTGTCCCACGTTGTCCCACGTTGTCCCACGTTGTCCCACGTTGTCCCACGGTGTCCAACGATGTCCAACGGTGTCCCACGCTGTCCAACGGTGTCCCACGTTGTCCCACGTTGTCCCACGTTGTCCCACGTTGTCCCACGTTGTCCCACGATGTCCCACGTTGTCCCACGTTGTCCGACGTTGTCCCACGTTGTCCCACGTTGTCCCACGTTGTCCCACGGTGTCCAACGATGTCCAACGATGTCCAACGATGTCCAACGGTGTCCCACGTTGTCCCACGTTGTCCCACGTTGTCCCACGTTGTCCCACGATGTCCCACGTTGTCCCATGTTGTCCCACGTTGTCCCACGTTGTCCCACGATGTCCCACGTTGTCCCACGTTGTCCCACGTTGTCCCACGATGTCCCACGTTGTCCCACGTTGTCCCACGTTGTCCCACGTTGTCCCACGATGTCCCACGTTGTCCCACGTTGTCCCACGTTGTCCCACGTTGTCCCACGGTGTCCAACGATGTCCCACGGTGTCCAACGGTGTCCCACGGTGTCCAACGGTGTCCCACGTTGTCCCACGTTGTCCCACGTTGTCCCACGTTGTCCCACGTTGTCCCACGATGTCCCACGTTGTCCCACGTTGTCCGACGTTGTCCCACGTTGTCCCACGTTGTCCCACGTTGTCCCACGGTGTCCAACGATGTCCAACGATGTCCAACGGTGTCCCACGTTGTCCCACGTTGTTCCATGGTTTCCCACGTTGTCCCACGTTGTCCCACGTTGTCCCACGGTGTCCAACGATGTCCAACGGTGTCCAACGGTGTCCAACGGTGTCCCACGTTGTCCCACTTTGTCCCACGTTGTCCCACGTTGTCCCACGTTGTCCCACGATGTC
Organism: Bombus terrestris; assembly: GCF_910591885.1. Lineage (NCBI taxonomy): Eukaryota > Metazoa > Arthropoda > Insecta > Hymenoptera > Apidae > Bombus > Bombus terrestris. The sequence continues at coordinate 272,994 of NW_025963595.1, forward strand.
CCACGTTGTCCCACGTTGTCCCACGTTGTCCCACGATGTCCCACGTTGTCCCACGTTGTCCCACGTTGTCCCACGTTGTCCCACGATGTCCCACGTTGTCCCACGTTGTCCCACGTTGTCCCACGTTGTCCCACGGTGTCCAACGATGTCCAACGGTGTCCAACGGTGTCCCACGGTGTCCAACGGTGTCCCACGTTGTCCCACGTTGTCCCACGTTGTCCCACGTTGTCCCACGTTGTCCCACGATGTCCCACGTTGTCCCACGTTGTCCCACGTTGTCCCACGTTGTCCCACGGTGTCCAACGATGTCCAACGGTGTCCAACGGTGTCCCACGGTGTCCAACGGTGTCCCACGTTGTCCCACGTTGTCCCACGTTGTCCCACGTTGTCCCACGTTGTCCCACGGTGTCCCACGTTGTCCCACGTTGTCCCACGTTGTCCCACGTTGTCCCACGTTGTCCCACGTTGTCCCACGGTGTCCAACGATGTCCAACGGTGTCCAACGGTGTCCAACGGTGTCCAACGATGTCCAACGATGTCCAACGATGTCCAACGATGTCCAACGGTGTCCCACGTTGTCCCACGTTGTCCCACGTTGTCCCACGTTGTCCCACGTTGTCCCAAGTTGTCCCACGTTGTCCCACGTTGTCCCACGTTGTCCCACGTTGTCCCACGTTGTCCCACGTTGTCCCACGTTGTCCCACGTTGTCCCACGTTGTCCCACGTTGTCCCACGTTGTCCCACGTTGTCCCACGGTGTCCAACGGTGTCCAACGATGTCCCACGTTGTCCCACGTTGTCCAACGGTGTCCAACGGTGTCCCACGTTGTCCCACGTTGTCCCACGTTGTCCCACGTTGTCCCACGTTGTCCCACGTTGTCCCACGGTGTCCAACGATGTCCAACGGTGTCCAACGGTGTCCAACGGTGTCCAACGATGTCCAACGATGTCCAACGATGTCCAACGATGTCCAACGGTGTCCCACGTTGTCCCACGTTGTCCCACGGTGTCCAACGATGTCCAACGGTGTCCAACGGTGTCCCACGGTGTCCAACGGTGTCCCACGTTGTCCCACGTTGTCCCACGTTGTCCCACGTTGTCCCACGTTGTCCCACGATGTCCCACGTTGTCCCACGTTGTCCCACGTTGTCCCACGTTGTCCCACGGTGTCCAACGATGTCCAACGGTGTCCAACGGTGTCCCACGTTGTCCCACGTGGTCCCACGTTGTCCCACGTTGTCCAACGATGTCCAACGGTGTCCCACGTTGTCCCACGTTGTTCCATGGTTTCCCACGTTGTCCCACGTTGTCCCACGTTGTCCCACGTTGTCCCACGTTGTCCCACGGTGTCCCACGGTGTCCAACGATGTCCAACGGTGTCCCACGTTGTCCCACGTTGTCCCACGTTGTTCCACGTTGTCCCACGTTGTCCCACGATGTCCCACGTTGTCCCACGTTGTCCCACGTTGTCCCACGTTGTCCCAAGTTGTCCCACGTTGTCCCACGTTGTCCCACGTTGTCCCACGTGGTCCCACGTTGTCCCACGTTGTCCCACGGTGTCCAACGATGTCCAACGATGTCCAACGGTGTCCCACGTTGTCCAACGGTGTCCCACGTTGTCCCACGTTGTCCCACGTTGTCCCACGTTGTCCCACGTTGTCCCACGTTGTCCCACGTTGTCCAACGATGTCCAACGGTGTCCCACGTTGTCCCACGTTGTTCCATGGTTTCCCACGTTGTCCCACGTTGTCCCACGTTGTCCCACGGTGTCCAACGATGTCCAACGGTGTCCCACGTTGTCCCACGTTGTCCCACGTTGTCCCACGTTGTCCCACGTTGTCCCACGTTGTCCCACGTTGTCCCACGTTGTCCCACGTTGTCCCACGTTGTCCCACGTTGTCCCACGGTGTCCAACGGTGTCCAACGATGTCCCACGTTGTCCCACGTTGTCCCACGTTGTCCCACGATGTCCCACGTTGTCCCACGTTGTCCCACGTTGTCCCACGTTGTCCCACGTTGTCCCACGTTGTCCCACGTTGTCCCACGTTGTCCCACGTTGTCCCACGTTGTCCCACGGTGTCCAACGATGTCCAACGGTGTCCCACGTTGTCCAACGGTGTCCCACGTTGTCCCACGTTGTCCCACGTTGTCCCACGTTGTCCCACGTTGTCCCACGTTGTCCCACGTTGTCCCACGTTGTCCCACGTTGTCCCACGTTGTCCCACGTTGTCCCACGGTGTCCAACGATGTCCAACGGTGTCCAACGGTGTCCCACGGTGTCCAACGGTGTCCCACGTTGTCCCACGTTGTCCCACGTTGTCCCACGTGGTCCCACGTTGTCCCACGTTGTCCAACGATGTCCAACGGTGTCCCACGTTGTCCCACGTTGTTCCATGGTTTCCCACGTTGTCCCACGTTGTCCCACGTTGTCCCACGTTGTCCCACGTTGTCCCAAGGTGTCCCACGGTGTCCAACGATGTCCAACGGTGTCCCACGTTGTCCCACGTTGTCCCACGTTGTTCCACGTTGTCCCACGTTGTCCCACGATGTCCCACGTTGTCCCACGTTGTCCCACGTTGTCCCACGTTGTCCCAAGTTGTCCCACGTTGTCCCACGTTGTCCCACGTTGTCCCACGTGGTCCCACGTTGTCCCACGTTGTCCCACGGTGTCCAACGATGTCCAACGGTGTCCCACGTTGTCCAACGGTGTCCCACGTTGTCCCACGTTGTCCCACGTTGTCCCACGTTGTCCCACGTTGTCCCACGTTGTCCCACGTTGTCCCACGTTGTCCCACGTTGTCCCACGTTGTCCCACGTTGTCCCACGTTGTCCCACGTTGTCCCACGTTGTCCCACGGTGTCCAACGGTGTCCAACGATGTCCCACGTTGTCCCACGTTGTCCCACGTTGTCCCACGTTGTCCCACGTTGTCCCACGGTGTCCAACGATGTCCAACGGTGTCCAACGGTGTCCAACGGTGTCCAACGGTGTCCCAAGTTGTCCCACGTTGTCCCACGTTGTCCCACGGTGTCCAACGATGTCCAACGGTGTCCCACGTTGTCCCACGGTGTCCAACGATGTCCAACGGTGTCCCACGTTGTCCAACGGTGTCCCACGTTGTCCCACGTTGTCCCACGTTGTCCCACGTTGTCCCACGTTGTCCCACGTTGTCCCACGTTGTCCCACGTTGTCCCACGTTGTCCCACGTTGTCCCACGGTGTCCAACGATGTCCAACGGTGTCCAACGGTGTCCCACGGTGTCCAACGGTGTCCCACGTTGTCCCACGTTGTCCCACGTTGTCCCACGTTGTCCCACGTTGTCCCACGTTGTCCCACGTTGTCCAACGATGTCCAACGGTGTCCCACGTTGTCCCACGTTGTTCCATGGTTTCCCACGTTGTCCCACGTTGTCCCACGTTGTCCCACGTTGTCCCACGTTGTCCCACGGTGTCCCACGGTGTCCAACGATGTCCAACGGTGTCCCACGTTGTCCCACGTTGTCCCACGATGTCCCACGTTGTCCCACGTTGTCCCACGTTGTCCCACGTTGTCCCACGTTGTCCCACGTTGTCCCACGTGGTCCCACGTTGTCCCACGTTGTCCCACGGTGTCCAACGATGTCCAACGGTGTCCCACGTTGTCCAACGGTGTCCCACGTTGTGCCACGTTGTCCCACGTTGTCCCACGTTGTCCCACGATGTCCCACGTTGTCCCACGTTGTCCCACGTTGTCCCACGTTGTCCCACGTTGTCCCACGGTGTCCAACGATGTCCCACGTTGTCCCACGTTGTCCCACGTTGTCCCACGTTGTCCCACGTTGTCCCACGTTGTCCCACGTTGTCCCACGTTGTCCCACGTTGTCCCACGTTGTCCCACGTTGTCCAACGATGTCCAACGGTGTCCCACGTTGTCCCACGTTGTTCCATGGTTTCCCACGTTGTCCCACGTTGTCCCACGTTGTCCCACGGTGTCCAACGATGTCCAACGGTGTCCAACGGTGTCCAACGGTGTCCAACGGTGTCCCACGTTGTCCCACGTTGTCCCACGTTGTCCCACGGTGTCCAACGATGTCCAACGGTGTCCCACGTTGTCCCACGTTGTCCCACGTTGTCCCACGTTGTCCCACGTTGTCCCACGATGTCCCACGTTGTCCCACGTTGTCCCACGTTGTCCCACGTTGTCCCACGTTGTCCCACGTTGTCCCACGTTGTCCCACGTTGTCCCACGTTGTCCCACGTTGTCCCACGTTGTCCCACGTTGTCCCACGTTGTCCCACGTTGTCCCACGGTGTCCAACGGTGTCCAACGATGTCCCACGTTGTCCCACGTTTTCCCACGTTGTCCCACGTTGTCCCACGGTGTCCAACGATGTCCAACGGTGTCCAACGGTGTCCAACGGTGTCCCACGTTGTCCCACGTTGTCCCACGTTGTCCCACGATGTCCCACGTTGTCCCACGTTGTCCCACGTTGTCCCACGTTGTCCCACGTTGTCCCACGTTGTCCCACGTTGTCCCACGTTGTCCCACGTTGTCCCACGTTGTCCGACGTTGTCCCACGTTGTCCCACGTTGTCCCACGTTGTCCCACGGTGTCCAACGATGTCCAACGATGTCCAACGGTGTCCCACGTTGTCCCACGTTGTTCCATGGTTTCCCACGTTGTCCCACGTTGTCCCACGGTGTCCAACGATGTCCAACGGTGTCCAACGGTGTCCAACGGTGTCCAACGGTGTCCCAAGTTGTCCCACGTTGTCCCACGTTGTCCCACGGTGTCCAACGATGTCCAACGGTGTCCCACGTTGTCCCACGGTGTCCAACGATGTCCAACGGTGTCCCACGTTGTCCAACGGTGTCCCACGTTGTCCCACGTTGTCCCACGTTGTCCCACGTTGTCCCACGTTGTCCCACGTTGTCCCACGTTGTCCCACGTTGTCCCACGTTGTCCCACGGTGTCCAACGATGTCCAACGGTGTCCAACGGTGTCCCACGGTGTCCAACGGTGTCCCACGTTGTCCCACATTGTCCCACGTAGTCCCACGTTGTCCCACGTTGTCCCACGTTGTCCCACGTTGTCCAACGATGTCCAACGGTGTCCCACGTTGTCCCACGTTGTTCCATGGTTTCCCACGTTGTCCCACGTTGTCCCACGTTGTCCCACGTTGTCCCACGTTGTCCCACGGTGTCCCACGGTGTCCAACTATGTCCAACGGTGTCCCACGTTGTCCCACGTTGTCCCACGATGTCCCACGTTGTCCCACGTTGTCCCACGTTGTCCCACGTTGTCCCACGTTGTCCCACGTTGTCCAACGATGTCCAACGGTGTCCCACGTTGTCCCACGTTGTTCCATGGTTTCCCACGTTGTCCCACGTTGTCCCACGTTGTCCCACGGTGTCCCACGATGTCCAACGGTGTCCAACGGTGTCCAACGGTGTCCAACGGTGTCCCACGTTGTCCCACGTTGTCCCACGTTGTCCCACGGTGTCCAACGATGTCCAACGGTGTCCCACGTTGTCCCACGTTGTCCCACGTTGTCCCACGTTGTCCCACGTTGTCCCACGATGTCCCACGTTGTCCCACGTTGTCCCACGTTGTCCCACGTTGTCCCACGTTGTCCCACGTTGTCCCACGTTGTCCCACGTTGTCCCACGTTGTCCCACGTTGTCCCACGTTGTCCCACGTTGTCCCACGTTGTCCCACGTTGTCCCACGGTGTCCAACGGTGTCCAACGATGTCCCACGTTGTCCCACGTTGTCCCACGTTGTCCCACGTTGTCCCACGGTGTCCAACGATGTCCAACGATGTCCAACGGTGTCCCACGTTGTCCCACGTTGTTCCATGGTTTCCCACGTTGTCCCACGTTGTCCCACGTTGTCCCACGGTGTCCAACGATGTCCAACGGTGTCCAACGGTGTCCAACGGTGTCCAACGGTGTCCCACGTTGTCCCACGTTGTCCCACGTTGTCCCACGATGTCCCACGTTGTCCCACGTTGTCCCACGTTGTCCCACGTTGTCCCACGTTGTCCCACGTTGTCCCACGTTGTCCCACGGTGTCCCACGTTGTCCCACGTTGTCCCACGTTGTCCCACGTTGTCCCACGATGTCCCACGTTGTCCCACGTTGTCCCACGTTGTCCCACGTTGTCCCACGTTGTCCCACGTTGTCCCACGTTGTCCCACGTTGTCCCACGTTGTCCCACGTTGTCCGACGTTGTCCCACGTTGTCCCACGTTGTCCCACGTTGTCCCACGGTGTCCAACGATGTCCAACGATGTCCAACGGTGTCCCACGTTGTCCCACGTTGTTCCATGGTTTCCCACGTTGTCCCACGTTGTCCCACGTTGTCCCACGGTGTCCAACGATGTCCAACGGTGTCCAACGGTGTCCAACGGTGTCCAACGGTGTCCCACGTTGTCCCACGTTGTCCCACGATGTCCCACGTTGTCCCACGTTGTCCCACGATGTCCCACGTTGTCCCACGTTGTCCCACGTTGTCCCACGATGTCCCACGTTGTCCCACGTTGTCCCACGTTGTCCCACGTTGTCCCACGATGTCCCACGTTGTCCCACGTTGTCCCACGTTGTCCCACGTTGTCCCACGGTGTCCAACGATGTCCAACGGTGTCCAACGGTGTCCCACGGTGTCCAACGGTGTCCCACGTTGTCCCACGTTGTCCCACGTTGTCCCACGTTGTCCCACGTTGTCCCACGATGTCCCACGTTGTCCCACGTTGTCCGACGTTGTCCCACGTTGTCCCACGTTGTCCCACGTTGTCCCACGTTGTCCCACGTTGTCCCACGGTGTCCAACGACGTCCAACGGTGTCCAACGGTGTCCAACGGTGTCCAACGATGTCCAACGATGTCCAACGATGTCCAACGATGTCCAACGGTGTCCAACGGTGTCCCACGGTGTCCAACGGTGTCCCACGTTGTCCCACGTTGTCCCACGTTGTCCCACGTTGTCCCACGTTGTCCCACGATGTCCCACGTTGTCCCACGTTGTCCGACGTTGTCCCACGTTGTCCCACGTTGTCCCACGTTGTCCCACGGTGTCCAACGATGTCCAACGATGTCCAACGGTGTCCCACGTTGTCCCACGTTGTTCCATGGTTTCCCACGTTGTCCCACGTTGTCCCACGTTGTCCCACGGTGTCCAACGATGTCCAACGGTGTCCCACGTTGTCCCACGTTGTCCCACGGTGTCCAACGATGTCCAACGGTGTCCCACGGTGTCCAACGGTGTCCCACGTTGTCCCACGTTGTCCCACGTTGTCCCACGTTGTCCCACGTTGTCCCACGATGTCCCACGTTGTCCCACGTTGTCCGACGTTGTCCCACGTTGTCCCACGTTGTCCCACGTTGTCCCACGGTGTCCAACGATGTCCAACGATGTCCAACGGTGTCCCACGTTGTCCCACGTTGTTCCATGGTTTCCCACGTTGTCCCACGTTGTCCCACGTTGTCCCACGGTGTCCAACGATGTCCAACGGTGTCCAACGGTGTCCAACGGTGTCCCACGTTGTCCCACGTTGTCCCACGTTGTCCCACGTTGTCCCACGTTGTCCCACGTTGTCCCACGTTGTCCCACGTTGTCCCACGTTGTCCCACGATGTCCCACGTTGTCCCACGTTGTCCCACGTTGTCCCACGTTGTCCCACGATGTCCCACGTTGTCCCACGTTGTCCCACGTTGTCCCACGGTGTCCAACGATGTCCAACGGTGTCCAACGGTGTCCCACGGTGTCCAACGGTGTCCCACGTTGTCCCACGTTGTCCCACGTTGTCCCACGTTGTCCCACGTTGTCCCACGATGTCCCACGTTGTCCTACGTTGTCCCACGTTGTCCCACGTTGTCCCACGTTGTCCCACGTTGTCCCACGGTGTCCAACGATGTCCAACGGTGTCCAACGGTGTCCAACGGTGTCCAACGATGTCCAACGATGTCCAACGATGTCCAACGATGTCCAACGGTGTCCAACGGTGTCCCACGGTGTCCAACGGTGTCCCACGTTGTCCCACGTTGTCCCACGTTGTCCCACGTTGTCCCACGTTGTCCCACGTTGTCCCACGTTGTCCCACGTTGTCCCACGTTGTCCCACGTTGTCCCACGTTGTCCCACGTTGTCCCACGGTGTCCAACGATGTCCAACGGTGTCCAACGGTGTCCCACGGTGTCCAACGGTGTCCCACGTTGTCCCACGTTGTCCCACGTTGTCCCACGTTGTCCCACGGTGTCCAACGATGTCCAACGGTGTCCAACGGTGTCCCACGGTGTCCAACGGTGTCCCACGTTGTCCCACGTTGTCCCACGTTGTCCCACGTTGTCCCACGTTGTCCCACGTTGTCCAACGATGTCCAACGGTGTCCCACGTTGTCCCACGTTGTTCCATGGTTTCCCACGTTGTCCCACGTTGTCCCACGTTGTCCCACGGTGTCCAACGATGTCCAACGGTGTCCAACGGTGTCCAACGGTGTCCAACGGTGTCCCACGTTGTCCCACGTTGTCCCACGTTGTCCCACGGTGTCCAACGATGTCCAACGGTGTCCCACGTTGTCCCACGTTGTCCCACGTTGTCCCACGTTGTCCCACGTTGTCCCACGATGTCCCACGTTGTCCCACGTTGTCCCACGTTGTCCCACGTTGTCCCACGTTGTCCCACGTTGTCCCACGTTGTCCCACGTTGTCCCACGTTGTCCCACGTTGTCCCACGTTGTCCCACGTTGTCCCACGTTGTCCCACGGTGTCCAACGGTGTCCAACGATGTCCCACGTTGTCCCACGTTTTCCCACGTTGTCCCACGTTGTCCCACGGTGTCCAACGATGTCCAACGATGTCCAACGGTGTCCCACGTTGTCCCACGTTGTTCCATGGTTTCCCACGTTGTCCCACGTTGTCCCACGTTGTCCCACGGTGTCCAACGATGTCCAACGGTGTCCAACGGTGTCCCACGTTGTCCCACGTTGTCCCACGTTGTCCCACGATGTCCCACGTTGTCCCACGTTGTCCCACGTTGTCCCACGTTGTCCCACGTTGTCCCACGTTGTCCCACGTTGTCCCACGGTGTCCCACGTTGTCCCACGTTGTCCCACGTTGTCCCACGTTGTCCCACGATGTCCCACGTTGTCCCACGTTGTCCCACGTTGTCCCACGTTGTCCCACGTTGTCCCACGTTGTCCCACGTTGTCCCACGTTGTCCCACGTTGTCCCACGTTGTCCGACGTTGTCCCACGTTGTCCCACGTTGTCCCACGTTGTCCCACGGTGTCCAACGATGTCCAACGATGTCCAACGGTGTCCCACGTTGTCCCACGTTGTTCCATGGTTTCCCACGTTGTCCCACGTTGTCCCACGTTGTCCCACGGTGTCCAACGATGTCCAACGGTGTCCAACGGTGTCCAACGGTGTCCAACGGTGTCCCACGTTGTCCCACGTTGTCCCACGATGTCCCACGTTGTCCCACGTTGTCCCACGATGTCCCACGTTGTCCCACGTTGTCCCACGTTGTCCCACGATGTCCCACGTTGTCCCACGTTGTCCCACGTTGTCCCACGTTGTCCCACGATGTCCCACGTTGTCCCACGTTGTCCCACGTTGTCCCACGTTGTCCCACGGTGTCCAACGATGTCCAACGGTGTCCAACGGTGTCCCACGGTGTCCAACGGTGTCCCACGTTGTCCCACGTTGTCCCACGTTGTCCCACGTTGTCCCACGTTGTCCCACGATGTCCCACGTTGTCCCACGTTGTCCCACGTTGTCCCACGTTGTCCCACGTTGTCCCACGTTGTCCCACGTTGTCCCACGTTGTCCCACGGTGTCCAACGACGTCCAACGGTGTCCAACGGTGTCCAACGGTGTCCAACGATGTCCAACGATGTCCAACGATGTCCAACGATGTCCAACGGTGTCCAACGGTGTCCCACGGTGTCCAACGGTGTCCCACGTTGTCCCACGTTGTCCCACGTTGTCCCACGTTGTCCCACGTTGTCCCACGTTGTCCCACGTTGTCCCACGTTGTCCCACGTTGTCCCACGTTGTCCCACGTTGTCCCACGTTGTCCCACGTTGTCCCACGTTGTCCCACGTTGTCCCACGTTGTCCCACGTTGTCCCACGGTGTCCAACGATGTCCAACGGTGTCCCACGGTGTCCAACGGTGTCCCACGTTGTCCCACGTTGTCCCACGTTGTCCCACGTTGTCCCACGTTGTCCCACGATGTCCCACGTTGTCCCACGTTGTCCGACGTTGTCCCACGTTGTCCCACGTTGTCCCACGTTGTCCCACGGTGTCCAACGATGTCCAACGATGTCCAACGGTGTCCCACGTTGTCCCACGTTGTTCCATGGTTTCCCACGTTGTCCCACGTTGTCCCACGTTGTCCCACGGTGTCCAACGATGTCCAACGGTGTCCCACGTTGTCCCACGTTGTCCCACGGTGTCCAACGATGTCCAACGGTGTCCCACGGTGTCCAACGGTGTCCCACGTTGTCCCACGTTGTCCCACGTTGTCCCACGTTGTCCCACGTTGTCCCACGATGTCCCACGTTGTCCCACGTTGTCCGACGTTGTCCCACGTTGTCCCACGTTGTCCCACGTTGTCCCACGGTGTCCAACGATGTCCAACGATGTCCAACGGTGTCCCACGTTGTCCCACGTTGTTCCATGGTTTCCCACGTTGTCCCACGTTGTCCCACGTTGTCCCACGGTGTCCAACGATGTCCAACGGTGTCCAACGGTGTCCAACGGTGTCCCACGTTGTCCCACGTTGTCCCACGTTGTCCCACGTTGTCCCACGTTGTCCCACGATGTCCCACGTTGTCCCACGTTGTCCCACGTTGTCCCACGATGTCCCACGTTGTCCCACGTTGTCCCACGTTGTCCCACGTTGTCCCACGGTGTCCCACGTTGTCCCACGTTGTCCCACGTTGTCCCACGGTGTCCAACGATGTCCAACGGTGTCCAACGGTGTCCCACGGTGTCCAACGGTGTCCCACGTTGTCCCACGTTGTCCCACGTTGTCCCACGTTGTCCCACGTTGTCCCACGATGTCCCACGTTGTCCTACGTTGTCCCACGTTGTCCCACGTTGTCCCACGTTGTCCCACGTTGTCCCACGGTGTCCAACGATGTCCAACGGTGTCCAACGGTGTCCAACGGTGTCCAACGATGTCCAACGATGTCCAACGATGTCCAACGATGTCCAACGGTGTCCAACGGTGTCCCACGGTGTCCAACGGTGTCCCACGTTGTCCCACGTTGTCCCACGTTGTCCCACGTTGTCCCACGTTGTCCCACGTTGTCCCACGTTGTCCCACGTTGTCCCACGTTGTCCCACGTTGTCCCACGTTGTCCCACGTTGTCCCACGGTGTCCAACGATGTCCAACGGTGTCCAACGGTGTCCCACGGTGTCCAACGGTGTCCCACGTTGTCCCACGTTGTCCCACGTTGTCCCACGTTGTCCCACGTTGTCCCACGGTGTCCAACGATGTCCAACGGTGTCCAACGGTGTCCCACGGTGTCCAACGGTGTCCCACGTTGTCCCACGTTGTCCCACGTTGTCCCACGTTGTCCCACGTTGTCCCACGTTGTCCAACGATGTCCAACGGTGTCCCACGTTGTCCCACGTTGTTCCATGGTTTCCCACGTTGTCCCACGTTGTCCCACGTTGTCCCACGGTGTCCAACGATGTCCAACGGTGTCCAACGGTGTCCAACGGTGTCCAACGGTGTCCCACGTTGTCCCACGTTGTCCCACGTTGTCCCACGGTGTCCAACGATGTCCAACGGTGTCCCACGTTGTCCCACGTTGTCCCACGTTGTCCCACGTTGTCCCACGTTGTCCCACGATGTCCCACGTTGTCCCACGTTGTCCCACGTTGTCCCACGTTGTCCCACGTTGTCCCACGTTGTCCCACGTTGTCCCACGTTGTCCCACGTTGTCCCACGTTGTCCCACGTTGTCCCACGTTGTCCCACGTTGTCCCACGTTGTCCCACGGTGTCCAACGATGTCCAACGGTGTCCAGCGATGTCCAACGGTGTCCCACGTTGTCCCACGTTTTCCCACGTTGTCCCACGTTGTCCCACGGTGTCCAACGATGTCCAACGATGTCCAACGGTGTCCCACGTTGTCCCACGTTGTTCCATGGTTTCCCACGTTGTCCCACGTTGTCCCACGTTGTCCCACGGTGTCCAACGATGTCCAACGGTGTCCAACGGTGTCCAACGGTGTCCAACGGTGTCCCACGTTGTCCCACGTTGTCCCACGTTGTCCCACGTTGTCCCACGTTGTCCCACGATGTCCCACGTTGTCCCACGTTGTCCCACGTTGTCCCACGTTGTCCCACGTTGTCCCACGTTGTCCCACGTGGTCCCACGTTGTCCCACGTTGTCCCACGGTGTCCAACGATGTCCAACGGTGTCCCACGTTGTCCCACGGTGTCCCACGTTGTCCCACGTTGTCCCACGTTGTCCCACGTTGTCCCACGATGTCCCACGTTGTCCCACGTTGTCCCACGTTGTCCCACGTTGTCCCACGTTGTCCCACGTTGTCCCACGTTGTCCCACGTTGTCCCACGTTGTCCCACGGTGTCCAACGATGTCCAACGGTGTCCAACGGTGTCCCACGGTGTCCAACGGTGTCCCACGTTGTCCCACGTTGTCCCACGTTGTCCCACGTTGTCCCACGTTGTCCCACGGTGTCCAACGATGTCCAACGGTGTCCAACGGTGTCCAACGGTGTCCAACGATGTCCAACGATGTCCAACGATGTCCAACGATGTCCAACGGTGTCCAACGGTGTCCCACGGTGTCCAACGGTGTCCCACGTTGTCCCACGTTGTCCCACGTTGTCCCACGTTGTCCCACGTTGTCCCACGTTGTCCCACGTTGTCCCACGTTGTCCCACGTTGTCCCACGTTGTCCCACGTTGTCCCACGTTGTCCCACGTTGTCCCACGTTGTCCCACGTTGTCCCACGTTGTCCCACGTTGTCCCACGATGTCCCACGTTGTCCCACGTTGTCCCACGTTGTCCCACGATGTCCCACGTTGTCCCACGTTGTCCCACGTTGTCCCACGTTGTCCCACGATGTCCCACGTTGTCCCACGTTGTCCCACGTTGTCCCACGGTGTCCAACGATGTCCAACGGTGTCCAACGGTGTCCCACGGTGTCCAACGGTGTCCCACGTTGTCCCACGTTGTCCCACGTTGTCCCACGTTGTCCCACGTTGTCCCACGTTGTCCCACGTTGTCCCACGTTGTCCCACGTTGTCCCACGTTGTCCCACGTTGTCCCACGTTGTCCCACGGTGTCCAACGATGTCCAACGGTGTCCAGCGATGTCCAACGGTGTCCCACGTTGTCCCACGTTTTCCCACGTTGTCCCACGTTGTCCCACGGTGTCCAACGATGTCCAACGATGTCCAACGGTGTCCCACGTTGTCCCACGTTGTTCCATGGTTTCCCACGTTGTCCCACGTTGTCCCACGTTGTCCCACGGTGTCCAACGATGTCCAACGGTGTCCAACGGTGTCCAACGGTGTCCAACGGTGTCCCACGTTGTCCCACGTTGTCCCACGTTGTCCCACGTTGTCCCACGTTGTCCCACGATGTCCCACGTTGTCCCACGTTGTCCCACGTTGTCCCACGTTGTCCCACGGTGTCCAACGATGTCCAACGGTGTCCCACGTTGTCCCACGTTGTCCCACGATGTCCCACGTTGTCCCACGTTGTCCCACGTTGTCCCACGTTGTCCCACGTTGTCCCACGTTGTCCCACGTGGTCCCACGTTGTCCCACGTTGTCCCACGGTGTCCAACGATGTCCAACGGTGTCCCACGTTGTCCAACGGTGTCCCACGTTGTCCCACGTTGTCCCACGTTGTCCCACGTTGTCCCACGATGTCCCACGTTGTCCCACGTTGTCCCACGTTGTCCCACGTTGTCCCACGTTGTCCCACGTTGTCCCACGTTGTCCCACGTTGTCCCACGTTGTCCCACGGTGTCCAACGATGTCCAACGGTGTCCAACGGTGTCCCACGGTGTCCAACGGTGTCCCACGTTGTCCCACGTTGTCCCACGTTGTCCCACGTTGTCCCACGTTGTCCCACGGTGTCCAACGATGTCCAACGGTGTCCAACGGTGTCCAACGGTGTCCAACGATGTCCAACGATGTCCAACGATGTCCAACGATGTCCAACGGTGTCCAACGGTGTCCCACGGTGTCCAACGGTGTCCCACGTTGTCCCACGTTGTCCCACGTTGTCCCACGTTGTCCCACGTTGTCCCACGTTGTCCCACGTTGTCCCACGTTGTCCCACGTTGTCCCACGTTGTCCCACGTTGTCCCACGTTGTCCCACGTTGTCCCACGTTGTCCCACGTTGTCCCACGTTGTCCCACGATGTCCCACGTTGTCCCACGTTGTCCCACGTTGTCCCACGATGTCCCACGTTGTCCCACGTTGTCCCACGTTGTCCCACGTTGTCCCACGATGTCCCACGTTGTCCCACGTTGTCCCACGTTGTCCCACGGTGTCCAACGATGTCCAACGGTGTCCAACGGTGTCCCACGGTGTCCAACGGTGTCCCACGTTGTCCCACGTTGTCCCACGTTGTCCCACGTTGTCCCACGTTGTCCCACGATGTCCCACGTTGTCCCACGTTGTCCCACGTTGTCCCACGTTGTCCCACGTTGTCCCACGTTGTCCCACGGTGTCCAACGATGTCCAACGGTGTCCAACGGTGTCCAACGGTGTCCAACGATGTCCAACGATGTCCAACGATGTCCAACGATGTCCAACGGTGTCCAACGGTGTCCCACGGTGTCCAACGGTGTCCCACGTTGTCCCACGTTGTCCCACGTTGTCCCACGTTGTCCCACGTTGTCCCACGTTGTCCCACGTTGTCCCACGTTGTCCCACGTTGTCCCACGTTGTCCCACGTTGTCCCACGTTGTCCCACGTTGTCCCACGGTGTCCAACGATGTCCAACGGTGTCCAACGGTGTCCCACGGTGTCCAACGGTGTCCCACGTTGTCCCACGTTGTCCCACGTTGTCCCACGTTGTCCCACGTTGTCCCACGGTGTCCAACGATGTCCAACGGTGTCCAACGGTGTCCCACGGTGTCCAACGGTGTCCCACGTTGTCCCACGTTGTCCCACGTTGTCCCACGTTGTCCCACGTTGTCCCACGTTGTCCCACGTTGTCCAACGATGTCCAACGGTGTCCCACGTTGTCCCACGTTGTTCCATGGATTCCCACGTTGTCCCACGTTGTCCCACGTTGTCCCACGGTGTCCAACGATGTCCAACGGTGTCCAACGGTGTCCAACGGTGTCCAACGGTGTCCCACGTTGTCCCACGTTGTCCCACGTTGTCCCACGGTGTCCAACGATGTCCAACGGTGTCCCACGTTGTCCCACGTTGTCCCACGTTGTCCCACGTTGTCCCACGTTGTCCCACGATGTCCCACGTTGTCCCACGTTGTCCCACGTTGTCCCACGTTGTCCCACGTTGTCCCACGTTGTCCCACGTTGTCCCACGTTGTCCCACTTTGTCCCACGTTGTCCCACGTTGTCCCACGTTGTCCCACGTTGTCCCACGTTGTCCCACGGTGTCCAACGATGTCCAACGGTGTCCAGCGATGTCCAACGGTGTCCCACGTTGTCCCACGTTTTCCCACGTTGTCCCACGTTGTCCCACGGTGTCCAACGATGTCCAACGATGTCCAACGGTGTCCCACGTTGTCCCACGTTGTTCCATGGTTTCCCACGTTGTCCCACGTTGTCCCACGTTGTCCCACGGTGTCCAACGATGTCCAACGGTGTCCAACGGTGTCCAACGGTGTCCAACGGTGTCCCACGTTGTCCCACGTTGTCCCACGTTGTCCCACGTTGTCCCACGTTGTCCCACGATGTCCCACGTTGTCCCACGTTGTCCCACGTTGTCCCACGTTGTCCCACGTGGTCCCACGTTGTCCCACGTTGTCCCACGGTGTCCAGCGATGTCCAACGGTGTCCCACGTTGTCCAACGGTGTCCCACGTTGTCCCACGTTGTCCCACGTTGTCCCACGTTGTCCCACGATGTCCCACGTTGTCCCACGTTGTCCCACGTTGTCCCACGTTGTCCCACGTTGTCCCACGTTGTCCCACGTTGTCCCACGTTGTCCCACGTTGTCCCACGTTGTCCCACGTTGTCCCACGTTGTCCCACGTTGTCCCACGTTGTCCCACGGTGTCCCACGGTGTCCAACGATGTCCAACGGTGTCCCACGTTGTCCCACGTTGTCCCACGATGTCCCACGTTGTCCCACGTTGTCCCACGTTGTCCCACGTTGTCCCACGTTGTCCCACGTTGTCCCACGTGGTCCCACGTTGTCCCACGTTGTCCCACGGTGTCCAACGATGTCCAACGGTGTCCCACGTTGTCCAACGGTGTCCCACGTTGTCCCACGTTGTCCCACGTTGTCCCACGTTGTCCCACGATGTCCCACGTTGTCCCACGTTGTCCCACGTTGTCCCACGTTGTCCCACGTTGTCCCACGTTGTCCCACGTTGTCCCACGTTGTCCCACGTTGTCCCACGGTGTCCAACGATGTCCAACGGTGTCCAACGGTGTCCCACGGTGTCCAACGGTGTCCCACGTTGTCCCACGTTGTCCGACGTTGTCCCACGTTGTCCCACGTTGTCCCACGTTGTCCCACGTTGTCCAACGATGTCCAACGGTGTCCCACGTTGTCCCACGTTGTTCCATGGTTTCCCACGTTGTCCCACGTTGTCCCACGTTGTCCCACGGTGTCCAACGATGTCCAACGGTGTCCAACGGTGTCCAACGGTGTCCAACGGTGTCCCACGTTGTCCCACGTTGTCCCACGTTGTCCCACGGTGTCCAACGATGTCCAACGGTGTCCCACGTTGTCCCACGTTGTCCCACGTTGTCCCACGTTGTCCCACGTTGTCCCACGATGTCCCACGTTGTCCCACGTTGTCCCACGGTGTCCAACGATGTCCAACGGTGTCCAGCGATGTCCAACGGTGTCCCACGTTGTCCCACGTTTTCCCACGTTGTCCCACGTTGTCCCACGTTGTCCCACGGTGTCCAACGATGTCCAACGATGTCCAACGGTGTCCCACGTTGTCCCACGTTGTTCCATGGTTTCCCACGTTGTCCCACGTTGTCCCACGTTGTCCCACGGTGTCCAACGATGTCCAACGGTGTCCAACGGTGTCCAACGGTGTCCAACGGTGTCCCACGTTGTCCCACGTTGTCCCACGTTGTCCCACGATGTCCCACGTTGTCCCACGTTGTCCCACGTTGTCCCACGTTGTCCCACGATGTCCCACGTTGTCCCACGTTGTCCCACGTTGTTCCATGGTTTCCCACGTTGTCCCACGTTGTCCCACGTTGTCCCACGGTGTCCAACGATGTCCAACGGTGTCCAACGGTGTCCAACGGTGTCCAACGGTGTCCCACGTTGTCCCACGTTGTCCCACGTTGTCCCACGTTGTCCCACGTTGTCCCACGATGTCCCACGTTGTCCCACGTTGTCCCACGTTGTCCCACGATGTCCCACGTTGTCCCACGTTGTCCCACGTTGTCCCACGTTGTCCCACGATGTCCCACGTTGTCCCACGTTGTCCCACGTTGTCCCACGATGTCCCACGTTGTCCCACGTTGTCCCACGTTGTCCCACGATGTCCCACGTTGTCCCACGTTGTCCCACGTTGTCCCACGTTGTCCCACGGTGTCCAACGATGTCCAACGGTGTCCAGCGATGTCCAACGGTGTCCCACGTTGTCCCACGTTTTCCCACGTTGTCCCACGTTGTCCCACGGTGTCCAACGATGTCCAACGATGTCCAACGGTGTCCCACGTTGTCCCACGTTGTTCCATGGTTTCCCACGTTGTCCCACGTTGTCCCACGTTGTCCCACGTTGTCCCACGGTGTCCAACGATGTCCAACGGTGTCCAACGGTGTCCAACGGTGTCCAACGGTGTCCCACGTTGTCCCACGTTGTCCCACGTTGTCCCACGTTGTCCCACGTTGTCCCACGATGTCCCACGTTGTCCCACGTTGTCCCACGTTGTCCCACGTTGTCCCACGTTGTCCCACGTTGTCCCACGTTGTCCCACGTTGTCCCACGGTGTCCAACGATGTCCAACGGTGTCCAACGGTGTCCCACGTTGTCCCACGTTGTCCCACGTTGTCCCACGGTGTCCAACGATGTCCAACGGTGTCCCACGTTGTCCCACGTTGTCCCACGTTGTCCCACGATGTCCCACGTTGTCCCACGTTGTCCCACGTTGTCCCACGTTGTCCCACGTTGTCCCACTGTGTCCAACGATGTCCAACGGTGTCCAACGGTGTCCAACGGTGTCCAACGGTGTCCCAAGTTGTCCCACGTTGTCCCACGTTGTCCCACGGTGTCCAACGATGTCCAACGGTGTCCCACGTTGTCCCACGGTGTCCAACGGTGTCCCACGTTGTCCCACGTTGTCCGACGTTGTCCCACGTTGTCCCACGTTGTCCCACGTTGTCCCACGTTGTCCAACGATGTCCAACGGTGTCCCACGTTGTCCCACGTTGTTCCATGGTTTCCCACGTAGTCCCACGTTGTCCCACGTTGTCCCACGGTGTCCAACGATGTCCAACGGTGTCCAACGGTGTCCAACGGTGTCCAACGGTGTCCCACGTTGTCCCACGTTGTCCCACGTTGTCCCACGGTGTCCAACGATGTCCAACGGTGTCCCACGTTGTCCCACGTTGTCCCACGTTGTCCCACGTTGTCCCACGTTGTCCCACGATGTCCCACGTTGTCCCACGTTGTCCCACGGTGTCCAACGATGTCCAACGGTGTCCAGCGATGTCCAACGGTGTCCCACGTTGTCCCACGTTTTCCCACGTTGTCCCACGTTGTCCCACGTTGTCCCACGGTGTCCAACGATGTCCAACGATGTCCAACGGTGTCCCACGTTGTCCCACGTTGTTCCATGGTTTCCCACGTTGTCCCACGTTGTCCCACGTTGTCCCACGGTGTCCAACGATGTCCAACGGTGTCCAACGGTGTCCAACGGTGTCCAACGGTGTCCCACGTTGTCCCACGTTGTCCCACGTTGTCCCACGATGTCCCACGTTGTCCCACGTTGTCCCACGTTGTCCCACGTTGTCCCACGATGTCCCACGTTGTCCCACGTTGTCCCACGTTGTCCCACGTTGTCCCACGTTGTCCCACGTTGTCCCACGTTGTCCCACGTTGTCCCACGTTGTCCCACGTTGTCCCACGGTGTCCAACGATGTCCAACGGTGTCCAACGGTGTCCCACGTTGTCCCACGTTGTCCCACGTTGTCCCACGTTGTCCCACGTTGTCCCACGTTGTCCAACGATGTCCAACGGTGTCCAACGGTGTCCAACGGTGTCCCACGTTGTCCCACGTTGTCCCACGTTGTCCCACGGTGTCCAACGATGTCCAACGGTGTCCCACGTTGTCCCACGTTGTCCCACGTTGTCCCACGTTGTCCCACGTTGTCCCACGATGTCCCACGTTGTCCCACGTTGTCCCACGGTGTCCAACGATGTCCAACGGTGTCCAGCGATGTCCAACGGTGTCCCACGTTGTCCCACGTTTTCCCACGTTGTCCCACGTTGTCCCACGGTGTCCAACGATGTCCAACGATGTCCAACGGTGTCCCACGTTGTCCCACGTTGTCCCACGTTGTCCCACGTTGTCCCACGTTGTCCAACGATGTCCAACGGTGTCCCACGTTGTCCCACGTTGTCCCACGTTGTCCCACGTTGTCCCACGTTGTCCCACGTTGTCCCACGTTGTCCCACGTTGTCCCACGTTGTCCCACGTTGTCCCACGTTGTCCCACGTTGTCCCACGTTGTCCCACGGTGTCCAACGGTGTCCAACGATGTCCCACGTTGTCCCACGTTGTCCCACGTTGTCCCACGTTGTCCCACGATGTCCCACGTTGTCCCACGTTGTCCCACGTTGTCCCACGTTGTCCCACGTTGTCCCACGTTGTCCCACGTTGTCCCACGTTGTCCCATGTTGTCCCACGTTGTCCGACGTTGTCCCACGTTGTCCCACGTTGTCCCACGTTGTCCCACGGTGTCCAACGATGTCCAACGATGTCCAACGGTGTCCCACGTTGTCCCACGTTGTTCCATGGTTTCCCACGTTGTCCCACGTTGTCCCACGTTGTCCCACGGTGTCCAACGATGTCCAACGGTGTCCAACGGTGTCCAACGGTGTCCAACGGTGTCCCACGTTGTCCCACGTTGTCCCACGTTGTCCCACGTTGTCCCACGTTGTCCCACGATGTCCCACGTTGTCCCACGTTGTCCCACGTTGTCCCACGATGTCCCACGTTGTCCCACGTTGTCCCACGTTGTCCCACGTTGTCCCACGATGTCCCACGTTGTCCCACGTTGTCCCACGTTGTCCCACGATGTCCCACGTTGTCCCACGTTGTCCCACGTTGTCCCACGATGTCCCACGTTGTCCCACGTTGTCCCACGTTGTCCCACGTTGTCCCACGGTGTCCAACGATGTCCAACGGTGTCCAGCGATGTCCAACGGTGTCCCACGTTGTCCCACGTTTTCCCACGTTGTCCCACGTTGTCCCACGGTGTCCAACGATGTCCAACGATGTCCAACGGTGTCCCACGTTGTCCCACGTTGTTCCATGGTTTCCCACGTTGTCCCACGTTGTCCCACGTTGTCCCACGTTGTCCCACGGTGTCCAACGATGTCCAACGGTGTCCAACGGTGTCCAACGGTGTCCAACGGTGTCCCACGTTGTCCCACGTTGTCCCACGTTGTCCCACGTTGTCCCACGTTGTCCCACGATGTCCCACGTTGTCCCACGTTGTCCCACGTTGTCCCACGTTGTCCCACGTTGTCCCACGTTGTCCCACGTTGTCCCACGTTGTCCCACGTTGTCCCACGGTGTCCAACGATGTCCAACGGTGTCCAACGGTGTCCCACGTTGTCCCACGTTGTCCCACGTTGTCCCACGGTGTCCAACGATGTCCCACGGTGTCCCACGTTGTCCCACGTTGTCCCACGTTGTCCCACGATGTCCCACGTTGTCCCACGTTGTCCCACGTTGTCCCACGTTGTCCCACGTTGTCCCACTGTGTCCAACGATGTCCAACGGTGTCCAACGGTGTCCAACGGTGTCCAACGGTGTCCCAAGTTGTCCCACGTTGTCCCACGTTGTCCCACGGTGTCCAACGATGTCCAACGGTGTCCCACGTTGTCCCACGGTGTCCAACGATGTCTAACGGTGTCCCACGTTGTCCAACGGTGTCCCACGTTGTCCCACGTTGTCCCACGTTGTCCCACGTTGTCCCACGTTGTCCCACGATGTCCCACGTTGTCCCACGTTGTCCCACGTTGTCCCACGTTGTCCCACGATGTCCAACGATGTCCAACGATGTCCAACGGTGTCCAACGATGTCCAACGGTGTCCAACGATGTCCAACGATGTCCAACGGTGTCCCACGATGTCCAACGATGTCCAACGATGTCCAACGGTGTCCAACGGTGTCCAACGGTGTCCCACGGTGTCCAACGGTGTCCCACGTTGTCCCACGTTGTCCCACGTTGTCCCACGTTGTCCCACGATGTCCCACGTTGTCCAACGGTGTCCAACGGTGTCCAACGATGTCCAACGATGTCCAACGGTGTCCCACGATGTCCAACGATGTCCAACGATGTCCAACGGTGTCCCACGTTGTCCCACGTTGTCCCACGTTGTCCCACGTTGTCCCACGGTGTCCAACGATGTCCAACGATGTCCAACGGTGTCCAACGGTGTCCCACGGTGTCCAACGGTGTCCCACGTTGTCCCACGTTGTCCCACGTTGTCCCACGTTGTCCCACGTTGTCCCACGCTGTCCCACGTTGTCCAACGATGTCCAACGGTGTCCCACGTTGTCCCACGTTGTTCCATGGTTTCCCACGTTGTCCCACGTTGTCCCACGTTGTCCCACGTTGTCCCACGTTGTCCCACGGTGTCCCACGGTGTCCAACGATGTCCAACGGTGTCCCACGTTGTCCCACGTTGTCCCACGTTGTCCCACGTTGTCCCACGTTGTCCCACGATGTCCCACGTTGTCCCACGTTTTCCCACATTGTCCCACGTTGTCCCACGTTGTCCCACGTTGTCCCACGTTGTCCCACGTTGTCCCACGTTGTCCCACGTTGTCCCACGGTGTCCAACGATGTCCAACGGTGTCCCACGTTGTCCAACGGTGTCCCACGTTGTCCCACGTTGTCCCACGTTGTCCCACGTTGTCCCACGATGTCCCACGTTGTCCCACGTTGTCCCACGTTGTCCCACGTTGTCCCACGTTGTCCCACGTTGTCCCACGTTGTCCCACGTTGTCCCACGTTCTCCCACGTTGTCCCACGTTGTCCCACGTTGTCCCACGGTGTCCAACGATGTCCAACGGTGTCCAACGGTGTCCCACGGTGTCCAACGGTGTCCCACGTTGTCCCACGTTGTCCCACGTTGTCCCACGTTGTCCCACGTTGTCCCACGTTGTCCCACGTTGTTCCATGGTTTCCCACGTTGTCCCACGTTGTCCCACGTTGTCCCACGGTGTCCAACGATGTCCAACGGTGTCCAACGGTGTCCCACGTTGTCCCACGTTGTCCCACGTTGTCCCACGGTGTCCAACGATGTCCAACGGTGTCCCACGTTGTCCAACGATGTCCAACGGTGTCCCACGTAGTCCCACGTTGTCCCACGTTGTCCCACGTTGTCCCACGTTGTCCCACGATGTCCCACGTTGTCCCACGTTGTCCCACGTTGTCCCACGTTGTCCCACGTTGTCCCACGTTGTCCCACGTTGTCCCACGTTGTCCCACGTTGTCCCACGTTGTCCCACGTTGTCCCACGTTGTCCCACGGTGTCCAACGGTGTCCAACGATGTCCCACGTTGTCCCACGTTGTCCCACGTTGTCCCACGTTGTCCCACGATGTCCCACGTTGTCCCACGTTGTCCCACGTTGTCCCACGTTGTCCCACGTTGTCCCACGTTGTCCCACGTTGTCCCACGTTGTCCCACGTTGTCCCACGTTGTCCCACGTTGTCCCACGGTGTCCAACGATGTCCAACGGTGTCCAGCGATGTCCAACGGTGTCCCACGTTGTCCCACGTTGTCCCACGTTGTCCCACGTTGTCCCACGGTGTCCAACGATGTCCAACGATGTCCAACGGTGTCCCACGTTGTCCCACGTTGTTCCATGGTTTCCCACGTTGTCCCACGTTGTCCCACGTTGTCCCACGTTGTCCCACGTTGTCCCACGTTGTCCCACGTTGTCCCACGATGTCCCACGTTGTCCCACGTTGTCCCACGTTGTCCCACGGTGTCCAACAATGTCCAACGGTGTCCCACGTTGTCCAACGGTGTCCCACGTTGTCCCACGTTGTCCCACGTTGTCCCACGTTGTCCCACGTTGTCCCACGTTGTCCCACGTTGTCCCACGTTGTCCCACGTTGTCCCACGTTGTCCCACGTTGTCCCACGTTGTCCCACGTTGTCCCACGTTGTCCCACGTTGTCCCACGTTGTCCCACGGTGTCCAACGATGTCCAACGGTGTCCAACGGTGTCCCACGGTGTCCAACGGTGTCCCACGTTGTCCCACGTTGTCCCACGTTGTCCCACGTTGTCCCACGTTGTCCCACGTTGTCCCACGTTGTCCGACGATGTCCAACGGTGTCCCACGTTGTCCCACGTTGTCCCACGGTGTCCCACGTTGTCCCACGTTGTCCCACGTTGTCCCACGTTGTCCCACGTTGTCCCACGTTGTCCCACGTTGTCCCACGTTGTCCCACGTTGTCCCACGTTGTCCCACGTTGTCCCACGTTGTCCCACGTTGTCCCACGGTGTCCAACGGTGTCCAACGGTGTCCCACGTTGTCCCACGTTGTCCCACGTTGTCCCACGTTGTCCCACGATGTCCCACGTTGTCCCACGTTGTCCCACGTTGTCCCACCTTGTCCCACGTTGTCCCACGTTGTCCCACGTTGTCCCACGTTGTCCCACGTTGTCCCACGGTGTCCAACGATGTCCAACGGTGTCCAGCGATGTCCAACGGTGTCCCACGTTGTCCCACGTTGTCCCACGGTGTCCAACGATGTCCAACGATGTCCAACGGTGTCCCACGTTGTCCCACGTTGTTCCATGGTTTCCCACGTTGTCCCACGTTGTCCCACGTTGTCCCACGGTGTCCAACGATGTCCAACGGTGTCCAACGGTGTCCAACGGTGTCCAACGGTGTCCCACGTTGTCCCACGTTGTCCCACGTTGTCCCACGATGTCCCACGTTGTCCCACGTTGTCCCACGTTGTCCCACGATGTCCCACGTTGTCCCACGTTGTCCCACGTTGTCCCACGTTGTCCCACGTTGTCCCACGTTGTCCCACGTTGTCCCACGTTGTCCCACGTTGTCCCACGTTGTCCGACGATGTCCAACGGTGTCCCACGTTGTCCCACGTTGTTCCATGGTTTCCCACGTTGTCCCACGTTGTCCCACGTTGTCCCACGGTGTCCAACGATGTCCAACGGTGTCCAACGGTGTCCAACGGTGTCCCACGTTGTCCCACGTTGTCCCACGTTGTCCCACGTTGTCCCACGGTGTCCAACGATGTCCAACGGTGTCCAACGGTGTCCCACGATGTCCAACGGTGTCCAACGGTGTCCCACGTTGTCCCACGTTGTCCCACGGTGTCCAACGATGTCCAACGGTGTCCCACGTTGTCCAACGATGTCCAACGGTGTCCCACGTTGTCCCACGTTGTCCCACGTTGTCCCACGTTGTCCCACGTTGTCCCACGATGTCCCACGTTGTCCCACGTTGTCCCACGTTGTCCCACGTTGTCCCATGTTGTCCCACGTTGTCCCACGTTGTCCCACGTTGTCCCACGTTGTCCCACGTTGTCCCACGTTGTCCCACGTTGTCCCACGTTGTCCCACGTTGTCCCACGGTGTCCAACGGTGTCCAACGATGTCCCACGTTGTCCCACGTTGTCCCACGTTGTCCCACGTTGTCCCACGATGTCCCACGTTGTCCCACGTTGTCCCACGTTGTCCCACGTTGTCCCACGTTGTCCCACGTTGTCCCACGTTGTCCCACGTTGTCCCACGTTGTCCCACGTTGTCCCACGTTGTCCCACGGTGTCCAACGATGTCCAACGGTGTCCAGCGATGTCCAACGGTGTCCCACGTTGTCCCACGTTTTCCCACGTTGTCCCACGTTGTCCCACGGTGTCCAACGATGTCCAACGATGTCCAACGGTGTCCCACGTTGTCCCACGTTGTCCCACGTTGTCCCACGTTGTCCCACGATGTCCCACGTTGTCCCACGTTGTCCCACGTTGTCCCACGTTGTCCCACGTTGTCCCACGTTGTCCCACGTTGTCCCACGTTGTCCCACGGTGTCCAACAATGTCCAACGGTGTCCCACGTTGTCCAACGGTGTCCCACGTTGTCCCACGTTGTCCCACGTTGTCCCACGTTGTCCCACGATGTCCCACGTTGTCCCACGTTGTCCCACGTTGTCCCACGTTGTCCCACGTTGTCCCACGTTGTCCCACGTTGTCCCACGTAGTCCCACGTTGTCCCACGTTGTCCCACGGTGTCCAACGATGTCCAACGGTGTCCAACGGTGTCCCACGGTGTCCAACGGTGTCCCACGTTGTCCCACGTTGTCCCACGTTGTCCCACGTTGTCCCACGTTGTCCCACGTTGTCCCACGTTGTCCGACGATGTCCAACGGTGTCCCACGTTGTCCCACGTTGTTCCATGGTTTCCCACGTTGTCCCACGTTGTCCCACGTTGTCCCACGGTGTCCAACGATGTCCAACGGTGTCCAACGATGTCCAACGATGTCCAACGGTGTCCCACGATGTCCAACGATGTCCAACGATGTCCAACGGTGTCCAACGGTGTCCAACGGTGTCCCACGGTGTCCAACGGTGTCCCACGTTGTCCCACGTTGTCCCACGTTGTCCCACGTTGTCCCACGATGTCCCACGTTGTCCAACGGTGTCCAACGGTGTCCAACGATGTCCAACGATGTCCAACGGTGTCCCACGATGTCCAACGATGTCCAACGATGTCCAACGGTGTCCCACGTTGTCCCACGTTGTCCCACGTTGTCCCACGTTGTCCCACGGTGTCCAACGATGTCCAACGATGTCCAACGGTGTCCAACGGTGTCCCACGGTGTCCAACGGTGTCCCACGTTGTCCCACGTTGTCCCACGTTGTCCCACGTTGTCCCACGCTGTCCCACGTTGTCCCACGTTGTCCAACGATGTCCAACGGTGTCCCTCGTTGTCCCACGTTGTTCCATGGTTTCCCACGTTGTCCCACGTTGTCCCACGTTGTCCCACGTTGTCCCACGTTGTCCCACGGTGTCCCACGGTGTCCAACGATGTCCAACGGTGTCCCACGTTGTCCCACGTTGTCCCACGTTGTCCCACGTTGTCCCACGTTGTCCCACGATGTCCAACGATGTCCAACGGTGTCCCACGTTGTCCCACGTTGTCCCACGTTGTCCCACGTTGTCCCACGGTGTCCAACGATGTCCAACGATGTCCAACGGTGTCCAACGGTGTCCCACGGTGTCCAACGGTGTCCCACGTTGTCCCACGTTGTCCCACGTTGTCCCACGTTGTCCCACGTTGTCCCACGCTGTCCCACGTTGTCCAACGATGTCCAACGGTGTCCCACGTTGTCCCACGTTGTTCCATGGTTTCCCACGTTGTCCCACGTTGTCCCACGTTGTCCCACGGTGTCCAACGATGTCCAACGGTGTCCAACGGTGTCCCACGTTGTCCCACGTTGTCCCACGGTGTCCAACGATGTCCAACGGTGTCCCACGTTGTCCAACGATGTCCAACGGTGTCCCACGTAGTCCCACGTTGTCCCACGTTGTCCCACGTTGTCCCACGTTGTCCCACGATGTCCCACGTTGTCCCACGTTGTCCCACGTTGTCCCACGTT